>NC_080407.1:31706666-32018333 GCF_030265065.1 Corythoichthys intestinalis
CACTGTGAAAAGGCTTAAATGGCTTTTTTGACCTAAGTTTAATAATTGCGGTCAAACCAAATGTCCTAGAACGAAATTTTCAAATGTAACTACTAGAATGTGATACAATACACTAATGGGTGAAGTTTGGTTTACTTCTGCGCAGCAGTTTGGGAGTTAACATCAAAATTACATTTCTCGGCCATATCGCATAGATCTCACTGTGAAAAGGCTTAAATGGCTTTTTTGACCTAAGTTTGAGGATTGCGCTCAAATCAAATGTCCTAGAACCAAATTTCCACATGTAACTACTAGATTGTGATACAATACACTAATAGGTGAAGTTTTGTTGACTTCTGCGCAGCGGTTTGGGAGTTAACATCAAAATTACATTTCTCGGCCATATCGCATAGATCTCTCTGTGAAAAGGCTTAAATGGCTTTTTTGACCTAAGTTTGAGGATTGCGCTCAAATCAAATGTCCAATAACCAAATTTCCACATGTAACTACTAGACTGTGATACAATACACTAATGGGTGAAGTTTGGTTGACTTCTGCGCAGCGGTTTGGGAGTTAACATCAAAATTACATTTCTCGGCCATATCGCATAGATCTCACTGTGAAAAGGCTTAAATGGCTTTTTTGACCTAAGTTTGAGGATTGCGCTCAAATCAAATGTCCTAGAACCAAATTTCCACATGTAATTACTAGATTATGATACAATACACTAATGGGTGAAGTTTGGTTGACTTCTGCGCAGCGGTTTGGGAGTTAACATCAAAATTACATTTCTCGGCCATATCGCATAGATCTCACTGTGAAAAGGCTTAAATGACTTTTTTAATTAAGTTTAATGATTGCGCTCAAACAAAATGTCCTAGAACAAAAATTTCAAATGTAACTACTAGATTGTGATACAATACACTATTGGGTGAAGTTTAGTTGACTTCTGCGCAGCGGTTTGGGAGTTAACATCAAAATTACATTTCTCGGCCATATCGCATAGATCTCACTGTGAAAAGGCTTAAATGGCTTTTTTGACCTAAGTTTGAGGATTGCGCTCAAATCAAATGTCCTAGAACCAAATTTCCACATGTAACTACTAGATTGTGATACAATACACTAATGGTTGAAGTTTGGTTGACTTCTGCGCAGCGGTTTGGGAGTGAACATCAAAATTACATTTCTCGGCCATATCGCATAGATCTCACTGTGAAAAGGCTTAAATGACTTTTTTTAATTAAGTTTGAAGATTGCGCTCAAATCAAATGTCCTAGAACTAAATTTCCAAATGTAACTACTAGATTGTGATAAAATACACTATTGGGTGAAGTTTGGTTGACTTCTGCGCAGCGGTTTGGGAGTTAACATCAAAATTACATTTCTCGGCCATATCGCATAGATCTCACTGTGAAAAGGCTTAAATGGCTTTTTTGACCTAAGTTTGAGGATTGCGCTCAAATCAAATGTCCTAGAACCAAATTTCCACATGTAACTACTAGATTGTGATACAATACACTAATGGGTGAAGTTTGGTTTACTTCTGCGCAGCGGTTTGGAAGTTAACATCAAAATTACATTTCTCGGCCATATCGCATAGATCTCACTGTGAAAAGGCTTAAATGGCTTTTTTGACCTAAGTTTAATGATTGCGCTCAAACCAAATGTCCTAGAACGAAATTTTCAAATGTAACTACAAGAATGTGATACAATACACTATTGGGTGAAGTTTGGTTGACTTCTGCGCAGCGGTTTGGGAGTTAACATCAAAATTACATTTCTCGGCCATATCGCATAGATCTCACTGTGAAAAGGCTTAAATGACTTTTTTAATTAAGTTTAATGATTGCGCTCAAACAAAATGTCCTAGAACAAAATTTTCAAATGTAACTACTAGATTGTGATACAATACACTATTGGGTGAAGTTTGGTTGACTTCTGCGCAGCGGTTTGGGAGTTAACATCAAAATTACATTTCTCGGCCATATCGCATAGATCTCACTGTGAAAAGGCTTAAATGACTTTTTTAATTAAGTTTAATGATTGCGCTCAAACCAAATGTCCTAGAACGAAATTTTCAAATGTAACTACTAGAATGTGATACAATACACTATTGGGTGAAGTTTAGTTGACTTCTGCGCAGCGGTTTGGGAGTTAACATCAAAATTACATTTCTCGGCCATATCGCATAGATCTCACTGTGAAAAGGCTTAAATGACTTTTTTAATTAAGTTTGATGATTGCGCTCAAACAAAATTTCCTAGAACCAAATTTCCACATGTAACTACTAGATCTAATGGGTGAAGTTTGGTTGACTTCTGCGCAGCGGTTTGGGAGTTAACATCAAAATTACATTTCTCGGCCATATCGCATAGATCTCACTGTGAAAAGGCTTAAATGGCTTTTTTGACCTAAGTTTAATAATTGCGCTCAAACCAAATGTCCTAGAACGAAATTTTCAAATGTAACTACTAGAATGTGATACAATACACTATTGGGTGAAGTTTGGTTGACTTCTGCGCAGCGGTTTGGGAGTTAACATCAAAATTACATTTCTCGGCCATATCGCATAGATCTCACTGTGAAAAGGCTTAAATGGCTTTTTTGACCTAAGTTTGAGGATTGCGCTCAAATCAAATGTCCTAGAACCAAATTTTCACATGTAACTACTAGATTGTGATACAATACACTAATGGGTGAAGTTTGGTTGACTTCTGCGCAGCGGTTTGGGAGTTAACATCAAAATTACATTTCTCGGCCATATCGCATAGATCTCACTGTGAAAAGGATTAAATGACTTTTTTAATTAAGTTTGATGATTGCGTTCAAACAAAATGTCCTAGAACAAAATTTTCAAATGTAACTACTAGATTGTGATACAATACACTATTGGGTGAAGTTTGGTTGACTTCTGCGCAGCGGTTTGGGAGTTAACATCAAAATTACATTTCTCGGCCATATCGCATAGATCTCACTGTGAAAAGGCTTAAATGACTTTTTTAATTAAGTTTAATGATTGCGCTCAAACCAAATGTCCTAGAACGAAATTTTCAAATGTAACTACTAGAATGTGATACAATACACTATTGGGTGAAGTTTAGTTGACTTCTGCGCAGCGGTTTGGGAGTTAACATCAAAATTACATTTATCGGCCATATCGCATAGATCTCACTGTGAAAAGGCTTAAATGGCTTTTTTGACCTAGGTTTGAGGATTGCGCTCAAATCAAATGTCCTAGAACCAAATTTCCACATGTAACTACTAGATTGTGATACAATACACTAATGGTTGAAGTTTGGTTGACTTCTGCGCAGCGGTTTGGGAGTTAACATCAAAATTACATTTCTCGGCCATATCGCATAGATCTCACTGTGAAAAGGCTTAAATGGCTTTTTTGACCTAAGTTTGAGGATTGCGCTCAAATCAAATGTCCTAGAACCAAATTTCCACATGTAACTACTAGATTGTGATACAATACACTAATGGGTGAAGTTTGGTTGACTTCTGCGCAGCGGTTTGGAAGTTAACATCAAAATTACATTTCTCGGCCATATCGCATAGATCTCACTGTGAAAAGGCTTAAATGGCTTTTTTGACCTAAGTTTAATAATTGCGCTCAAACCAAATGTCCTAGAACGAAATTTTAAAATGTAACTACTAGAATGTGATACAATACACTATTGGGTGAAGTTTGGTTGACTTCTGCGCAGCGGTTTGGGAGTTAACATCAAAATTACATTTCTCGGCCATATCACATAGATCTCACTGTGAAAAGGCTTAAATGGCTTTTTTGACCTAAGTTTGAGGATTGCGCTCAAATTAAATGTCCTAGAACCAAATTTCCACATGTAACTACTAGATTGTGATACAATACACTAATGGGTGAAGTTTGGTTGACTTCTGCGCAGCGGTTTGGGAGTTAACATCAAAATTACATTTCTCGGCCATATCGCATAGATCTCACTGTGAAAAGGCTTAAATGACTTTTTTAATTAAGTTTGATGATTGCGCTCAAACAAAATTTCCTAGAACAAAATTTTCAAATGTAACTACTAGATTGTGATACAATACACTATTGGGTGAAGTTTGGTTGACTTCTGCGCAGCGGTTTGGGAGTTAACATCAAAATTACATTTCTCGGCCATATCGCATAGATCTCACTGTGAAAAGGCTTAAATGGCTTTTTTGACCTAAGTTTAATGATTGCGCTCAAACCAAATGTCCTAGAACGAAATTTTCAAATGTAACTACTAGAATGTGATACAATACACTATTGGGTGAAGTTTGGTTGACTTCTGCGCAGCGGTTTGGGAGTTAAAATCAAAATTACATTTCTCGGCCATATCGCATAGATCTCACTGTGAAAAGGCTTAAATGGCTTTTTTGACCTAAGTTTAATAATTGCGGTCAAACCAAATGTCCTAGAACGAAATTTTCAAATGTAACTACTAGAATGTGATACAATACACTATTGGGTGAAGTTTGGTTGACTTCTGCGCAGCGGTTTGGGAGTTAACATCAAAATTACATTTCTCGCCCATATCGCATAGATCTCACTGTGAAAAGGCTTAAATGGCTTTTTTGACCTAAGTTTGAGGATTGCGCTCAAATCAAATGTCCTAGAACCAAATTTCCACATGTAATTACTAGATTATGATACAATACACTAATGGGTGAAGTTTGGTTGACTTCTGCGCAGCGGTTTGGGAGTTAACATCAAAATTACATTTCTCGGCCATATCGCATAGATCTCACTGTGAAAAGGCTTAAATGGCTTTTTTGACCTAAGTTTGAGGATTGCGCTCAAATCAAATGTCCTAGAACCAAATTTCCACATGTAACTACTAGATTGTGATACAATACACTAATGGGTGAAGTTTGGTTTACTTCTGCGCAGCGGTTTGGGAGTTAACATCAAAATTACATTTCTCGGCCATATCGCATAGATCTCACTGTGAAAAGGCTTAAATGGCTTTTTTGACCTAAGTTTAATGATTGCGCTCAAACCAAATGTCCTAGAACGAAATTTTTAAATGTAACTACAAGAATGTGATACAATACACTATTGGGTGAAGTTTGGTTGACTTCTGCGCAGCGGTTTGGGAGTTAACATCAAAATTACATTTCTCGGCCATATCGCATAGATCTCACTGTGAAAAGGCTTAAATGACTTTTTTAATTAAGTTTAATGATTGCGCTCAAACAAAATGTCCTAGAACAAAATTTTCAAATGTAACTACTAGATTGTGATACAATACACTATTGGGTGAAGTTTGGTTGACTTCTGCGCAGCGGTTTGGGAGTTAACATCAAAATTACATTTCTCGGCCATATCGCATAGATCTCACTGTGAAAAGGCTTAAATGACTTTTTTAATTAAGTTTAATGATTGCGCTCAAACCAAATGTCCTAGAACGAAATTTTCAAATGTAACTACTAGAATGTGATACAATACACTATTGGGTGAAGTTTAGTTGACTTCTGCGCAGCGGTTTGGGAGTTAACATCAAAATTACATTTCTCGGCCATATCGCATAGATCTCACTGTGAAAAGGCTTAAATGGCTTTTTTAATTAAGTTTGATGATTGCGCTCAAACAAAATTTCCTAGAACCAAATTTCCACATGTAACTACTAGATTGTGATACAATACACTAATGGGTGAAGTTTGGTTTACTTCTGCGCAGCGGTTTGGGAGTTAACATCAAAATTACATTTCTCGGCCATATCGCATAGATCTCACTGTGAAAAGGCTTAAATGGCTTTTTTGACCTAAGTTTAATAATTGCGCTCAAACCAAATGTCCTAGAACGAAATTTTCAAATGTAACTACTAGAATGTGATACAATACACTATTGGGTGAAGTTTGGTTGACTTCTGCGCAGCGGTTTGGGAGTTAACATCAAAATTACATTTCTCGGCCATATCGCATAGATCTCACTGTGAAAAGGCTTAAATGGCTTTTTTGACCTAAGTTTGAGGATTGCGCTCAAATCAAATGTCCTAGAACCAAATTTTCACATGTAACTACTAGATTGTGATACAATACACTAATGGGTGAAGTTTGGTTGACTTCTGCGCAGCGGTTTGGGAGTTAACATCAAAATTACATTTCTCAGCCATATCGCATAGATCTCACTGTGAAAAGGCTTAAATGACTTTTTTAATTAAGTTTGATGATTGAGTTCAAACAAAATGTCCTAGAACAAAATTTTCAAATGTAACTACTAGATTGTGATACAATACACTATTGGGTGAAGTTTGGTTGACTTCTGCGCAGCGGTTTGGGAGTTAACATCAAAATTACATTTCTCGGCCATATCGCATAGATCTCACTGTGAAAAGGCTTAAATGACTTTTTTAATTAAGTTTAATGATTGCGCTCAAACCAAATGTCCTAGAACGAAATTTTTAAATGTAACTACTAGAATGTGATACAATACACTATTGGGTGAAGTTTAGTTGACTTCTGCGCAGCGGTTTGGGAGTTAACATCAAAATTACATTTCTCGGCCATATCGCATAGATCTCACTGTGAAAAGGCTTAAATGGCTTTTTTGACCTAGGTTTGAGGATTGCGCTCAAATCAAATGTCCTAGAACCAAATTTCCAAGTGTAACTACTAGATTGTGATACAATACACTATTGGGTGAAGTTTGGTTGACTTCTGCGCAGCGGTTTGGGAGTTAACATCAAAATTACATTTCTCGGCCATATCGCATAGATCTCACTGTGAAAAGGCTTAAATGGCTTTTTTGACCTAAGTTTAATGATTGCGCTCAAACCAAATGTCCTAGAACGAAATTTTTAAATGTAACTACTAGAATGTGATACAATACACTATTGGGTGAAGTTTGGTTGACTTCTGCGCAGCGGTTTGGGAGTTAAAATCAAAATTACATTTCTCGGCCATATCGCATAGATCTCACTGTGAAAAGGCTTAAATGGCTTTTTTGACCTAAGTTTAATAATTGCGGTCAAACCAAATGTCCTAGAACGAAATTTTCAAATGTAACTACTAGAATGTGATACAATACACTATTGGGTGAAGTTTGGTTGACTTCTGCGCAGCGGTTTGGGAGTTAACATCAAAATTACATTTCTCGGCCATATCGCATAGATCTCACTGTGAAAAGGCTTAAATGGCTTTTTTGACCTAAGTTTGAGGATTGCGGTCAAACCAAATGTCCTAGAACGAAATTTTCAAATGTAACTACTAGAATGTGATACAATACACTATTGGGTGAAGTTTGGTTGACTTCTGCGCAGCGGTTTGGGAGTTAACATCAAAATTACATTTCTCGGCCATATCGCATAGATCTCACTGTGAAAAGGCTTAAATGGCTTTTTTGACCTAAGTTTGAGGATTGCGCTCAAATCAAATGTCCTAGAACCAAATTTCCACATGTAACTACTAGATTGTGATACAATACACTAATAGGTGAAGTTTGGTTGACTTCTGCGCAGCGGTTTGGGAGTTAACATCAAAATTACATTTCTCGGCCATATCGCATAGATCTCACTGTGAAAAGGCTTAAATGGCTTTTTTGACCTAAGTTTGAGGATTGCGCTCAAATCAAATGTCCAATAACCAAATTTCCACATGTAACTACTAGATTGTGATACAATACACTAATGGGTGAAGTTTGGTTGACTTCTGCACAGCGGTTTGGGAGTTAACATCAAAATTACATTTCTCGGCCATATCGCATAGATCTCACTGTGAAAAGGCTTAAATGACTTTTTTAATTAAGTTTGATGATTGCGTTCAAACAAAATGTCCTAGAACAAAATTTTCAAATGTAACTACTAGATTGTGATACAATACACTATTGGGTGAAGTTTGGTTGACTTCTGCGCAGCGGTTTGGGAGTTAACATCAAAATTACATTTCTCGGCCATATCGCATAGATCTCACTGTGAAAAGGCTTAAATGGCTTTTTTGACCTAAGTTTGAGGATTGCGCTCAAATCAAATGTCCTAGAACCAAATTTCCACATGTAATTACTAGATTATGATACAATACACTAATGGGTGAAGTTTGGTTGACTTCTGCGCAGCGGTTTGGGAGTTAACATCAAAATTACATTTCTCGGCCATATCGCATAGATCTCACTGTGAAAAGGCTTAAATGACTTTTTTAATTAAGTTTGATGATTGCGTTCAAACAAAATGTCCTAGAACAAAATTTTCAAATGTAACTACTAGATTGTGATACAATACACTATTGGGTGAAGTTTGGTTGACTTCTGCGCAGCGGTTTGGGAGTTAACATCAAAATTACATTTCTCGGCCATATCGCATAGATCTCACTGTGAAAAGGCTTAAATGGCTTTTTTGACCTAAGTTTGAGGATTGCGCTCAAATCAAATGTCCTAGAACCAAATTTCCACATGTAACTACTAGATTGTGATACAATACACTAATGGGTGAAGTTTGGTTTACTTCTGCGCAGCGGTTTGGGAGTTAACATCAAAATTACATTTCTCGGCCATATCGCATAGATCTCACTGTGAAAAGGCTTAAATGGCTTTTTTGACCTAAGTTTAATGATTGCGCTCAAACCAAATGTCCTAGAACGAAATTTTCAAATGTAACTACAAGAATGTGATACAATACACTATTGGGTGAAGTTTGGTTGACTTCTGCGCAGCGGTTTGGGAGTTAACATCAAAATTACATTTCTCGGCCATATCGCATAGATCTCACTGTGAAAAGGCTTAAATGACTTTTTAAATTAAGTTTAATGATTGCGCTCAAACAAAATGTCCTAGAACAAAATTTTCAAATGTAACTACTAGATTGTGATACAATACACTATTGGGTGAAGTTTGGTTGACTTCTGCGCAGCGGTTTGGGAGTTAACATCAAAATTACATTTCTCGGCCATATCGCATAGATCTCACTGTGAAAAGGCTTAAATGACTTTTTTAATTAAGTTTAATGATTGCGCTCAAACCAAATGTCCTAGAACGAAATTTTCAAATGTAACTACTAGAATGTGATACAATACACTATTGGGTGAAGTTTAGTTGACTTCTGCACAGCGGTTTGGGAGTTAACATCAAAATTACATTTCTCGGCCATATCGCATAGATCTCACTGTGAAAAGGCTTGAATGGCTTTTTTGACCTAGGTTTGAGGATTGCGCTCAAATCAAATGTCCTAGAACCAAATTTCCACATGTAACTACTAGATTGTGATACAATACACTAATGGGTGAAGTTTGGTTGACTTCTGCGCAGCGGTTTGGGAGTTAACATCAAAATTACATTTCTCGGCCATATCGCATAGATCTCACTGTGAAAAGGCTTAAATGACTTTTTTAATTAAGTTTGATGATTGCGCTCAAACAAAATGTCCTAGAACAAAATTTTCAAATGTAACTACTAGATTGTGATACAATACACTATTGGGTGAAGTTTGGTTGACTTCTGCGCAGCGGTTTGGGAGTTAACATCAAAATTACATTTCTCGGCCATATCGCATAGATCTCACTGTGAAAAGGCTTAAATGGCTTTTTTGACCTAAGTTTGAGGATTGCGCTCAAATCAAATGTCCTAGAACCAAATTTCCACATGTAACTACTAGATTGTGATACAATACACTAATGGTTGAAGTTTGGTTGACTTCTGCGCAGCGGTTTGGGAGTGAACATCAAAATTACATTTCTCGGCCATATCGCATAGATCTCACTGTGAAAAGGCTTAAATGACTTTTTTTAATTAAGTTTGAAGATTGCGCTCAAATCAAATGTCCTAGAACTAAATTTCCAAATGTAACTACTAGATTGTGATAAAATACACTATTGGGTGAAGTTTGGTTGACTTCTGCGCAGCGGTTTGGGAGTTAACATCAAAATTACATTTCTCGGCCATATCGCATAGATCTCACTGTGAAAAGGCTTAAATGGCTGTTTTGACCTAAGTTTGAGGATTGCGCTCAAATCAAATGTCCTATAACCAAATTTCCACATGTAACTACTAGATTGTGATACAATACACTAATGGGTGAAGTTTGGTTGACTTCTGCGCAGCGGTTTGGGAGTTAACATCAAAATTACATTTCTCGGCCATATCGCATAGATCTCACTGTGAAAAGGCTTAAATGACTTTTTTAATTAAGTTTGATGATTGCGTTCAAACAAAATGTCCTAGAACAAAATTTTTAAATGTAACTACTAGATTGTGATACAATACACTATTGGGTGAAGTTTGGTTGACTTCTGCGCAGCGGTTTGGGAGTTAACATCAAAATTACATTTCTCGGCCATATCGCATAGATCTCACTGTGAAAAGGCTTAAATGGCTTTTTTGACCTAAGTTTGAGGACTGCGCTCAAATCAAATGTCCTATAACCAAATTTCCACATGTAACTACTAGATTGTGATACAATACACTAATGGGTGAAGTTTGGTTGACTTCTGCGCAGCGGTTTGGGAGTTAACATCAAAATTACATTTCTCGGCCATATCGCATAGATCTCACTGTGAAAAGGCTTAAATGACTTTTTTAATTAAGTTTGATGATTGCGTTCAAACAAAATGTCCTAGAACAAAAATTTCAAATGTAACTACTAGATTGTGATACAATACACTATTGGGTGAAGTTTGGTTGACTTCTGCGCAGCGGTTTGGGAGTTAACATCAAAATTACATTTCTCGGCCATATCGCATAGATCTCACTGTGAAAAGGCTTAAATGGCTTTTTTGACCTAAGTTTGAGGATTGCGCTCAAATCAAATGTCCTAGAACCAAATTTCCACATGTAACTACTAGATTGTGATACAATACACTAATGGGTGAAGTTTGGTTTACTTCTGCGCAGCGGTTTGGGAGTTAACATCAAAATTACATTTCTCGGCCATATCGCATAGATCTCACTGTGAAAAGGCTTAAATGACTTTTTTAATTAAGTTTGATGATTGCGTTCAAACAAAATGTCCTAGAACAAAATTTTTAAATGTAACTACTAGATTGTGATACAATACACTATTGGGTGAAGTTTGGTTGACTTCTGCGCAGCGGTTTGGGAGTTAACATCAAAATTACATTTCTCGGCCATATCGCATAGATCTCACTGTGAAAAGGCTTAAATGGCTTTTTTGACCTAAGTTTGAGGATTGCGCTCAAATCAAATGTCCTAGAACCAAATTTCCACATGTAACTACTAGATTGTGATACAATACACTAATGGGTGAAGTTTGGTTTACTTCTGCGCAGCGGTTTGGGAGTTAACATCAAAATTACATTTCTCGGCCATATCGCATAGATCTCACTGTGAAAAGGCTTAAATGGCTTTTTTGACCTAAGTTTAATGATTGCGCTCAAACCGAATGTCCTAGAACGAAATTTTCAAATGTAACTACTAGAATGTGATACAATACACTATTGGGTGAAGTTTGGTTGACTTCTGCGCAGCGGTTTGGGAGTTAACATCAAAATTACATTTCTCGGCCATATCGCATAGATCTCACTGTGAAAAGGCTTAAATGACTTTTTTAATTAAGTTTGATGATTGCGTTCAAACAAAATGTCCTAGAACAAAATTTTCAAATGTAACTACTAGAATGTGATACAATACACTATTGGGTGAAGTTTGGTTGACTTCTGCGCAGCGGTTTGGGAGTTAACATCAAAATTACATTTCTCGGCCATATCGCATAGATCTCACTGTGAAAAGGCTTAAATGACTTTTTTAATTAAGTTTAATGATTGCGCTCAAACCAAATGTCCTAGAACGAAATTTTCAAATGTAACTACTAGAATGTGATACAATACACTATTGGGTGAAGTTTAGTTGACTTCTGCACAGCGGTTTGGGAGTTAACATCAAAATTACATTTCTCGGCCATATCGCATAGATCTCACTGTGAAAAGGCTTGAATGGCTTTTTTGACCTAGGTTTGAGGATTGCGCTCAAATCAAATGTCCTAGAACCAAATTTCCACATGTAACTACTAGATTGTGATACAATACACTAATGGGTGAAGTTTGGTTGACTTCTGCGCAGCGGTTTGGGAGTTAACATCAAAATTACATTTCTCGGCCATATCGCATAGATCTCACTGTGAAAAGGCTTAAATGACTTTTTTAATTAAGTTTGATGATTGCGCTCAAACAAAATGTCCTAGAACAAAATTTTCAAATGTAACTACTAGATTGTGATACAATACACTATTGGGTGAAGTTTGGTTGACTTCTGCGCAGCGGTTTGGGAGTTAACATCAAAATTACATTTCTCGGCCATATCGCATAGATCTCACTGTGAAAAGGCTTAAATGGCTTTTTTGACCTAAGTTTGAGGATTGCGCTCAAATCAAATGTCCTAGAACCAAATTTCCACATGTAACTACTAGATTGTGATACAATACACTAATGGTTGAAGTTTGGTTGACTTCTGCGCAGCGGTTTGGGAGTGAACATCAAAATTACATTTCTCGGCCATATCGCATAGATCTCACTGTGAAAAGGCTTAAATGACTTTTTTTAATTAAGTTTGAAGATTGCGCTCAAATCAAATGTCCTAGAACTAAATTTCCAAATGTAACTACTAGATTGTGATAAAATACACTATTGGGTGAAGTTTGGTTGACTTCTGCGCAGCGGTTTGGGAGTTAACATCAAAATTACATTTCTCGGCCATATCGCATAGATCTCACTGTGAAAAGGCTTAAATGGCTGTTTTGACCTAAGTTTGAGGATTGCGCTCAAATCAAATGTCCTATAACCAAATTTCCACATGTAACTACTAGATTGTGATACAATACACTAATGGGTGAAGTTTGGTTGACTTCTGCGCAGCGGTTTGGGAGTTAACATCAAAATTACATTTCTCGGCCATATCGCATAGATCTCACTGTGAAAAGGCTTAAATGACTTTTTTAATTAAGTTTGATGATTGCGTTCAAACAAAATGTCCTAGAACAAAATTTTTAAATGTAACTACTAGATTGTGATACAATACACTATTGGGTGAAGTTTGGTTGACTTCTGCGCAGCGGTTTGGGAGTTAACATCAAAATTACATTTCTCGGCCATATCGCATAGATCTCACTGTGAAAAGGCTTAAATGGCTTTTTTGACCTAAGTTTGAGGACTGCGCTCAAATCAAATGTCCTATAACCAAATTTCCACATGTAACTACTAGATTGTGATACAATACACTAATGGGTGAAGTTTGGTTGACTTCTGCGCAGCGGTTTGGGAGTTAACATCAAAATTACATTTCTCGGCCATATCGCATAGATCTCACTGTGAAAAGGCTTAAATGACTTTTTTAATTAAGTTTGATGATTGCGTTCAAACAAAATGTCCTAGAACAAAAATTTCAAATGTAACTACTAGATTGTGATACAATACACTATTGGGTGAAGTTTGGTTGACTTCTGCGCAGCGGTTTGGGAGTTAACATCAAAATTACATTTCTCGGCCATATCGCATAGATCTCACTGTGAAAAGGCTTAAATGGCTTTTTTGACCTAAGTTTGAGGATTGCGCTCAAATCAAATGTCCTAGAACCAAATTTCCACATGTAACTACTAGATTGTGATACAATACACTAATGGGTGAAGTTTGGTTTACTTCTGCGCAGCGGTTTGGGAGTTAACATCAAAATTACATTTCTCGGCCATATCGCATAGATCTCACTGTGAAAAGGCTTAAATGACTTTTTTAATTAAGTTTGATGATTGCGTTCAAACAAAATGTCCTAGAACAAAATTTTTAAATGTAACTACTAGATTGTGATACAATACACTATTGGGTGAAGTTTGGTTGACTTCTGCGCAGCGGTTTGGGAGTTAACATCAAAATTACATTTCTCGGCCATATCGCATAGATCTCACTGTGAAAAGGCTTAAATGGCTTTTTTGACCTAAGTTTGAGGATTGCGCTCAAATCAAATGTCCTAGAACCAAATTTCCACATGTAACTACTAGATTGTGATACAATACACTAATGGGTGAAGTTTGGTTTACTTCTGCGCAGCGGTTTGGGAGTTAACATCAAAATTACATTTCTCGGCCATATCGCATAGATCTCACTGTGAAAAGGCTTAAATGGCTTTTTTGACCTAAGTTTAATGATTGCGCTCAAACCGAATGTCCTAGAACGAAATTTTCAAATGTAACTACTAGAATGTGATACAATACACTATTGGGTGAAGTTTGGTTGACTTCTGCGCAGCGGTTTGGGAGTTAACATCAAAATTACATTTCTCGGCCATATCGCATAGATCTCACTGTGAAAAGGCTTAAATGACTTTTTTAATTAAGTTTGATGATTGCGTTCAAACAAAATGTCCTAGAACAAAATTTTCAAATGTAACTACTAGATTGTGATACAATACACTATTGGGTGAAGTTTGGTTGACTTCTGCGCAGCGGTTTGGGAGTTAACATTAAAATTACATTTCTCGGCCATATCGCATAGATCTCACTGTGAAAAGGCTTAAATGGCTTTTTTGACCTAAGTTTGAGGATTGCGCTCAAATCAAATGTCCTAGAACCAAATTTCCACATGTAACTACTAGATTGTGATACAATACACTAATGGGTGAAGTTTGGTTTACTTCTGCGCAGCGGTTTGGGAGTTAACATCAAAATTACATTTCTCGGCCATATCGCATAGATCTCACTGTGAAAAGGCTTAAATGGCTTTTTTGACCTAAGTTTAATAATTGCGCTCAAACCAAATGTCCTAGAACGACATTTTAAAATGTAACTACTAGAATGTGATACAATACACTATTGGGTGAAGTTTGGTTGACTTCTGCGCAGCGGTTTGGGAGTTAACATCAAAATTACATTTCTCGGCCATATCGCATAGATCTCACTGTGAAAAGGCTTAAATGGCTTTTTTGACCTAATTTTGAGGATTGCGCTCAAATCAAATGTCCTAGAACCAAATTTCCACATGTAACTACTAGATTGTGATACAATACACTAATGGTTGAAGTTTGGTTGACTTCTGCGCAGCGGTTTGGGAGTGAACATCAAAATTACATTTCTCGGCCATATCGCATAGATCTAACTGTGAAAAGGCTTAAATGACTTTTTTTAATTAAGTTTGAAGATTGCGCTCAAATCAAATGTCCTAGAACTAAATTTCCAAATGTAACTACTAGATTGTGATAAAATACACTATTGGGTGAAGTTTTGTTGACTTCTGCGCAGCGGTTTGGGAGTTAACATCAAAATTACATTTCTCGGCCATATCGCATAGATCTCACTGTGAAAAGGCTTAAATGACTTTTTTAATTAAGTTTAATGATTGCGCTCAAACCAAATGTCCTAGAACCACATTTTCAAATGTAACTACTAGAATGTGATACAATACACTATTGGGTGAAGTTTGGTTGACTTCTGCGCAGTGGTTTGGGAGTTAACATCAAAATTACATTTCTCGGCCATATCGCATAGATCTCACTGTGAAAAGGCTTAAATGACTTTTTTAATTAAGTTTGATGATTGCGTTCAAACAAAATGTCCTAGAACAAAATTTTTAAATGTAACTACTAGATTGTGATACAATACACTAATGGGTGAAGTTTGGTTGACTTCTGCGCAGCGGTTTGGGAGTTAACATCAAAATTACATTTCTCGGCCATATCGCATAGATCTCACTGTGAAAAGGCTTAAATGGCTTTTTTGACCTAAGTTTGAGGATTGCGCTCAAATCAAATGTCCTAGAACCAAATTTCCACATGTAACTACTAGATTGTGATACAATACACTAATGGGTGAAGTTTGGTTTACTTCTGCGCAGCGGTTTGGGAGTTAACATCAAAATTACATTTCTCGGCCATATCGCATAGATCTCACTGTGAAAAGGCTTAAATGGCTTTTTTGACCTAAGTTTAATAATTGCGCTCAAACCAAATGTCCTAGAACGACATTTTAAAATGTAACTACTAGAATGTGATACAATACACTATTGGGTGAAGTTTGGTTGACTTCTGCGCAGCGGTTTGGGAGTTAACATCAAAATTACATTTCTCGGCCATATCGCATAAATCTCACTGTGAAAAGGCTTAAATGGCTTTTTTGACCTAAGTTTGAGGATTGCGCTCAAATCAAATGTCCTAGAACCAAATTTCCACATGTAACTACTAGATTGTGATACAATACACTAATGGTTGAAGTTTGGTTGACTTCTGCGCAGCGGTTTGGGAGTGAACATCAAAATTACATTTCTCGGCCATATCGCATAGATCTCACTGTGAAAAGGCTTAAATGACTTTTTTTAATTAAGTTTGAAGATTGCGCTCAAATCAAATGTCCTAGAACTAAATTTCCAAATGTAACTACTAGATTGTGATAAAATACACTATTGGGTGAAGTTTTGTTGACTTCTGCGCAGCGGTTTGGGAGTTAACATCAAAATTACATTTCTCGGCAATATCGCATAGATCTCACTGTGAAAAGGCTTAAATGACTTTTTTAATTAAGTTTAATGATTGCGCTCAAACCAAATGTCCTAGAACCAAATTTTCAAATGTAACTACTAGAATGTGATACAATACACTATTGGGTGAAGTTTAGTTGACTTCTGCGCAGCGGTTTGGGAGTTAACATCAAAATTACATTTCTTGGCCATATCGCATAGATCTCACTGTGAAAAGGCTTAAATGGCTTTTTTGACCTAAGTTTAATGATTGCGCTCAAACCAAATGTCCTAGAACGAAATTTTCAAATGTAACTACTAGAATGTGATACAATACACTATTGGGTGAAGTTTGGTTGACTTCTGCGCAGTGGTTTGGGAGTTAACATCAAAATTACATTTCTCGGCCATATCGCATAGATCTCACTGTGAAAAGGCTTAAATGGCTTTTTTCACCTAAGTTTGAGGATTGCGCTCAAATCAAATGTCCTAGAACCAAATTTCCACATGTAACTACTAGATTGTGATACAATACACTAATGGGTGAAGTTTGGTTGACTTCTGCGCAGCGGTTTGGGAGTTAACATCAAAATTACATTTCTCGGCCATATCGCATAGATCTCACTGTGAAAAGGCTTAAATGGCTTTTTTGACCTAAGTTTGAGGATTGCGCTCAAATCAAATGTCCTAGAACCAAATTTCCACATGTAACTACTAGATTGTGATACAATACACTAATGGGTGAAGTTTGGTTTACTTCTGCGCAGCGGTTTGGGAGTTAACATCAAAATTACATTTCTCGGCCATATCGCATAGATCTCACTGTGAAAAGGCTTAAATGGCTTTTTTGACCTAAGTTTAATAATTGCGCTCAAACCAAATGTCCTAGAACGACATTTTAAAATGTAACTACTAGAATGTGATACAATACACTATTGGGTGAAGTTTGGTTGACTTCTGCGCAGCGGTTTGGGAGTTAACATCAAAATTACATTTCTCGGCCATATCGCATAGATCTCACTGTGAAAAGGCTTAAATGGCTTTTTTGACCTAAGTTTGAGGATTGCGCTCAAATCAAATGTCCTAGAACCAAATTTCCACATGTAACTACTAGATTGTGATACAATACACTAATGGTTGAAGTTTGGTTGACTTCTGCGCAGCGGTTTGGGAGTGAACATCAAAATTACATTTCTCGGCCATATCGCATAGATCTCACTGTGAAAAGGCTTAAATGACTTTTTTTAATTAAGTTTGAAGATTGCGCTCAAATCAAATGTCCTAGAACTAAATTTCCAAATGTAACTACTAGATTGTGATAAAATACACTATTGGGTGAAGTTTTGTTGACTTCTGCGCAGCGGTTTGGGAGTTAACATCAAAATTACATTTCTCGGCCATATCGCATAGATCTCACTGTGAAAAGGCTTAAATGGCTTTTTTGACCTAAGTATGAGGATTGCGCTCAAATCAAATGTCCTATAACCAAATTTCCACATGTAACTACTAGATTGTGATACAATACACTTATGGGTGAAGTTTGGTTTACTTCTGCGCAGCGGTTTGGGAGTTAACATCAAAATTACATTTCTCGGCCATATCGCATAGATCTCACTGTGAAAAGGCTTAAATGACTTTTTTAATTAAGTTTGATGATTGCGTTCAAACAAAATGTCCTAGAACAAAATTTTTAAATGTAACTACTAGATTGTGATACAATACACTATTGGGTGAAGTTTGGTTGACTTCTGCGCAGCGGTTTGGGAGTTAACATCAAAATTACATTTCTCGGCCATATCGCATAGATCTCACTGTGAAAAGGCTTAAATGGCTTTTTTGACCTAAGTTTGAGGATTGCGCTCAAATCAAATGTCCTAGAACCAAATTTCCACATGTAACTACTAGATTGTGATACAATACACTAATGGTTGAAGTTTGGTTGACTTCTGCGCAGCGGTTTGGGAGTGAACATCAAAATTACATTTCTCGGCCATATCGCATAGATCTCACTGTGAAAAGGCTTAAATGACTTTTTTTAATTAAGTTTGAAGATTGCGCTCAAATCAAATGTCCTAGAACTAAATTTCCAAATGTAACTACTAGATTGTGATAAAATACACTATTGGGTGAAGTTTTGTTGACTTCTGCGCAGCGGTTTGGGAGTTAACATCAAAATTACATTTCTCGGCCATATCGCATAGATCTCACTGTGAAAAGGCTTAAATGGCTTTTTTGACCTAAGTTTGAGGATTGCGCTCAAATCAAATGTCCTAGAACCAAATTTCCACATGTAACTACTAGATTGTGATACAATACACTAATGGGTGAAGTTTGGTTTACTTCTGCGCAGCGGTTTGGGAGTTAACATCAAAATTACATTTCTCGGCCATATCGCATAGATCTCACTGTGAAAAGGCTTAAATGACTTTTTTAATTAAGTTTGATGATTGCGTTCAAACAAAATGTCCTAGAACAAAATTTTTAAATGTAACTACTAGATTGTGATACAATACACTATTGGGTGAAGTTTGGTTGACTTCTGCGCAGCGGTTTGGGAGTTAACATCAAAATTACATTTCTCGGCCATATCGCATAGATCTCACTGTGAAAAGGCTTAAATGGCTTTTTTGACCTAAGTTTGAGGATTGCGCTCAAATCAAATGTCCTAGAACCAAATTTCCACATGTAACTACTAGATTGTGATACAATACACTAATGGGTGAAGCTTGGTTTACTTCTGCGCAGCGGTTTGGGAGTTAACATCAAAATTACATTTCTCGGCCATATCGCATAGATCTCACTGTGAAAAGGCTTAAATGGCTTTTTTGTCCTAAGTTTAATGATTGCGCTCAAACCGAATGTCCTAGAACGAAATTTTCAAATGTAACTACTAGAATGTGATACAATACACTATTGGGTGAAGTTTGGTTGACTTCTGCGCAGCGGTTTGGGAGTTAACATCAAAATTACATTTCTCGGCCATATCGCATAGATCTCACTGTGAAAAGGCTTAAATGACTTTTTTAATTAAGTTTGATGATTGCGTTCAAACAAAATGTCCTAGAACAAAATTTTCAAATGTAACTACTAGATTGTGATACAATACACTATTGGGTGAAGTTTGGTTGACTTCTGCGCAGCGGTTTGGGAGTTAACATCAAAATTACATTTCTCGGCCATATCGCATAGATCTCACTGTGAAAAGGCTTAAATGGCTTTTTTGACCTAAGTTTGAGGATTGCGCTCAAATCAAATGTCCTAGAACCAAATTTCCACATGTAACTACTAGATTGTGATACAATACACTAATGGGTGAAGTTTGGTTTACTTCTGCGCAGCGGTTTGGGAGTTAACATCAAAATTACATTTCTCGGCCATATCGCATAGATCTCACTGTGAAAAGGCTTAAATGGCTTTTTTGACCTAAGTTTAATAATTGCGCTCAAACCAAATGTCCTAGAACGACATTTTAAAATGTAACTACTAGAATGTGATACAATACACTATTGGGTGAAGTTTGGTTGACTTCTGCGCAGCGGTTTGGGAGTTAACATCAAAATTACATTTCTCGGCCATATCGCATAGATCTCACTGTGAAAAGGCTTAAATGGCTTTTTTGACCTAAGTTTGAGGATTGCGCTCAAATCAAATGTCCTAGAACCAAATTTCCACATGTAACTACTAGATTGTGATACAATACACTAATGGTTGAAGTTTGGTTGACTTCTGCGCAGCGGTTTGGGAGTGAACATCAAAATTACATTTCTCGGCCATATCGCATAGATCTCACTGTGAAAAGGCTTAAATGACTTTTTTTAATTAAGTTTGAAGATTGCGCTCAAATCAAATGTCCTAGAACTAAATTTCCAAATGTAACTACTAGATTGTGATAAAATACACTATTGGGTGAAGTTTTGTTGACTTCTGCGCAGCGGTTTGGGAGTTAACATCAAAATTACATTTCTCGGCCATATCGCATAGATCTCACTGTGAAAAGGCTTAAATGACTTTTTTAATTAAGTTTAATGATTGCGCTCAAACCAAATGTCCTAGAACCACATTTTCAAATGTAACTACTAGAATGTGATACAATACACTATTGGGTGAAGTTTGGTTGACTTCTGCGCAGCGGTTTGGGAGTTAACATCAAAATTACATTTCTCGGCCATATCGCATAGATCTCACTGTGAAAAGGCTTAAATGGCTTTTTTGACCTAAGTTTGAGGATTGCGCTCAAATCAAATGTCCTAGAACCAAATTTCCACATGTAACTACTAGATTGTGATACAATACACTAATGGGTGAAGTTTGGTTTACTTCTGCGCAGCGGTTTGGGAGTTAACATCAAAATTACATTTCTCGGCCATATCGCATAGATCTCACTGTGAAAAGGCTTAAATGGCTTTTTTGACCTAAGTTTAATGATTGCGCTCAAACCAAATGTCCTAGAACGAAATTTTCAAATGTAACTACTAGAATGTGATACAATACACTATTGGGTGAAGTTTGGTTGACTTCTGCGCAGTGGTTTGGGAGTTAACATCAAAATTACATTTCTCGGCCATATCGCATAGATCTCACTGTGAAAAGGCTTAAATGGCTTTTTTGACCTAAGTTTGAGGATTGCGCTCAAATCAAATGTCCTAGAACCAAATTTCCACATGTAACTACTAGATTGTGATACAATACACTATTGGGTGAAGTTTGGTTGACTTCTGCGCAGCGGTTTGGGAGTTAACATCAAAATTACATTTCTCGGCCATATCGCATAGATCTCACTGTGAAAAGGCTTAAATGGCTTTTTTGACCTAAGTTTGAGGATTGCGCTCAAATCAAATGTCCTAGAACCAAATTTCCACATGTAACTACTAGATTGTGATACAATACACTAATGGTTGAAGTTTGGTTGACTTCTGCGCAGCGGTTTGGGAGTGAACATCAAAATTACATTTCTCGGCCATATCGCATAGATCTCACTGTGAAAAGGCTTAAATGACTTTTTTTAATTAAGTTTGAAGATTGCGCTCAAATCAAATGTCCTAGAACTAAATTTCCAAATGTAACTACTAGATTGTGATAAAATACACTATTGGGTGAAGTTTGGTTGACTTCTGCGCAGCGGTTTGGGAGTTAACATCAAAATTACATTTCTCGGCCATATCGCATAGATCTCACTGTGAAAAGGCTTAAATGGCTGTTTTGACCTAAGTTTGAGGATTGCGCTCAAATCAAATGTCCTATAACCAAATTTCCACATGTAACTACTAGATTGTGATACAATACACTAATGGGTGAAGTTTGGTTGACTTCTGCGCAGCGGTTTGGGAGTTAACATCAAAATTACATTTCTCGGCCATATCGCATAGATCTCACTGTGAAAAGGCTTAAATGACTTTTTTAATTAAGTTTGATGATTGCGTTCAAACAAAATGTCCTAGAACAAAATTTTTAAATGTAACTACTAGATTGTGATACAATACACTATTGGGTGAAGTTTGGTTGACTTCTGCGCAGCGGTTTGGGAGTTAACATCAAAATTACATTTCTCGGCCATATCGCATAGATCTCACTGTGAAAAGGCTTAAATGGCTTTTTTGACCTAAGTTTGAGGATTGCGCTCAAATCAAATGTCCTATAACCAAATTTCCACATGTAACTACTAGATTGTGATACAATACACTAATGGGTGAAGTTTGGTTGACTTCTGCGCAGCGGTTTGGGAGTTAACATCAAAATTACATTTCTCGGCCATATCGCATAGATCTCACTGTGAAAAGGCTTAAATGACTTTTTTAATTAAGTTTGATGATTGCGTTCAAACAAAATGTCCTAGAACAAAAATTTCAAATGTAACTACTAGATTGTGATACAATACACTATTGGGTGAAGTTTGGTTGACTTCTGCGCAGCGGTTTGGGAGTTAACATCAAAATTACATTTCTCGGCCATATCGCATAGATCTCACTGTGAAAAGGCTTAAATGGCTTTTTTGACCTAAGTTTGAGGATTGCGCTCAAATCAAATGTCCTAGAACCAAATTTCCACATGTAACTACTAGATTGTGATACAATACACTAATGGGTGAAGTTTGGTTGACTTCTGCGCAGCGGTTTGGGAGTGAACATCAAAATTACATTTCTCGGCCATATCGCATAGATCTCACTGTGAAAAGGCTTAAATGACTTTTTTTAATTAAGTTTGAAGATTGCGCTCAAATCAAATGTCCTAGAACTAAATTTCCAAATGTAACTACTAGATTGTGATAAAATACACTATTGGGTGAAGTTTTGTTGACTTCTGCGCAGCGGTTTGGGAGTTAACATCAAAATTACATTTCTCGGCCATATCGCATAGATCTCACTGTGAAAAGGCTTAAATGACTTTTTTAATTAAGTTTAATGATTGCGCTCAAACCAAATGTCCTAGAACCACATTTTCAAATGTAACTACTAGAATGTGATACAATACACTATTGGGTGAAGTTTGGTTGACTTCTGCGCAGCGGTTTGGGAGTTAACATCAAAATTACATTTCTCGGCCATATCGCATAGATCTCACTGTGAAAAGGCTTAAATGACTTTTTTAATTAAGTTTGATGATTGCGTTCAAACAAAATGTCCTAGAACAAAATTTTTAAATGTAACTACTAGATTGTGATACAATACACTATTGGGTGAAGTTTGGTTGACTTCTGCGCAGCGGTTTGGGAGTTAACATCAAAATTACATTTCTCGGCCATATCGCATAGATCTCACTGTGAAAAGGCTTAAATGGCTTTTTTGACCTAAGTTTGAGGATTGCGCTCAAATCAAATGTCCTAGAACCAAATTTCCACATGTAACTACTAGATTGTGATACAATACACTAATGGGTGAAGTTTGGTTTACTTCTGCGCAGCGGTTTGGGAGTTAACATCAAAATTACATTTCTCGGCCATATCGCATAGATCTCACTGTGAAAAGGCTTAAATGGCTTTTTTGACCTAAGTTTAATGATTGCGCTCAAACCAAATGTCCTATAACTAAATTTCTAAATGTAACTACTAGATTGTGATAAAATACACTATTGGGTGAAGTTTAGTTGACTTCTGCGCAGCGGTTTGGGAGTTAACATCAAAATTACATTTCTCGGCCATATCGCATAGATCTCACTGTGAAAAGGCTTAAATGGCTTTTTTGACCTAAGTTTAATGATTGCGCTCAAACCAAATGTCCTAGAACGAAATTTTCAAATGTAACTACTAGAATGTGATACAATACACTATTGGGTGAAGTTTGGTTGACTTCTGCGCAGTGGTTTGGGAGTTAACATCAAAATTACATTTCTCGGCCATATCGCATAGATCTCACTGTGAAAAGGCTTAAATGGCTTTTTTGACCTAAGTTTGAGGATTGCGCTCAAATCAAATGTCCTAGAACCAAATTTCCACATGTAACTACTAGATTGTGATACAATACACTAATGGGTGAAGTTTGGTTGACTTCTGCGCAGCGGTTTGGGAGTTAACATCAAAATTACATTTCTCGGCCATATCGCATAGATCTCACTGTGAAAAGGCTTAAATGACTTTTTTAATTAAGTTTGATGATTGCGCTCAAACAAAATGTCCTAGAACAAAATTTTCAAATGTAACTACTAGATTGTGATACAATACACTATTGGGTGAAGTTTGGTTGACTTCTGCGCAGCGGTTTGGGAGTTAACATCAAAATTACATTTCTCGGCCATATCGCATAGATCTCACTGTGAAAAGGCTTAAATGGCTTTTTTGACCTAAGTTTGAGGATTGCGCTCAAATCAAATGTCCTAGAACCAAATTTCCACATGTAACTACTAGATTGTGATACAATACACTAATGGTTGAAGTTTGGTTGACTTCTGCGCAGCGGTTTGGGAGTGAACATCAAAATTACATTTCTCGGCCATATCGCATAGATCTCACTGTGAAAAGGCTTAAATGGCTTTTTTGACCTAAGTTTGAGGATTGCGCTCAAACAAAATGTCCTAGAACAAAATTTTCAAATGTAACTACTAGATTGTGATACAATACACTGTTGGGTGAAGTTTGGTTGACTTCTGCGCAGCGGTTTGGGAGTTAACATCAAAATTACATTTCTCGGCCATATCGCATAGATCTCACTGTGAAAAGGCTTAAATGACTTTTTTAATTAAGTTTGATGATTGCGTTCGAACAAAATGTCCTAGAACAAAATTTTCAAATGTAACTACTAGATTGTGATACAATACACTATTGGGTGAAGTTTGGTTGACTTCTGCGCAGCGGTTTGGGAGTTAACATCAAAATTACATTTCTCGGCCATATCGCATAGATCTCACTGTGAAAAGGCTTAAATGGCTTTTTTGACCTAAGTTTGAGGATTGCGCTCAAACCAAATGTCCTAGAACGAAATTTTAAAATGTAACTACTAGAATGTGATACAATACACCATTGGGTGAAGTTTGGTTGACTTCTGCGCAGCGGTTTGGGAGTTAACATCAAAATTACATTTCTCGGCCATATCGCATTGATCTCACTGTGAAAAGGCTTAAAGGGCTTTTTTGACCTAAGTTTGAGGATTGCGCTCAAATCAAATGTCCTAGAACCAAATTTCCACATGTAACTACTAGATTGTGATACAATACACTAATGGGTGAAGTTTGGTTGACTTCTGCGCAGCGGTTTGGGAGTGAACATCAAAATTACATTTAACGGCCATATCGCATAGATCTCACTGTGAAAAGGCTTAAATGACTTTTTTTTAATTAAGTTAGAAGATTGCGCTCAAATCAAATGTCCTAGAACAAAATTTTCAAATGTAACTACTAGATTGTGATACAATACACTATTGGGTGAAGTTTGGTTGACTTCTGCGCAGCGGTTTGGGAGTTAACATCAAAATTACATTTCTCGGCCATATCGCATAGATCTCACTGTGAAAAGGCTTAAATGACTTTTTTAATTAAGTTTGATGATTGCGTTCAAACAAAATGTCCTAGAACAAAATTTTTAAATGTAACTACTAGATTGTGATACAATACACTATTGGGTGAAGTTTGGTTGACTTCTGCGCAGCGGTTTGGGAGTTAACATCAAAATTACATTTCTCGGCCATATCGCATAGATCTCACTGTGAAAAGGCTTAAATGGCTTTTTTGACCTAAGTTTGAGGATTGCGCTCAAATCAAATGTCCTAGAACCAAATTTCCACATGTAACTACTAGATTGTGATACAATACACTAATGGGTGAAGTTTGGTTTACTTCTGCGCAGCGGTTTGGGAGTTAACATCAAAATTACATTTCTCGGCCATATCGCATAGATCTCACTGTGAAAAGGCTTAAATGGCTTTTTTGACCTAAGTTTAATGATTGCGCTCAAACCAAATGTCCTAGAACGAAATTTTCAAATGTAACTACTAGAATGTGATACAATACACTATTGGGTGAAGTTTGGTTGACTTCTGCGCAGCGGTTTGGGAGTTAACATCAAAATTACATTTCTCGGCCATATCGCATAGATCTCACTGTGAAAAGGCTTAAATGACTTTTTTAATTAAGTTTGATGATTGCGTTCAAACAAAATGTCCTAGAACAAAATTTTCAAATGTAACTACTAGATTGTGATACAATACACTATTGGGTGAAGTTTGGTTGACTTCTGCGCAGCGGTTTGGGAGTTAACATCAAAATTACATTTCTCGGCCATATCGCATAGATCTCACTGTGAAAAGGCTTAAATGGCTTTTTTGACCTAAGTTTGAGGATTGCGCTCAAATCAAATGTCCTAGAACCAAATTTCCACATGTAACTACTAGATTGTGATACAATACACTAATGGGTGAAGTTTGGTTTACTTCTGCGCAGCGGTTTGGGAGTTAACATCAAAATTACATTTCTCGGCCATATCGCATAGATCTCACTGTGAAAAGGCTTAAATGGCTTTTTTGACCTAAGTTTAATGATTGCGCTCAAACCAAATGTCCTAGAACGAAATTTTCAAATGTAACTACTAGAATGTGATACAATACACTATTGGGTGAAGTTTGGTTGACTTCTGCGCAGCGGTTTGGGAGTTAACATCAAAATTACATTTCTCGGCCATATCGCATAGATCTCACTGTGAAAAGGCTTAAATGACTTTTTTAATTAAGTTTGATGATTGCGTTCAAACAAAATGTCCTAGAACAAAATTTTCAAATGTAACTACTAGATTGTGATACAATACACTATTGGGTGAAGTTTGGTTGACTTCTGCGCAGCGGTTTGGGAGTTAACATCAAAATTACATTTCTCGGCCATATCGCATAGATCTCACTGTGAAAAGGCTTAAATGGCTTTTTTGACCTAAGTTTGAGGATTGCGCTCAAATCAAATGTCCTAGAACCAAATTTCCACATGTAACTACTAGATTGTGATACAATACACTAATGGGTGAAGTTTGGTTTACTTCTGCGCAGCGGTTTGGGAGTTAACATCAAAATTACATTTCTCGGCCATATCGCATAGATCTCACTGTGAAAAGGCTTAAATGGCTTTTTTGACCTAAGTTTAATAATTGCGCTCAAACCAAATGTCCTAGAACGACATTTTAAAATGTAACTACTAGAATGTGATACAATACACTATTGGGTGAAGTTTGGTTGACTTCTGCGCAGCGGTTTGGGAGTTAACATCAAAATTACATTTCTCGGCCATATCGCATAGATCTCACTGTGAAAAGGCTTAAATGGCTTTTTTGACCTAAGTTTGAGGATTGCGCTCAAATCAAATGTCCTAGAACCAAATTTCCACATGTAACTACTAGATTGTGATACAATACACTAATGGTTGAAGTTTGGTTGACTTCTGCGCAGCGGTTTGGGAGTGAACATCAAAATTACATTTCTCGGCCATATCGCATAGATCTCACTGTGAAAAGGCTTAAATGACTTTTTTTAATTAAGTTTGAAGATTGCGCTCAAATCAAATGTCCTAGAACTAAATTTCCAAATGTAACTACTAGATTGTGATAAAATACACTATTGGGTGAAGTTTTGTTGACTTCTGCGCAGCGGTTTGGGAGTTAACATCAAAATTACATTTCTCGGCCATATCGCATAGATCTCACTGTGAAAAGGCTTAAATGACTTTTTTAATTAAGTTTAATGATTGCGCTCAAACCAAATGTCCTAGAACCAAATTTTCAAATGTAACTACTAGAATGTGATACAATACACTATTGGGTGAAGTTTAGTTGACTTCTGCGCAGCGGTTTGGGAGTTAACATCAAAATTACATTTCTCGGCCATATCGCATAGATCTCACTGTGAAAAGGCTTAAATGGCTTTTTTGACCTAAGTTTAATGATTGCGCTCAAACCAAATGTCCTAGAACGAAATTTTCAAATGTAACTACTAGAATGTGATACAATACACTATTGGGTGAAGTTTGGTTGACTTCTGCGCAGTGGTTTGGGAGTTAACATCAAAATTACATTTCTCGGCCATATCGCATAGATCTCACTGTGAAAAGGCTTAAATGGCTTTTTTGACCTAAGTTTGAGGATTGCGCTCAAATCAAATGTCCTAGAACCAAATTTCCACATGTAACTACTAGATTGTGATACAATACACTAATGGGTGAAGTTTGGTTGACTTCTGCGCAGCGGTTTGGGAGTTAACATCAAAATTACATTTCTCGGCCATATTGCATAGATCTCACTGTGAAAAGGCTTAAATGGCTTTTTTGACCTAAGTTTGAGGATTGCGCTCAAATCAAATGTCCTAGAACCAAATTTCCACATGTAACTACTAGATTGTGATACAATACACTAATGGTTGAAGTTTGGTTGACTTCTGCGCAGCGGTTTGGGAGTGAACATCAAAATTACATTTCTCGGCCATATCGCATAGATCTCACTGTGAAAAGGCTTAAATGACTTTTTTTAATTAAGTTTGAAGATTGCGCTCAAATCAAATGTCCTAGAACTAAATTTCCAAATGTAACTACTAGATTGTGATAAAATACACTATTGGGTGAAGTTTGGTTGACTTCTGCGCAGCGGTTTGGGAGTTAACATCAAAATTACATTTCTCGGCCATATCGCATAGATCTCACTGTGAAAAGGCTTAAATGGCTGTTTTGACCTAAGTTTGAGGATTGCGCTCAAATCAAATGTCCTATAACCAAATTTCCACATGTAACTACTAGATTGTGATACAATACACTAATGGGTGAAGTTTGGTTGACTTCTGCGCAGCGGTTTGGGAGTTAACATCAAAATTACATTTCTCGGCCATATCGCATAGATCTCACTGTGAAAAGGCTTAAATGACTTTTTTAATTAAGTTTGATGATTGCGTTCAAACAAAATGTCCTAGAACAAAATTTTTAAATGTAACTACTAGATTGTGATACAATACACTATTGGGTGAAGTTTGGTTGACTTCTGCGCAGCGGTTTGGGAGTTAACATCAAAATTACATTTCTCGGCCATATCGCATAGATCTCACTGTGAAAAGGCTTAAATGGCTTTTTTGACCTAAGTTTGAGGATTGCGCTCAAATCAAATGTCCTATAACCAAATTTCCACATGTAACTACTAGATTGTGATACAATACACTAATGGGTGAAGTTTTGTTGACTTCTGCGCAGCGGTTTGGGAGTTAACATCAAAATTACATTTCTCGGCCATATCGCATAGATCTCACTGTGAAAAGGCTTAAATGACTTTTTTAATTAAGTTTAATGATTGCGCTCAAACCAAATGTCCTAGAACCAAATTTTCAAATGTAACTACTAGAATGTGATACAATACACTATTGGGTGAAGTTTAGTTGACTTCTGCGCAGCGGTTTGGGAGTTAACATCAAAATTACATTTCTCGGCCATATCGCATAGATCTCACTGTGAAAAGGCTTAAATGGCTTTTTTGACCTAAGTTTAATGATTGCGCTCAAACCAAATGTCCTAGAACGAAATTTTCAAATGTAACTACTAGAATGTGATACAATACACTATTGGGTGAAGTTTGGTTGACTTCTGCGCAGTGGTTTGGGAGTTAACATCAAAATTACATTTCTCGGCCATATCGCATAGATCTCACTGTGAAAAGGCTTAAATGGCTTTTTTGACCTAAGTTTGAGGATTGCGCTCAAATCAAATGTCCTAGAACCAAATTTCCACATGTAACTACTAGATTGTGATACAATACACTAATGGGTGAAGTTTGGTTGACTTCTGCGCAGCGGTTTGGGAGTTAACATCAAAATTACATTTCTCGGCCATATCGCATAGATCTCACTGTGAAAAGGCTTAAATGACTTTTTTAATTAAGTTTGATGATTGCGCTCAAACAAAATGTCCTAGAACAAAATTTTCAAATGTAACTACTAGATTGTGATACAATACACTATTGGGTGAAGTTTGGTTGACTTCTGCGCAGCGGTTTGGGAGTTAACATCAAAATTACATTTCTCGGCCATATCGCATAGATCTCACTGTGAAAAGGCTTAAATGGCTTTTTTGACCTAAGTTTGAGGATTGCGCTCAAATCAAATGTCCTATAACCAAATTTCCACATATAACTACTAGATTGTGATACAATACACTAATGGTTGAAGTTTGGTTGACTTCTGCGCAGCGGTTTGGGAGTGAACATCAAAATTACATTTCTCGGCCATATCGCATAGATCTCACTGTGAAAAGGCTTAAATGACTTTTTTTAATTAAGTTTGAAGATTGCGCTCAAATCAAATGTCCTAGAACTAAATTTCCAAATGTAACTACTAGATTGTGATAAAATACACTATTGGGTGAAGTTTGGTTGACTTCTGCGCAGCGGTTTGGGAGTTAACATCAAAATTACATTTCTCGGCCATATCGCATAGATCTCACTGTGAAAAGGCTTAAATGGCTGTTTTGACCTAAGTTTGAGGATTGCGCTCAAATCAAATGTCCTATAACCAAATTTCCACATGTAACTACTAGATTGTGATACAATACACTAATGGGTGAAGTTTGGTTGACTTCTGCGCAGCGGTTTGGGAGTTAACATCAAAATTACATTTCTCGGCCATATCGCATAGATCTCACTGTGAAAAGGCTTAAATGACTTTTTTAATTAAGTTTGATGATTGCGTTCAAACAAAATGTCCTAGAACAAAATTTTTAAATGTAACTACTAGATTGTGATACAATACACTATTGGGTGAAGTTTGGTTGACTTCTGCGCAGCGGTTTGGGAGTTAACATCAAAATTACATTTCTCGGCCATATCGCATAGATCTCACTGTGAAAAGGCTTAAATGGCTTTTTTGACCTAAGTTTGAGGATTGCGCTCAAATCAAATGTCCTATAACCAAATTTCCACATGTAACTACTAGATTGTGATACAATACACTAATGGGTGAAGTTTGGTTGACTTCTGCGCAGCGGTTTGGGAGTTAACATCAAAATTACATTTCTCGGCCATATCGCATAGATCTCACTGTGAAAAGGCTTAAATGACTTTTTTAATTAAGTTTGATGATTGCGTTCAAACAAATGTCCTAGAACAAAAATTTCAAATGTAACTACTAGATTGTGATACAATACACTATTGGGTGAAGTTTGGTTGACTTCTGCTCAGCGGTTTGGGAGTTAACATCAAAATTACATTTCTCGGCCATATCGCATAGATCTCACTGTGAAAAGGCTTAAATGGCTTTTTTGACCTAAGTTTGAGGATTGCGCTCAAATCAAATGTCCTAGAACCAAATTTCCACATGTAACTACTAGATTGTGATACAATACACTAATGGGTGAAGTTTGGTTTACTTCTGCGCAGCGGTTTGGGAGTTAACATCAAAATTACATTTCTCGGCCATATCGCATAGATCTCACTGTGAAAAGGCTTAAATGGCTTTTTTGACCTAAGTTTGAGGATTGCGCTCAAACAAAATGTCCTAGAACAAAATTTTCAAATGTAACTACTAGATTGTGATACAATACACTATTGGGTGAAGTTTGGTTGACTTCTGCGCAGCGGTTTGGGAGTTAACATCAAAATTACATTTCTCGGCCATATCGCATAGATCTCACTGTGAAAAGGCTTAAATGACTTTTTTAATTAAGTTTGATGATTGCGTTCGAACAAAATGTCCTAGAACAAAATTTTCAAATGTAACTACTAGATTGTGATACAATACACTATTGGGTGAAGTTTGGTTGACTTCTGCGCAGCGGTTTGGGAGTTAACATCAAAATTACATTTCTCGGCCATATCGCATAGATCTCACTGTGAAAAGGCTTAAATGGCTTTTTTGACCTAAGTTTGAGGATTGCGCTCAAACCAAATGTCCTAGAACGAAATTTTAAAATGTAACTACTAGAATGTGATACAATACACCATTGGGTGAAGTTTGGTTGACTTCTGCGCAGCGGTTTGGGAGTTAACATCAAAATTACATTTCTCGGCCATATCGCATTGATCTCACTGTGAAAAGGCTTAAAGGGCTTTTTTGACCTAAGTTTGAGGATTGCACTCAAATCAAATGTCCTAGAACCAAATTTCCACATGTAACTACTAGATTGTGATACAATACACTAATGGGTGAAGTTTGGTTGACTTCTGCGCAGCGGTTTGGGATTTAACATCAAAATTACATTTCTCGGCCATATCGCATAGATCTCACTGTGAAAAGGCTTAAATGGCTTTTTTGACCTAAGTTTGAGGATTGCGCTCAAATCAAATGTCCTATAACCAAATTTCCACATGTAACTACTAGATTGTGATACAATACACTAATGGGTGAAGTTTGGTTGACTTCTGCGCAGCGGTTTGGGAGTGAACATCAAAATTACATTTCTCGGCCATATCGCATAGATCTCACTGTGAAAAGGCTTAAATGACTTTTTTAATTAAGTTTGATGATTGCGCTCAAACAAAATTTCCTAAAACAAAATTTTCAAATGTAACTACTAGATTGTGATACAATACACTATTGGGTGAAGTTTGGTTGACTTCTGCGCAGCGGTTTGGGAGTTAACATCAAAATTACATTTCTCGGCCATATCGCATAGATCTCACTGTGAAAAGGCTTAAATGACTTTTTTAATTAAGTTTGATGATTGCGTTCAAACAAAATGTCCTACAACAAAATTTTCAAATGTAACTACTAGATTGTGATACAATACACTATTGGGTGAAGTTTGGTTGACTTCTGCGCAGCGGTTTGGGAGTTAACATCAAAATTACATTTCTCGGCCATATCGCATAGATCTCACTGTGAAAAGGCTTAAATGACTTTTTTAATTAAGTTTAATGATTGCGCTCAAACCAAATGTCCTAGAACGAAATTTTCAAATGTAACTACTAGAATGTGATACAATACACTATTGGGTGAAGTTTAGTTGACTTCTGCGCAGCGGTTTGGGAGTTAACATCAAAATTACATTTCTCGGCCATATCGCATAGATCTCACTGTGAAAAGGCTTAAATGGCTTTTTTGACCTAAGTTTAATGATTGCGCTCAAACCAAATGTCCTAGAACGAAATTTTCAAATGTAACTACTAGATTGTGATACAATACACTATTGGGTGAAGTTTGGTTGACTTCTGCGCAGCGGTTTGGGAGTGAACATCAAAATTACATTTAACGGCCATATCGCATAGATCTCACTGTGAAAAGGCTTAAATGACTTTTTTTTAATTAAGTTAGAAGATTGAGCTCAAATCAAATGTCCTAGAACAAAATTTTCAAATGTAACTACTAGATTGTGATACAATACACTATTGGGTGAAGTTTGGTTGACTTCTGCGCAGTGGTTTGGGAGTTAACATCAAAATTACATTTCTCGGCCATATCGCATAGATCTCACTTTGAAAAGGCTTAAATGGCTTTTTTGACCTAAGTTTGAGGATTGCGCTCAAATCAAATGTCCTAGAACCAAATTTCCACATGTAACTACTAGATTGTGATACAATACACTAATGGGTGAAGTTTGGTTGACTTCTGCGCAGCGGTTTGGGAGTTAACATCAAAATTACATTTCTCGGCCATATCGCATAGATCTCACTGTGAAAAGGCTTAAATGACTTTTTTAATTAAGTTTGATGATTGCGCTCAAACAAAATGTCCTAGAACAAAATTTTCAAATGTAACTACTAGATTGTGATACAATACACTATTGGGTGAAGTTTGGTTGACTTCTGCGCAGCGGTTTGGGAGTTAACATCAAAATTACATTTCTCGGCCATATCGCATAGATCTCACTGTGAAAAGGCTTAAATGGCTTTTTTGACCTAAGTTTGAGGATTGCGCTCAAATCAAATGTCCTAGAACCAAATTTCCACATGTAACTACTAGATTGTGATACAATACACTAATGGTTGAAGTTTGGTTGACTTCTGCGCAGCGGTTTGGGAGTGAACATCAAAATTACATTTCTCGGCCATATCGCATAGATCTCACTGTGAAAAGGCTTAAATGACTTTTTTTAATTAAGTTTGAAGATTGCGCTCAAATCAAATGTCCTAGAACTAAATTTCCAAATGTAACTACTAGATTGTGATAAAATACACTATTGGGTGAAGTTTGGTTGACTTCTGCGCAGCGGTTTGGGAGTTAACATCAAAATTACATTTCTCGGCCATATCGCATAGATCTCACTGTGAAAAGGCTTAAATGACTTTTTTAATTAAGTTTGATGATTGCGTTCAAACAAATGTCCTAGAACAAAAATTTCAAATGTAACTACTAGATTGTGATACAATACACTATTGGGTGAAGTTTGGTTGACTTCTGCTCAGCGGTTTGGGAGTTAACATCAAAATTACATTTCTCGGCCATATCGCATAGATCTCACTGTGAAAAGGCTTAAATGGCTTTTTTGACCTAAGTTTGAGGATTGCGCTCAAATCAAATGTCCTAGAACCAAATTTCCACATGTAACTACTAGATTGTGATACAATACACTAATGGGTGAAGTTTGGTTTACTTCTGCGCAGCGGTTTGGGAGTTAACATCAAAATTACATTTCTCGGCCATATCGCATAGATCTCACTGTGAAAAGGCTTAAATGGCTTTTTTGACCTAAGTTTGAGGATTGCGCTCAAACAAAATGTCCTAGAACAAAATTTTCAAATGTAACTACTAGATTGTGATACAATACACTATTGGGTGAAGTTTGGTTGACTTCTGCGCAGCGGTTTGGGAGTTAACATCAAAATTACATTTCTCGGCCATATCGCATAGATCTCACTGTGAAAAGGCTTAAATGACTTTTTTAATTAAGTTTGATGATTGCGTTCGAACAAAATGTCCTAGAACAAAATTTTCAAATGTAACTACTAGATTGTGATACAATACACTATTGGGTGAAGTTTGGTTGACTTCTGCGCAGCGGTTTGGGAGTTAACATCAAAATTACATTTCTCGGCCATATCGCATAGATCTCACTGTGAAAAGGCTTAAATGGCTTTTTTGACCTAAGTTTGAGGATTGCGCTCAAACCAAATGTCCTAGAACGAAATTTTAAAATGTAACTACTAGAATGTGATACAATACACCATTGGGTGAAGTTTGGTTGACTTCTGCGCAGCGGTTTGGGAGTTAACATCAAAATTACATTTCTCGGCCATATCGCATTGATCTCACTGTGAAAAGGCTTAAAGGGCTTTTTTGACCTAAGTTTGAGGATTGCGCTCAAATCAAATGTCCTAGAACCAAATTTCCACATGTAACTACTAGATTGTGATACAATACACTAATGGGTGAAGTTTGGTTGACTTCTGTGCAGCGGTTTGGGATTTAACATCAAAATTACATTTCTCGGCCATATCGCATAGATCTCACTGTGAAAAGGCTTAAATGGCTTTTTTGACCTAAGTTTGAGGATTGCGCTCAAATCAAATGTCCTATAACCAAATTTCCACATGTAACTACTAGATTGTGATACAATACACTAATGGGTGAAGTTTGGTTGACTTCTGCGCAGCGGTTTGGGAGTGAACATCAAAATTACATTTCTCGGCCATATCGCATAGATCTCACTGTGAAAAGGCTTAAATGACTTTTTTAATTAAGTTTGATGATTGCGCTCAAACAAAATTTCCTAAAACAAAATTTTCAAATGTAACTACTAGATTGTGATACAATACACTATTGGGTGAAGTTTGGTTGACTTCTGCGCAGCGGTTTGGGAGTTAACATCAAAATTACATTTCTCGGCCATATCGCATAGATCTCACTGTGAAAAGGCTTAAATGACTTTTTTAATTAAGTTTGATGATTGCATTCAAACAAAATGTCCTAGAACAAAATTTTCAAATGTAACTACTAGATTGTGATACAATACACTATTGGGTGAAGTTTGGTTGACTTCTGCGCAGCGGTTTGGGAGTTAACATCAAAATTACATTTCTCGGCCATATCGCATAGATCTCACTGTGAAAAGGCTTAAATGACTTTTTTAATTAAGTTTAATGATTGCGCTCAAACCAAATGTCCTAGAACGAAATTTTCAAATGTAACTACTAGAATGTGATACAATACACTATTGGGTGAAGTTTAGTTGACTTCTGCGCAGCGGTTTGGGAGTTAACATCAAAATTACATTTCTCGGCCATATCGCATAGATCTCACTGTGAAAAGGCTTAAATGGCTTTTTTGACCTAAGTTTAATGATTGCGCTCAAACCAAATGTCCTAGAACGAAATTTTCAAATGTAACTACTAGATTGTGATACAATACACTATTGGGTGAAGTTTGGTTGACTTCTGCGCAGCGGTTTGGGAGTGAACATCAAAATTACATTTAACGGCCATATCGCATAGATCTCACTGTGAAAAGGCTTAAATGACTTTTTTTTAATTAAGTTAGAAGATTGCGCTCAAATCAAATGTCCTAGAACAAAATTTTCAAATGTAACTACTAGATTGTGATACAATACACTATTGGGTGAAGTTTGGTTGACTTCTGCGCAGCGGTTTGGGAGTTAACATCAAAATTACATTTCTCGGCCATATCGCATAGATCTCACTGTGAAAAGGCTTAAATGACTTTTTTAATTAAGTTTGATGATTGCGTTCAAACAAAATGTCCTAGAACAAAATTTTTAAATGTAACTACTAGATTGTGATACAATACACTATTGGGTGAAGTTTGGTTGACTTCTGCGCAGCGGTTTGGGAGTTAACATCAAAATTACATTTCTCGGCCATATCGCATAGATCTCACTGTGAAAAGGCTTAAATGGCTTTTTTGACCTAAGTTTGAGGATTGCGCTCAAATCAAATGTCCTAGAACCAAATTTCCACATGTAACTACTAGATTGTGATACAATACACTAATGGGTGAAGTTTGGTTTACTTCTGCGCAGCGGTTTGGGAGTTAACATCAAAATTACATTTCTCGGCCATATCGCATAGATCTCACTGTGAAAAGGCTTAAATGACTTTTTTTAATTAAGTTTGAAGATTGCGCTCAAATCAAATGTCCTAGAACTAAATTTCCAAATGTAACTACTAGATTGTGATAAAATACACTATTGGGTGAAGTTTGGTTGACTTCTGCGCAGCGGTTTGGGAGTTAACATCAAAATTCCATTTCTCGGCCATATCGCATAGATCTCACTGTGAAAAGGCTTAAATGGCTTTTTTGACCTAAGTTTGAGGATTGCGCTCAAATCAAATGTCCTATAACCAAATTTCCACATGTAACTACTAGATTGTGATACAATACACTAATGGGTGAAGTTTGGTTGACTTCTGCGCAGCGGTTTGGGAGTTAACATCAAAATTACATTTCTCGGCCATATCGCATAGATCTCACTGTGAAAAGGCTTAAATGACTTTTTTAATTAAGTTTGATGATTGCGTTCAAACAAAATGTCCTAGAACAAAATTTTTAAATGTAACTACTAGATTGTGATACAATACACTATTGGGTGAAGTTTGGTTGACTTCTGCGCAGCGGTTTGGGAGTTAACATCAAAATTACATTTCTCGGCCATATCGCATAGATCTCACTGTGAAAAGGCTTAAATGGCTTTTTTGACCTAAGTTTGAGGATTGCGCTCAAATCAAATGTCCTAGAACCAAATTTCCACATGTAACTACTAGATTGTGATACAATACACTAATGGGTGAAGTTTGGTTTACTTCTGCGCAGCGGTTTGGGAGTTAACATCAAAATTACATTTCTCGGCCATATCGCATAGATCTCACTGTGAAAAGGCTTAAATGGCTTTTTTGACCTAAGTTTAATGATTGCGCTCAAACCAAATGTCCTAGAACGAAATTTTCAAATGTAACTACTAGAATGTGATACAATACACTATTGGGTGAAGTTTGGTTGACTTCTGCGCAGCGGTTTGGGAGTTAACATCAAAATTACATTTCTCGGCCATATCGCATAGATCTCACTGTGAAAAGGCTTAAATGACTTTTTTAATTAAGTTTGATGATTGCGTTCAAACAAAATGTCCTAGAACAAAATTTTCAAATGTAACTACTAGATTGTGATACAATACACTATTGGGTGAAGTTTGGTTGACTTCTGCGCAGCGGTTTGGGAGTTAACATCAAAATTACATTTCTCGGCCATATCGCATAGATCTCACTGTGAAAAGGCTTAAATGACTTTTTTGACCTAAGTTTGAGGATTGCGCTCAAATCAAATGTCCTAGAACCAAATTTCCACATGTAACTACTAGATTGTGATACAATACACTAATGGGTGAAGTTTGGTTTACTTCTGCGCAGCGGTTTGGGAGTTAACATCAAAATTACATTTCTCGGCCATATCGCATAGATCTCACTGTGAAAAGGCTTAAATGGCTTTTTTGACCTAAGTTTAATAATTGCGCTCAAACCAAATGTCCTAGAACGAAATTTTAAAATGTAACTACTAGAATGTGATACAATACACTATTGGGTGAAGTTTGGTTGACTTCTGCGCAGCGGTTTGGGAGTTAACATCAAAATTACATTTCTCGGCCATATCGCATAGATCTCACTGTGAAAAGGCTTAAATGGCTTTTTTGACCTAAGTTTGAGGATTGCGCTCAAATCAAATGTCCTAGAACCAAATTTCCACATGTAACTACTAGATTGTGATACAATACACTAATGGTTGAAGTTTGGTTGACTTCTGCGCAGCGGTTTGGTAGTGAACATCAAAATTACATTTCTCGGCCATATCGCATAGATCTCACTGTGAAAAGGCTTAAATGACTTTTTTTAATTAAGTTTGAAGATTGCGCTCAAATCAAATGTCCTAGAACTAAATTTCCAAATGTAACTACTAGATTGTGATAAAATACACTATTGGGTGAAGTTTTGTTGACTTCTGCGCAGCGGTTTGGGAGTTAACATCAAAATTACATTTCTCGGCCATATCGCATAGATCTCACTGTGAAAAGGCTTAAATGGCTTTTTTGACCTAAGTTTGAGGATTGCGCTCAAATCAAATGTCCTATAACCAAATTTCCACATATAACTACTAGATTGTGATACAATACACTAATGGGTGAAGTTTGGTTGACTTCTGCGCAGCGGTTTGGGAGTTAACATCAAAATTACATTTCTCGGCCATATCGCATAGATCTCACTGTGAAAAGGCTTAAATGACTTTTTTAATTAAGTTTGATGATTGCGTTCAAACAAAATGTCCTAGAACAAAATTTTTTAAATGTAACTACTAGATTGTGATACAATACACTATTGGGTGAAGTTTGGTTGACTTCTGCGCAGCGGTTTGGGAGTTAACATCAAAATTACACTTCTCGGCCATATCGCATAGATCTCACTGTGAAAAGGCTTAAATGGCTTTTTTGACCTAAGTTTGAGGATTGCGCTCAAATCAAATGTCCTAGAACCAAATTTCCACATGTAACTACTAGATTGTGATACAATACACTAATGGGTGAAGTTTGGTTTACTTCTGCGCAGCGGTTTGGGAGTTAACATCAAAATTACATTTCTCGGCCATATCGCATAGATCTCACTGTGAAAAGGCTTAAATGACTTTTTTTAATTAAGTTTGAAGATTGCGCTCAAATCAAATGTCCTAGAACTAAATTTCCAAATGTAACTACTAGATTGTGATAAAATACACTATTGGGTGAAGTTTGGTTGACTTCTGCGCAGCGGTTTGGGAGTTAACATCAAAATTCCATTTCTCGGCCATATCGCATAGATCTCACTGTGAAAAGGCTTAAATGGCTTTTTTGACCTAAGTTTGAGGATTGCGCTCAAATCAAATGTCCTATAACCAAATTTCCACATGTAACTACTAGATTGTGATACAATACACTAATGGGTGAAGTTTGGTTGACTTCTACGCAGCGGTTTGGGAGTTAACATCAAAATTACATTTCTCGGCCATATCGCATAGATCTCACTGTGAAAAGGCTTAAATGACTTTTTTAATTAAGTTTGATGATTGCGTTCAAACAAAATGTCCTAGAACAAAATTTTTAAATGTAACTACTAGATTGTGATACAATACACTATTGGGTGAAGTTTGGTTGACTTCTGCGCAGCGGTTTGGGAGTTAACATCAAAATTACATTTCTCGGCCATATCGCATAGATCTCACTGTGAAAAGGCTTAAATGGCTTTTTTGACCTAAGTTTGAGGATTGCGCTCAAATCAAATGTCCTAGAACCAAATTTCCACATGTAACTACTAGATTGTGATACAATACACTAATGGGTGAAGTTTGGTTTACTTCTGCGCAGCGGTTTGGGAGTTAACATCAAAATTACATTTCTCGGCCATATCGCATAGATCTCACTGTGAAAAGGCTTAAATGGCTTTTTTGACCTAAGTTTAATGATTGCGCTCAAACCAAATGTCCTAGAACGAAATTTTCAAATGTAACTACTAGAATGTGATACAATACACTATTGGGTGAAGTTTGGTTGACTTCTGCGCAGCGGTTTGGGAGTTAACATCAAAATTACATTTCTCGGCCATATCGCATAGATCTCACTGTGAAAAGGCTTAAATGACTTTTTTAATTAAGTTTGATGATTGCGTTCAAACAAAATGTCCTAGAACAAAATTTTCAAATGTAACTACTAGATTGTGATACAATACACTATTGGGTGAAGTTTGGTTGACTTCTGCGCAGCGGTTTGGGAGTTAACATCAAAATTACATTTCTCGGCCATATCGCATAGATCTCACTGTGAAAAGGCTTAAATGACTTTTTTGACCTAAGTTTGAGGATTGCGCTCAAATCAAATGTCCTAGAACCAAATTTCCACATGTAACTACTAGATTGTGATACAATACACTAATGGGTGAAGTTTGGTTGACTTCTGCGCAGCGGTTTGGGAGTTAACATCAAAATTACATTTCTCGGCCATATCGCATAGATCTCACTGTGAAAAGGCTTAAATGGCTTTTTTGACCTAAGTTTAATAATTGCGCTCAAACCAAATGTCCTAGAACGAAATTTTAAAATGTAACTACTAGAATGTGATACAATACACTATTGGGTGAAGTTTGGTTGACTTCTGCGCAGCGGTTTGGGAGTTAACATCAAAATTACATTTCTCGGCCATATCGCATAGATCTCACTGTGAAAAGGCTTAAATGGCTTTTTTGACCTAAGTTTGAGGATTGCGCTCAAATCAAATGTCCTAGAACCAAATTTCCACATGTAACTACTAGATTGTGATACAATACACTAATGGTTGAAGTTTGGTTGACTTCTGCGCAGCGGTTTGGTAGTGAACATCAAAATTACATTTCTCGGCCATATCGCATAGATCTCACTGTGAAAAGGCTTAAATGACTTTTTTTAATTAAGTTTGAAGATTGCGCTCAAATCAAATGTCCTAGAACTAAATTTCCAAATGTAACTACTAGATTGTGATAAAATACACTATTGGGTGAAGTTTTGTTGACTTCTGCGCAGCGGTTTGGGAGTTAACATCAAAATTACATTTCTCGGCCATATCGCATAGATCTCACTGTGAAAAGGCTTAAATGGCTTTTTTGACCTAAGTTTGAGGATTGCGCTCAAATCAAATGTCCTATAACCAAATTTCCACATATAACTACTAGATTGTGATACAATACACTAATGGGTGAAGTTTGGTTGACTTCTGCGCAGCGGTTTGGGAGTTAACATCAAAATTACATTTCTCGGCCATATCGCATAGATCTCACTGTGAAAAGGCTTAAATGACTTTTTTAATTAAGTTTGATGATTGCGTTCAAACAAAATGTCCTAGAACAAAATTTTTTAAATGTAACTACTAGATTGTGATACAATACACTATTGGGTGAAGTTTGGTTGACTTCTGCGCAGCGGTTTGGGAGTTAACATCAAAATTACACTTCTCGGCCATATCGCATAGATCTCACTGTGAAAAGGCTTAAATGGCTTTTTTGACCTAAGTTTGAGGATTGCGCTCAAATCAAATGTCCTAGAACCAAATTTCCACATGTAACTACTAGATTGTGATACAATACACTAATGGGTGAAGTTTGGTTTACTTCTGCGCAGCGGTTTGGGAGTTAACATCAAAATTACATTTCTCGGCCATATCGCATAGATCTCACTGTGAAAAGGCTTAAATGGCTTTTTTTAATTAAGTTTGAAGATTGCGCTCAAATCAAATGTCCTAGAACTAATTTTCCAAATGTAACTACTAGATTGTGATAAAATACACTATTGGGTGAAGTTTGGTTGACTTCTGCGCAGCGGTTTGGGAGTTAACATCAAAATTCCATTTCTCGGCCATATCGCATAGATCTCACTGTGAAAAGGCTTAAATGGCTTTTTTGACCTAAGTTTGAGGATTGCGCTCAAATCAAATGTCCTATAACCAAATTTCCACATGTAACTACTAGATTGTGATACAATACACTAATGGGTGAAGTTTGGTTGACTTCTGCGCAGCGGTTTGGGAGTTAACATCAAAATTACATTTCTCGGCCATATCGCATAGATCTCACTGTGAAAAGGCTTAAATGACTTTTTTAATTAAGTTTGATGATTGCGTTCAAACAAAATGTCCTAGAACAAAATTTTTAAATGTAACTACTAGATTGTGATACAATACACTATTGGGTGAAGTTTGGTTGACTTCTGCGCAGCGGTTTGGGAGTTAACATCAAAATTACATTTCTCGGCCATATCGCATAGATCTCACTGTGAAAAGGCTTAAATGGCTTTTTTGACCTAAGTTTGAGGATTGCGCTCAAATCAAATGTCCTAGAACCAAATTTCCACATGTAACTACTAGATTGTGATACAATACACTAATGGGTGAAGTTTGGTTTACTTCTGCGCAGCGGTTTGGGAGTTAACATCAAAATTACATTTCTCGGCCATATCGCATAGATCTCACTGTGAAAAGGCTTAAATGGCTTTTTTGACCTAAGTTTAATGATTGCGCTCAAACCAAATGTCCTAGAACGAAATTTTCAAATGTAACTACTAGAATGTGATACAATACACTATTGGGTGAAGTTTGGTTGACTTCTGCGCAGCGGTTTGGGAGTTAACATCAAAATTACATTTCTCGGCCATATCGCATAGATCTCACTGTGAAAAGGCTTAAATGACTTTTTTAATTAAGTTTGATGATTGCGTTCAAACAAAATGTCCTAGAACAAAATTTTCAAATGTAACTACTAGATTGTGATACAATACACTATTGGGTGAAGTTTGGTTGACTTCTGCGCAGCGGTTTGGGAGTTAACATCAAAATTACATTTCTCGGCCATATCGCATAGATCTCACTGTGAAAAGGCTTAAATGGCTTTTTTGACCTAAGTTTGAGGATTGCGCTCAAATCAAATGTCCTAGAACCAAATTTCCACATGTAACTACTAGATTGTGATACAATACACTAATGGGTGAAGTTTGGTTTACTTCTGCGCAGCGGTTTGGGAGTTAACATCAAAATTACATTTCTCGGCCATATCGCATAGATCTCACTGTGAAAAGGCTTAAATGGCTTTTTTGACCTAAGTTTAATAATTGCGCTCAAACCAAATGTCCTAGAACGAAATTTTAAAATGTAACTACTAGAATGTGATACAATACACTATTGGGTGAAGTTTGGTTGACTTCTGCGCAGCGGTTTGGGAGTTAACATCAAAATTACATTTCTCGGCCATATCGCATAGATCTCACTGTGAAAAGGCTTAAATGGCTTTTTTGACCTAAGTTTGAGGATTGCGCTCAAATCAAATGTCCTAGAACCAAATTTCCACATGTAACTACTAGATTGTGATACAATACACTAATGGTTGAAGTTTGGTTGACTTCTGCGCAGCGGTTTGGGAGTGAACATCAAAATTACATTTCTCGGCCATATCGCATAGATCTCACTGTGAAAAGGCTTAAATGACTTTTTTTAATTAAGTTTGAAGATTGCGCTCAAATCAAATGTCCTAGAACTAAATTTCCAAATGTAACTACTAGATTGTGATAAAATACACTATTGGGTGAAGTTTTGTTGACTTCTGCGCAGCGGTTTGGGAGTTAACATCAAAATTACAATTCTCGGCCATATCGCATAGATCTCACTGTGAAAAGGCTTAAATGGCTTTTTTGACCTAAGTTTGAGGATTGCGCTCAAATCAAATGTCCTATAACCAAATTTCCACATATAACTACTAGATTGTGATACAATACACTAATGGGTGAAGTTTGGTTGACTTCTGCGCAGCGGTTTGGGAGTTAACATCAAAATTACATTTCTCGGCCATATCGCATAGATCTCACTGTGAAAAGGCTTAAATGACTTTTTTAATTAAGTTTGATGATTGCGTTCAAACAAAATGTCCTAGAACAAAATTTTTTAAATGTAACTACTAGATTGTGATACAATACACTATTGGGTGAAGTTTGGTTGACTTCTGCGCAGCGGTTTGGGAGTTAACATCAAAATTACACTTCTTGGCCATATCGCATAGATCTCACTGTGAAAAGGCTTAAATGGCTTTTTTGACCTAAGTTTGAGGATTGCGCTCAAATCAAATGTCCTAGAACCAAATTTCCACATGTAACTACTAGATTGTGATACAATACACTAATGGGTGAAGTTGGGTTTACTTCTGCGCAGCGGTTTGGGAGTTAACATCAAAATTACATTTCTCGGCCATATCGCATAGATCTCACTGTGAAAAGGCTTAAATGGCTTTTTTGACCTAAGTTTAATGATTGCGCTCAAATCAAATGTCCTAGAACCAAATTTCCACATGTAACTACTAGATTGTGATACAATACACTAATGGGTGAAGTTTGGTTGACTTCTGCGCAGCGGTTTGGGAGTTAACATCAAAATTACATTTCTCGGCCATATCGCATAGATCTCACTGTGAAAAGGCTTAAATGGCTTTTTTGACCTAAGTTTGAGGATTGCGCTCAAATCAAATGTCCTAGAACCAAATTTCCACATGTAACTACTAGATTGTGATACAATACACTAATGGGTGAAGTTTGGTTGACTTCTGCGCAGCGGTTTGGGAGTTAACATCAAAATTACATTTCTCGGCCATATCGCATAGATCTCACTGTGAAAAGGCTTAAATGGCTTTTTTTAATTAAGTTTGAAGATTGCGCTCAAATCAAATGTCCTAGAACTAAATTTCCAAATGTAACTACTAGATTGTGATAAAATACACTATTGGGTGAAGTTTGGTTGACTTCTGCGCAGCGGTTTGGGAGTTAACATCAAAATTCCATTTCTCGGCCATATCGCATAGATCTCACTGTGAAAAGGCTTAAATGGCTTTTTTGACCTAAGTTTGAGGATTGCGCTCAAATCAAATGTCCTATAACCAAATTTCCACATGTAACTACTAGATTGTGATACAATACACTAATGGGTGAAGTTTGGTTGACTTCTGCGCAGCGGTTTGGGAGTTAACATCAAAATTACATTTCTCGGCCATATCGCATAGATCTCACTGTGAAAAGGCTTAAATGACTTTTTTAATTAAGTTTGATGATTGCGTTCAAACAAAATGTCCTAGAACAAAATTTTTAAATGTAACTACTAGATTGTGATACAATACACTATTGGGTGAAGTTTGGTTGACTTCTGCGCAGCGGTTTGGGAGTTAACATCAAAATTACATTTCTCGGCCATATCGCATAGATCTCACTGTGAAAAGGCTTAAATGGCTTTTTTGACCTAAGTTTGAGGATTGCGCTCAAATCAAATGTCCTATAACCAAATTTCCACATATAACTACTAGATTGTGATACAATACACTAATGGGTGAAGTTTGGTTGACTTCTGCGCAGCGGTTTGGGAGTTAACATCAAAATTACATTTCTCGGCCATATCGCATAGATCTCACTGTGAAAAGGCTTAAATGACTTTTTTAATTAAGTTTGATGATTGCGTTCAAACAAAATGTCCTAGAACAAAATTTTTTAAATGTAACTACTAGATTGTGATACAATACACTATTGGGTGAAGTTTGGTTGACTTCTGCGCAGCGGTTTGGGAGTTAACATCAAAATTACACTTCTCGGCCATATCGCATAGATCTCACTGTGAAAAGGCTTAAATGGCTTTTTTGACCTAAGTTTGAGGATTGCGCTCAAATCAAATGTCCTAGAACCAAATTTCCACATGTAACTACTAGATTGTGATACAATACACTAATGGGTGAAGTTTGGTTTACTTCTGCGCAGCGGTTTGGGAGTTAACATCAAAATTACATTTCTCGGCCATATCGCATAGATCTCACTGTGAAAAGGCTTAAATGGCTTTTTTGACCTAAGTTTAATGATTGCGCTCAAATCAAATGTCCTAGAACCAAATTTCCACATGTAACTACTAGATTGTGATACAATACACTAATGGGTGAAGTTTGGTTGACTTCTGCGCAGCGGTTTGGGAGTTAACATCAAAATTACATTTCTCGGCCATATCGCATAGATCTCACTGTGAAAAGGCTTAAATGGCTTTTTTGACCTAAGTTTGAGGATTGCGCTCAAATCAAATGTCCTAGAACCAAATTTCCACATGTAACTACTAGATTGTGATACAATACACTAATGGGTGAAGTTTGGTTGACTTCTGCGCAGCGGTTTGGGAGTTAACATCAAAATTACATTTCTCGGCCATATCGCATAGATCTCACTGTGAAAAGGCTTAAATGGCTTTTTTTAATTAAGTTTGAAGATTGCGCTCAAATCAAATGTCCTAGAACTAAATTTCCAAATGTAACTACTAGATTGTGATAAAATACACTATTGGGTGAAGTTTGGTTGACTTCTGCGCAGCGGTTTGGGAGTTAACATCAAAATTCCATTTCTCGGCCATATCGCATAGATCTCACTGTGAAAAGGCTTAAATGGCTTTTTTGACCTAAGTTTGAGGATTGCGCTCAAATCAAATGTCCTAGAACCAAATTTCCACATGTAACTACTAGATTGTGATACAATACACTAATGGGTGAAGTTTGGTTGACTTCTGCGCAGCGGTTTGGGAGTTAACATCAAAATTACATTTCTCGGCCATATCGCATAGATCTCACTGTGAAAAGGCTTAAATGGCTTTTTTTAATTAAGTTTGAAGATTGCGCTCAAATCAAATGTCCTAGAACAAAATTTCCAAATGTAACTACTAGATTGTGATAAAATACACTATTGGGTGAAGTTTGGTTGACTTCTGCGCAGCGGTTTGGGAGTTAACATCAAAATTCCATTTCTCGGCCATATCGCATAGATCTCACTGTGAAAAGGCTTAAATGGCTTTTTTGACCTAAGTTTGAGGATTGCGCTCAAATCAAATGTCCTATAACCAAATTTCCACATGTAACTACTAGATTGTGATACAATACACTAATGGGTGAAGTTTGGTTGACTTCTGCGCAGCGGTTTGGGAGTTAACATCAAAATTACATTTCTCGGCCATATCGCATAGATCTCACTGTGAAAAGGCTTAAATGACTTTTTTAATTAAGTTTGATGATTGCGTTCAAACAAAATGTCCTAGAACAAAATTTTTAAATGTAACTACTAGATTGTGATACAATACACTATTGGGTGAAGTTTGGTTGACTTCTGCGCAGCGGTTTGGGAGTTAACATCAAAATTACATTTCTCGGCCATATCGCATAGATCTCACTGTGAAAAGGCTTAAATGGCTTTTTTGACCTAAGTTTGAGGATTGCGCTCAAATCAAATGTCCTATAACCAAATTTCCACATATAACTACTAGATTGTGATACAATACACTAATGGGTGAAGTTTGGTTGACTTCTGCGCAGCGGTTTGGGAGTTAACATCAAAATTACATTTCTCGGCCATATCGCATAGATCTCACTGTGAAAAGGCTTAAATGACTTTTTTAATTAAGTTTGATGATTGCGTTCAAACAAAATGTCCTAGAACAAAATTTTTTAAATGTAACTACTAGATTGTGATACAATACACTATTGGGTGAAGTTTGGTTGACTTCTGCGCAGCGGTTTGGGAGTTAACATCAAAATTACACTTCTCGGCCATATCGCATAGATCTCACTGTGAAAAGGCTTAAATGGCTTTTTTGACCTAAGTTTGAGGATTGCGCTCAAATCAAATGTCCTAGAACCAAATTTCCACATGTAACTACTAGATTGTGATACAATACACTAATGGGTGAAGTTTGGTTTACTTCTGCGCAGCGGTTTGGGAGTTAACATCAAAATTACATTTCTCGGCCATATCGCATAGATCTCACTGTGAAAAGGCTTAAATGGCTTTTTTGACCTAAGTTTAATGATTGCGCTCAAATCAAATGTCCTAGAACCAAATTTCCACATGTAACTACTAGATTGTGATACAATACACTAATGGGTGAAGTTTGGTTGACTTCTGCGCAGCGGTTTGGGAGTTAACATCAAAATTACATTTCTCGGCCATATCGCATAGATCTCACTGTGAAAAGGCTTAAATGGCTTTTTTGACCTAAGTTTGAGGATTGCGCTCAAATCAAATGTCCTAGAACCAAATTTCCACATGTAACTACTAGATTGTGATACAATACACTAATGGGTGAAGTTTGGTTGACTTCTGCGCAGCGGTTTGGGAGTTAACATCAAAATTACATTTCTCGGCCATATCGCATAGATCTCACTGTGAAAAGGCTTAAATGGCTTTTTTTAATTAAGTTTGAAGATTGCGCTCAAATCAAATGTCCTAGAACTAAATTTCCAAATGTAACTACTAGATTGTGATAAAATACACTATTGGGTGAAGTTTGGTTGACTTCTGCGCAGCGGTTTGGGAGTTAACATCAAAATTCCATTTCTCGGCCATATCGCATAGATCTCACTGTGAAAAGGCTTAAATGGCTTTTTTGACCTAAGTTTGAGGATTGCGCTCAAATCAAATGTCCTATAACCAAATTTCCATATGTAACTACTAGATTGTGATACAATACACTAATGGGTGAAGTTTGGTTGACTTCTGCGCAGCGGTTTGGGAGTTAACATCAAAATTACATTTCTCGGCCATATCGCATAGATCTCACTGTGAAAAGGCTTAAATGACTTTTTTAATTAAGTTTGATGATTGCGTTCAAACAAAATGTCCTAGAACAAAATTTTTGAATGTAACTACTAGATTGTGATACAATACACTATTGGGTGAAGTTTGGTTGACTTCTGCGCAGCGGTTTGGGAGTTAACATCAAAATTACATTTCTCGGCCATATCGCATAGATCTCACTGTGAAAAGGCTTAAATGGCTTTTTTGACCTAAGTTTGAGGATTGCGCTCAAATCAAATGTCCTAGAACCAAATTTCCACATGTAACTACTAGATTGTGATACAATACACTAATGGGTGAAGTTTGGTTTACTTCTGCGCAGCGGTTTGGGAGTTAACATCAAAATTACATTTCTCGGCCATATCGCATAGATCTCACTGTGAAAAGGCTTAAATGGCTTTTTTGACCTAAGTTTGAGGATTGCGCTCAAATCAAATGTCCTAGAACCAAATTTCCACATGTAACTACTAGATTGTGATACAATACACTAATGGGTGAAGTTTGGTTGACTTCTGCGCAGCGGTTTGGGAGTTAACATCAAAATTACATTTCTCGGCCATATCGCATAGATCTCACTGTGAAAAGGCTTAAATGGCTTTTTTTAATTAAGTTTGAAGATTGCGCTCAAATCAAATGTCCTAGAACTAAATTTCCAAATGTAACTACTAGATTGTGATAAAATACACTATTGGGTGAAGTTTGGTTGACTTCTGCGCAGCGGTTTGGGAGTTAACATCAAAATTCCATTTCTCGGCCATATCGCATAGATCTCACTGTGAAAAGGCTTAAATGGCTTTTTTGACCTAAGTTTGAGGATTGCGCTCAAATCAAATGTCCTATAACCAAATTTCCACATGTAACTACTAGATTGTGATACAATACACTAATGGGTGAAGTTTGGTTGACTTCTGCGCAGCGGTTTGGGAGTTAACATCAAAATTACATTTCTCGGCCATATCGCATAGATCTCACTGTGAAAAGGCTTAAATGACTTTTTTAATTAAGTTTGATGATTGCGTTCAAACAAAATGTCCTAGAACAAAATTTTTAAATGTAACTACTAGATTGTGATACAATACACTATTGGGTGAAGTTTGGTTGACTTCTGCGCAGCGGTTTGGGAGTTAACATCAAAATTACATTTCTCGGCCATATCGCATAGATCTCACTGTGAAAAGGCTTAAATGGCTTTTTTGACCTAAGTTTGAGGATTGCGCTCAAAACAAATTTCCTAGAACCAAATTTCCACATGTAACTACTAGATTGTGATACAATACACTAATGGGTGAAGTTTGGTTTACTTCTGCGCAGCGGTTTGGGAGTTAACATCAAAATTACATTTCTCGGCCATATCGCATAGATCTCACTGTGAAAAGGCTTAAATGGCTTTTTTGACCTAAGTTTAATGATTGCGCTCAAACCAAATGTCCTAGAACGAAATTTTCAAATGTAACTACTAGAATGTGATACAATACACTATTGGGTGAAGTTTGGTTGACTTCTGCGCAGCGGTTTGGGAGTTAACATCAAAATTACATTTCTCGGCCATATCGCATAGATCTCACTGTGAAAAGGCTTAAATGACTTTTTTAATTAAGTTTGATGATTGCGTTCAAACAAAATGTCCTAGAACAAAATTTTCAAATGTAACTACTAGATTGTGATACAATACACTATTGGGTGAAGTTTGGTTGACTTCTGCGCAGCGGTTTGGGAGTTAACATCAAAATTACATTTCTCGGCCATATCGCATAGATCTCACTGTGAAAAGGCTTAAATGGCTTTTTTGACCTAAGTTTGAGGATTGCGCTCAAATCAAATGTCCTAGAACCAAATTTCCACATGTAACTACTAGATTGTGATACAATACACTAATGGGTGAAGTTTGGTTTACTTCTGCGCAGCGGTTTGGGAGTTAACATCAAAATTACATTTCTCGGCCATATCGCATAGATCTCACTGTGAAAAGGCTTAAATGGCTTTTTTGACCTAAGTTTAATAATTGCGCTCAAACCAAATGTCCTAGAACGAAATTTTAAAATGTAACTACTAGAATGTGATACAATACACTATTGGGTGAAATTTGGTTGACTTCTGCGCAGCGGTTTGGGAGTTAACATCAAAATTACATTTCTCGGCCATATCGCATTGATCTCACTGTGAAAAGGCTTAAATGGCTTTTTTGACCTAAGTTTGAGGATTGCGCTCAAATCAAATGTCCTAGAACCAAATTTCCACATGTAACTACTAGATTGTGATACAATACACTAATGGTTGAAGTTTGGTTGACTTCTGCGCAGCGGTTTGGGAGTGAACATCAAAATTACATTTCTCGGCCATATCGCATAGATCTCACTGTGAAAAGGCTTAAATGACTTTTTTTAATTAAGTTTGAAGATTGCGCTCAAATCAAATGTCCTAGAACTAAATTTCCAAATGTAACTACTAGATTGTGATAAAATACACTATTGGGTGAAGTTTTGTTGACTTCTGCGCAGCGGTTTGGGAGTTAACATCAAAATTACAATTCTCGGCCATATCGCATAGATCTCACTGTGAAAAGGCTTAAATGGCTTTTTTGACCTAAGTTTGAGGATTGCGCTCAAATCAAATGTCCTATAACCAAATTTCCACATATAACTACTAGATTGTGATACAATACACTAATGGGTGAAGTTTGGTTGACTTCTGCGCAGCGGTTTGGGAGTTAACATCAAAATTACATTTCTCGGCCATATCGCATAGATCTCACTGTGAAAAGGCTTAAATGACTTTTTTAATTAAGTTTGATGATTGCGTTCAAACAAAATGTCCTAGAACAAAATTTTTTAAATGTAACTACTAGATTGTGATACAATACACTATTGGGTGAAGTTTGGTTGACTTCTGCGCAGCGGTTTGGGAGTTAACATCAAAATTACACTTCTCGGCCATATCGCATAGATCTCACTGTGAAAAGGCTTAAATGGCTTTTTTGACCTAAGTTTAATGATTGCGCTCAAATCAAATGTCCTAGAACCAAATTTCCACATGTAACTACTAGATTGTGATACAATACACTAATGGGTGAAGTTTGGTTGACTTCTGCGCAGCGGTTTGGGAGTTAACATCAAAATTACATTTCTCGGCCATATCGCATAGATCTCACTGTGAAAAGGCTTAAATGGCTTTTTTGACCTAAGTTTTGATTATTGCGCTCAAATCAAATGTCCTAGAACCAAATTTCCACATGTAACTACTAGATTGTGATACAATACACTAATGGGTGAAGTTTGGTTGACTTCTGCGCAGCGGTTTGGGAGTTAACATCAAAATTACATTTCTCGGCCATATCGCATAGATCTCACTGTGAAAAGGCTTAAATGGCTTTTTTAAATTAAGTTTGAAGATTGCGCTCAAATCAAATGTCCTAGAACTAAATTTCCAAATGTAACTACTAGATTGTGATAAAATACACTATTGGGTGAAGTTTGGTTGACTTCTGCGCAGCGGTTTGGGAGTTAACATCAAAATTCCATTTCTCGGCCATATCGCATAGATCTCACTGTGAAAAGGCTTAAATGGCTTTTTTGACCTAAGTTTGAGGATTGCGCTCAAATCAAATGTCCTAGAACCAAATTTCCACATGTAACTACTAGATTGTGATACAATACACTAATGGGTGAAGTTTGGTTGACTTCTGCGCAGCGGTTTGGGAGTTAACATCAAAATTACATTTCTCGGCCATATCGCATAGATCTCACTGTGAAAAGGCTTAAATGACTTTTTTAATTAAGTTTGATGATTGCGTTCAAACAAAATGTCCTAGAACAAAATTTTTAAATGTAACTACTAGATTGTGATACAATACACTATTGGGTGAAGTTTGGTTGACTTCTGCGCAGCGGTTTGGGAGTTAACATCAAAATTACATTTCTCGGCCATATCGCATAGATCTCACTGTGAAAAGGCTTAAATGGCTTTTTTGACCTAAGTTTGAGGATTGCGCTCAAATCAAATGTCCTATAACCAAATTTCCACATATAACTACTAGATTGTGATACAATACACTAATGGGTGAAGTTTGGTTGACTTCTGCGCAGCGGTTTGGGAGTTAACATCAAAATTACATTTCTCGGCCATATCGCATAGATCTCACTGTGAAAAGGCTTAAATGACTTTTTTAATTAAGTTTGATGATTGCGTTCAAACAAAATGTCCTAGAACAAAATTTTTTAAATGTAACTACTAGATTGTGATACAATACACTATTGGGTGAAGTTTGGTTGACTTCTGCGCAGCGGTTTGGGAGTTAACATCAAAATTACACTTCTCGGCCATATCGCATAGATCTCACTGTGAAAAGGCTTAAATGGCTTTTTTGACCTAAGTTTGAGGATTGCGCTCAAATCAAATGTCCTAGAACCAAATTTCCACATGTAACTACTAGATTGTGATACAATACACTAATGGGTGAAGTTTGGTTTACTTCTGCGCAGCGGTTTGGGAATTAACATCAAAATTACATTTCTCGGCCATATCGCATAGATCTCACTGTGAAAAGGCTTAAATGGCTTTTTTGACCTAAGTTTAATGATTGCGCTCAAATCAAATGTCCTAGAACCAAATTTCCACATGTAACTACTAGATTGTGATACAATACACTAATGGGTGAAGTTTGGTTGACTTCTGCGCAGCGGTTTGGGAGTTAACATCAAAATTACATTTCTCGGCCATATCGCATAGATCTCACTGTGAAAAGGCTTAAATGGCTTTTTTGACCTAAGTTTGAGGATTGCGCTCAAATCAAATGTCCTAGAACCAAATTTCCACATGTAACTACTAGATTGTGATACAATACACTAATGGGTGAAGTTTGGTTGACTTCTGCGCAGCGGTTTGGGAGTTAACATCAAAATTACATTTCTCGGCCATATCGCATAGATCTCACTGTGAAAAGGCTTAAATGGCTTTTTTTAATTAAGTTTGAAGATTGCGCTCAAATCAAATGTCCTAGAACTAAATTTCCAAATGTAACTACTAGATTGTGATAAAATACACTATTGGGTGAAGTTTGGTTGACTTCTGCGCAGCGGTTTGGGAGTTAACATCAAAATTCCATTTCTCGGCCATATCGCATAGATCTCACTGTGAAAAGGCTTAAATGGCTTTTTTGACCTAAGTTTGAGGATTGCGCTCAAATCAAATGTCCTATAACACAATTTCCACATGTAACTACTAGATTGTGATACAATACACTAATGGGTGAAGTTTGGTTGACTTCTGCGCAGCGGTTTGGGAGTTAACATCAAAATTACATTTCTCGGCCATATCGCATAGATCTCACTGTGAAAAGGCTTAAATGACTTTTTTAATTAAGTTTGATGATTGCGTTCAAACAAAATGTCCTAGAACAAAATTTTTAAATGTAACTACTAGATTGTGATACAATACACTATTGGGTGAAGTTTGGTTGACTTCTGCGCAGCGGTTTGGGAGTTAACATCAAAATTACATTTCTCGGCCATATCGCATAGATCTCACTGTGAAAAGGCTTAAATGGCTTTTTTGACCTAAGTTTGAGGATTGCGCTCAAATCAAATGTCCTATAACCAAATTTCCACATATAACTACTAGATTGTGATACAATACACTAATGGGTGAAGTTTGGTTGACTTCTGCGCAGCGGTTTGGGAGTTAACATCAAAATTACATTTCTCGGCCATATCGCATAGATCTCACTGTGAAAAGGCTTAAATGACTTTTTTAATTAAGTTTGATGATTGCGTTCAAACAAAATGTCCTAGAACAAAATTTTTTAAATGTAACTACTAGATTGTGATACAATACACTATTGGGTGAAGTTTGGTTGACTTCTGCGCAGCGGTTTGGGAGTTAACATCAAAATTACACTTCTCGGCCATATCGCATAGATCTCACTGTGAAAAGGCTTAAATGGCTTTTTTGACCTAAGTTTGAGGATTGCGCTCAAATCAAATGTCCTAGAACCAAATTTCCACATGTAACTACTAGATTGTGATACAATACACTAATGGGTGAAGTTTGGTTTACTTCTGCGCAGCGGTTTGGGAATTAACATCAAAATTACATTTCTCGGCCATATCGCATAGATCTCACTGTGAAAAGGCTTAAATGGCTTTTTTGACCTAAGTTTAATGATTGCGCTCAAATCAAATGTCCTAGAACCAAATTTCCACATGTAACTACTAGATTGTGATACAATACACTAATGGGTGAAGTTTGGTTGACTTCTGCGCAGCGGTTTGGGAGTTAACATCAAAATTACATTTCTCGGCCATATCGCATAGATCTCACTGTGAAAAGGCTTAAATGGCTTTTTTGACCTAAGTTTGAGGATTGCGCTCAAATCAAATGTCCTAGAACCAAATTTCCACATGTAACTACTAGATTGTGATACAATACACTAATGGGTGAAGTTTGGTTGACTTCTGCGCAGCGGTTTGGGAGTTAACATCAAAATTACATTTCTCGGCCATATCGCATAGATCTCACTGTGAAAAGGCTTAAATGGCTTTTTTTAATTAAGTTTGAAGATTGCGCTCAAATCAAATGTCCTAGAACTAAATTTCCAAATGTAACTACTAGATTGTGATAAAATACACTATTGGGTGAAGTTTGGTTGACTTCTGCGCAGCGGTTTGGGAGTTAACATCAAAATTCCATTTCTCGGCCATATCGCATAGATCTCACTGTGAAAAGGCTTAAATGGCTTTTTTGACCTAAGTTTGAGGATTGCGCTCAAATCAAATGTCCTATAACACAATTTCCACATGTAACTACTAGATTGTGATACAATACACTAATGGGTGAAGTTTGGTTGACTTCTGCGCAGCGGTTTGGGAGTTAACATCAAAATTACATTTCTCGGCCATATCGCATAGATCTCACTGTGAAAAGGCTTAAATGACTTTTTTAATTAAGTTTGATGATTGCGTTCAAACAAAATGTCCTAGAACAAAATTTTTAAATGTAACTACTAGATTGTGATACAATACACTATTGGGTGAAGTTTGGTTGACTTCTGCGCAGCGGTTTGGGAGTTAACATCAAAATTACATTTCTCGGCCATATCGCATAGATCTCACTGTGAAAAGGCTTAAATGGCTTTTTTGACCTAAGTTTGAGGATTGCGCTCAAATCAAATGTCCTATAACCAAATTTCCACATGTAACTACTAGATTGTGATACAATACACTAATGGGTGAAGTTTGGTTGACTTCTGCGCAGCGGTTTGGGAGTTAACATCAAAATTACATTTCTCGGCCATATCGCATAGATCTCACTGTGAAAAGGCTTAAATGACTTTTTTAATTAAGTTTGATGATTGCGTTCAAACAAAATGTCCTAGAACAAAATTTTTAAATGTAACTACTAGATTGTGATACAATACACTATTGGGTGAAGTTTGGTTGACTTCTGCGCAGCGGTTTGGGAGTTAACATCAAAATTACATTTCTCGGCCATATCGCATAGATCTCACTGTGAAAAGGCTTAAATGGCTTTTTTGACCTAAGTTTGAGGATTGCGCTCAAATCAAATGTCCTAGAACCAAATTTCCACATGTAACTACTAGATTGTGATACAATACACTAATGGTTGAAGTTTGGTTTACTTCTGCGCAGCGGTTTGGGAGTTAACATCAAAATTACATTTCTCGGCCATATCGCATAGATCTCACTGTGAAAAGGCTTAAATGGCTTTTTTGACCTAAGTTTAATGATTGCGCTCAAACCAAATGTCCTAGAACGAAATTTTCAAATGTAACTACTAGAATGTGATACAATACACTATTGGGTGAAGTTTGGTTGACTTCTGCGCAGCGGTTTGGGAGTTAACATCAAAATTACATTTCTCGGCCATATCGCATAGATCTCACTGTGAAAAGGCTTAAATGACTTTTTTAATTAAGTTTGATGATTGCGTTCAAACAAAATGTCCTAGAACAAAATTTTCAAATGTAACTACTAGATTGTGATACAATACACTATTGGGTGAAGTTTGGTTGACTTCTGCGCAGCGGTTTGGGAGTTAACATCAAAATTACATTTCTCGGCCATATCGCATAGATCTCACTGTGAAAAGGCTTAAATGGCTTTTTTGACCTAAGTTTGAGGATTGCGCTCAAATCAAATGTCCTAGAACCAAATTTCCACATGTAACTACTAGATTGTGATACAACATACTAATGGGTGAAGTTTGGTTGACTTCTGCGCAGCGGTTTGGGAGTTAACATCAAAATTACATTTCTCGGCCATATCGCATAGATCTCACTGTGAAAAGGCTTAAATGGCTTTTTTGACCTAAGTTTTGATTATTGCGCTCAAATCAAATGTCCTAGAACCAAATTTCCACATGTAACTACTAGATTGTGATACAATACACTAATGGGTGAAGTTTGGTTGACTTCTGCGCAGCGGTTTGGGAGTTAACATCAAAATTACATTTCTCGGCCATATCGCATAGATCTCACTGTGAAAAGGCTTAAATGGCTTTTTTAAATTAAGTTTGAAGATTGCGCTCAAATCAAATGTCCTAGAACTAAATTTCCAAATGTAACTACTAGATTGTGATAAAATACACTATTGGGTGAAGTTTGGTTGACTTCTGCGCAGCGGTTTGGGAGTTAACATCAAAATTCCATTTCTCGGCCATATCGCATAGATCTCACTGTGAAAAGGCTTAAATGGCTTTTTTGACCTAAGTTTGAGGATTGCGCTCAAATCAAATGTCCTAGAACCAAATTTCCACATGTAACTACTAGATTGTGATACAATACACTAATGGGTGAAGTTTGGTTGACTTCTGCGCAGCGGTTTGGGAGTTAACATCAAAATTACATTTCTCGGCCATATCGCATAGATCTCACTGTGAAAAGGCTTAAATGACTTTTTTAATTAAGTTTGATGATTGCGTTCAAACAAAATGTCCTAGAACAAAATTTTTAAATGTAACTACTAGATTGTGATACAATACACTATTGGGTGAAGTTTGGTTGACTTCTGCGCAGCGGTTTGGGAGTTAACATCAAAATTACATTTCTCGGCCATATCGCATAGATCTCACTGTGAAAAGGCTTAAATGGCTTTTTTGACCTAAGTTTGAGGATTGCGCTCAAATCAAATGTCCTATAACCAAATTTCCACATATAACTACTAGATTGTGATACAATACACTAATGGGTGAAGTTTGGTTGACTTCTGCGCAGCGGTTTGGGAGTTAACATCAAAATTACATTTCTCGGCCATATCGCATAGATCTCACTGTGAAAAGGCTTAAATGACTTTTTTAATTAAGTTTGATGATTGCGTTCAAACAAAATGTCCTAGAACAAAATTTTTTAAATGTAACTACTAGATTGTGATACAATACACTATTGGGTGAAGTTTGGTTGACTTCTGCGCAGCGGTTTGGGAGTTAACATCAAAATTACACTTCTCGGCCATATCGCATAGATCTCACTGTGAAAAGGCTTAAATGGCTTTTTTGACCTAAGTTTGAGGATTGCGCTCAAATCAAATGTCCTAGAACCAAATTTCCACATGTAACTACTAGATTGTGATACAATACACTAATGGGTGAAGTTTGGTTTACTTCTGCGCAGCGGTTTGGGAATTAACATCAAAATTACATTTCTCGGCCATATCGCATAGATCTCACTGTGAAAAGGCTTAAATGGCTTTTTTGACCTAAGTTTAATGATTGCGCTCAAATCAAATGTCCTAGAACCAAATTTCCACATGTAACTACTAGATTGTGATACAATACACTAATGGGTGAAGTTTGGTTGACTTCTGCGCAGCGGTTTGGGAGTTAACATCAAAATTACATTTCTCGGCCATATCGCATAGATCTCACTGTGAAAAGGCTTAAATGGCTTTTTTGACCTAAGTTTGAGGATTGCGCTCAAATCAAATGTCCTAGAACCAAATTTCCACATGTAACTACTAGATTGTGATACAATACACTAATGGGTGAAGTTTGGTTGACTTCTGCGCAGCGGTTTGGGAGTTAACATCAAAATTACATTTCTCGGCCATATCGCATAGATCTCACTGTGAAAAGGCTTAAATGGCTTTTTTAAATTAAGTTTGAAGATTGCGCTCAAATCAAATGTCCTAGAACTAAATTTCCAAATGTAACTACTAGATTGTGATAAAATACACTATTGGGTGAAGTTTGGTTGACTTCTGCGCAGCGGTTTGGGAGTTAACATCAAAATTCCATTTCTCGGCCATATCGCATAGATCTCACTGTGAAAAGGCTTAAATGGCTTTTTTGACCTAAGTTTGAGGATTGCGCTCAAATCAAATGTCCTAGAACCAAATTTCCACATGTAACTACTAGATTGTGATACAATACACTAATGGGTGAAGTTTGGTTGACTTCTGCGCAGCGGTTTGGGAGTTAACATCAAAATTACATTTCTCGGCCATATCGCATAGATCTCACTGTGAAAAGGCTTAAATGACTTTTTTAATTAAGTTTGATGATTGCGTTCAAACAAAATGTCCTAGAACAAAATTTTTAAATGTAACTACTAGATTGTGATACAATACACTATTGGGTGAAGTTTGGTTGACTTCTGCGCAGCGGTTTGGGAGTTAACATCAAAATTACATTTCTCGGCCATATCGCATAGATCTCACTGTGAAAAGGCTTAAATGGCTTTTTTGACCTAAGTTTGAGGATTGCGCTCAAATCAAATGTCCTATAACCAAATTTCCACATATAACTACTAGATTGTGATACAATACACTAATGGGTGAAGTTTGGTTGACTTCTGCGCAGCGGTTTGGGAGTTAACATCAAAATTACATTTCTCGGCCATATCGCATAGATCTCACTGTGAAAAGGCTTAAATGACTTTTTTAATTAAGTTTGATGATTGCGTTCAAACAAAATGTCCTAGAACAAAATTTTTTAAATGTAACTACTAGATTGTGATACAATACACTATTGGGTGAAGTTTGGTTGACTTCTGCGCAGCGGTTTGGGAGTTAACATCAAAATTACACTTCTCGGCCATATCGCATAGATCTCACTGTGAAAAGGCTTAAATGGCTTTTTTGACCTAAGTTTGAGGATTGCGCTCAAATCAAATGTCCTAGAACCAAATTTCCACATGTAACTACTAGATTGTGATACAATACACTAATGGGTGAAGTTTGGTTTACTTCTGCGCAGCGGTTTGGGAATTAACATCAAAATTACATTTCTCGGCCATATCGCATAGATCTCACTGTGAAAAGGCTTAAATGGCTTTTTTGACCTAAGTTTAATGATTGCGCTCAAATCAAATGTCCTAGAACCAAATTTCCACATGTAACTACTAGATTGTGATACAATACACTAATGGGTGAAGTTTGGTTGACTTCTGCGCAGCGGTTTGGGAGTTAACATCAAAATTACATTTCTCGGCCATATCGCATAGATCTCACTGTGAAAAGGCTTAAATGGCTTTTTTGACCTAAGTTTGAGGATTGCGCTCAAATCAAATGTCCTAGAACCAAATTTCCACATGTAACTACTAGATTGTGATACAATACACTAATGGGTGAAGTTTGGTTGACTTCTGCGCAGCGGTTTGGGAGTTAACATCAAAATTACATTTCTCGGCCATATCGCATAGATCTCACTGTGAAAAGGCTTAAATGGCTTTTTTTAATTAAGTTTGAAGATTGCGCTCAAATCAAATGTCCTAGAACTAAATTTCCAAATGTAACTACTAGATTGTGATAAAATACACTATTGGGTGAAGTTTGGTTGACTTCTGCGCAGCGGTTTGGGAGTTAACATCAAAATTCCATTTCTCGGCCATATCGCATAGATCTCACTGTGAAAAGGCTTAAATGGCTTTTTTGACCTAAGTTTGAGGATTGCGCTCAAATCAAATGTCCTATAACACAATTTCCACATGTAACTACTAGATTGTGATACAATACACTAATGGGTGAAGTTTGGTTGACTTCTGCGCAGCGGTTTGGGAGTTAACATCAAAATTACATTTCTCGGCCATATCGCATAGATCTCACTGTGAAAAGGCTTAAATGACTTTTTTAATTAAGTTTGATGATTGCGTTCAAACAAAATGTCCTAGAACAAAATTTTTAAATGTAACTACTAGATTGTGATACAATACACTATTGGGTGAAGTTTGGTTGACTTCTGCGCAGCGGTTTGGGAGTTAACATCAAAATTACATTTCTCGGCCATATCGCATAGATCTCACTGTGAAAAGGCTTAAATGGCTTTTTTGACCTAAGTTTGAGGATTGCGCTCAAATCAAATGTCCTATAACCAAATTTCCACATGTAACTACTAGATTGTGATACAATACACTAATGGGTGAAGTTTGGTTGACTTCTGCGCAGCGGTTTGGGAGTTAACATCAAAATTACATTTCTCGGCCATATCGCATAGATCTCACTGTGAAAAGGCTTAAATGACTTTTTTAATTAAGTTTGATGATTGCGTTCAAACAAAATGTCCTAGAACAAAATTTTTAAATGTAACTACTAGATTGTGATACAATACACTATTGGGTGAAGTTTGGTTGACTTCTGCGCAGCGGTTTGGGAGTTAACATCAAAATTACATTTCTCGGCCATATCGCATAGATCTCACTGTGAAAAGGCTTAAATGGCTTTTTTGACCTAAGTTTGAGGATTGCGCTCAAATCAAATGTCCTAGAACCAAATTTCCACATGTAACTACTAGATTGTGATACAATACACTAATGGTTGAAGTTTGGTTTACTTCTGCGCAGCGGTTTGGGAGTTAACATCAAAATTACATTTCTCGGCCATATCGCATAGATCTCACTGTGAAAAGGCTTAAATGGCTTTTTTGACCTAAGTTTAATGATTGCGCTCAAACCAAATGTCCTAGAACGAAATTTTCAAATGTAACTACTAGAATGTGATACAATACACTATTGGGTGAAGTTTGGTTGACTTCTGCGCAGCGGTTTGGGAGTTAACATCAAAATTACATTTCTCGGCCATATCGCATAGATCTCACTGTGAAAAGGCTTAAATGACTTTTTTAATTAAGTTTGATGATTGCGTTCAAACAAAATGTCCTAGAACAAAATTTTCAAATGTAACTACTAGATTGTGATACAATACACTATTGGGTGAAGTTTGGTTGACTTCTGCGCAGCGGTTTGGGAGTTAACATCAAAATTACATTTCTCGGCCATATCGCATAGATCTCACTGTGAAAAGGCTTAAATGGCTTTTTTGACCTAAGTTTGAGGATTGCGCTCAAATCAAATGTCCTAGAACCAAATTTCCACATGTAACTACTAGATTGTGATACAATATACTAATGGTTGAAGTTTGGTTGACTTCTGCGCAGCGGTTTGGGAGTGAACATCAAAATTACATTTCTCGGCCATATCGCATAGATCTCACTGTGAAAAGGCTTAAATGACTTTTTTTAATTAAGTTTGAAGATTGCGCTCAAATCAAATGTCCTAGAACTAAATTTCCAAATGTAACTACTAGATTGTGATAAAATACACTATTGGGTGAAGTTTTGTTGACTTCTGCGCAGCGGTTTGGGAGTTAACATCAAAATTACATTTCTCGGCCATATCGCATAGATCTCACTGTGAAAAGGCTTAAATGGCTTTTTTGACCTAAGTTTGAGGATTGCGCTCAAATCAAATGTCCTATAACCAAATTTCCACATATAACTACTAGATTGTGATACAATACACTAATGGGTGAAGTTTGGTTGACTTCTGCGCAGCGGTTTGGGAGTTAACATCAAAATTACATTTCTCGGCCATATCGCATAGATCTCACTGTGAAAAGGCTTAAATGACTTTTTTAATTAAGTTTGATGATTGCGTTCAAACAAAATGTCCTAGAACAAAATTTTTTAAATGTAACTACTAGATTGTGATACAATACACTATTGGGTGAAGTTTGGTTGACTTCTGCGCAGCGGTTTGGGAGTTAACATCAAAATTACATTTCTCGGCCATATCGCATAGATCTCACTGTGAAAAGGCTTAAATGGCTTTTTTGACCTAAGTTTGAGGATTGCGCTCAAATCAAATGTCCTATAACCAAATTTCCACATGTAACTACTAGATTGTGATACAATACACTAATGGGTGAAGTTTGGTTGACTTCTGCGCAGCGGTTTGGGAGTTAACATCAAAATTACATTTCTCGGCCATATCGCATAGATCTCACTGTGAAAAGGCTTAAATGACTTTTTTAATTAAGTTTGATGATTGCGTTCAAACAAAATGTCCTAGAACAAAATTTTTAAATGTAACTACTAGATTGTGATACAATACACTATTGGGTGAAGTTTGGTTGACTTCTGCGCAGCGGTTTGGGAGTTAACATCAAAATTACATTTCTCGGCCATATCGCATAGATCTCACTGTGAAAAGGCTTAAATGGCTTTTTTGACCTAAGTTTGAGGATTGCGCTCAAATCAAATGTCCTATAACCAAATTTCCACATATAACTACTAGATTGTGATACAATACACTAATGGGTGAAGTTTGGTTGACTTCTGCGCAGCGGTTTGGGAGTTAACATCAAAATTACATTTCTCGGCCATATCGCATAGATCTCACTGTGAAAAGGCTTAAATGACTTTTTTAATTAAGTTTGATGATTGCGTTCAAACAAAATGTCCTAGAACAAAATTTTTTAAATGTAACTACTAGATTGTGATACAATACACTATTGGGTGAAGTTTGGTTGACTTCTGCGCAGCGGTTTGGGAGTTAACATCAAAATTACACTTCTCGGCCATATCGCATAGATCTCACTGTGAAAAGGCTTAAATGGCTTTTTTGACCTAAGTTTGAGGATTGCGCTCAAATCAAATGTCCTAGAACCAAATTTCCACATGTAACTACTAGATTGTGATACAATACACTAATGGGTGAAGTTTGGTTTACTTCTGCGCAGCGGTTTGGGAGTTAACATCAAAATTACATTTCTCGGCCATATCGCATAGATCTCACTGTGAAAAGGCTTAAATGGCTTTTTTTAATTAAGTTTGAAGATTGCGCTCAAATCAAATGTCCTAGAACTAAATTTCCAAATGTAACTACTAGATTGTGATAAAATACACTATTGGGTGAAGTTTGGTTGACTTCTGCGCAGCGGTTTGGGAGTTAACATCAAAATTCCATTTCTCGGCCATATCGCATAGATCTCACTGTGAAAAGGCTTAAATGGCTTTTTTGACCTAAGTTTGAGGATTGCGCTCAAATCAAATGTCCTATAACCAAATTTCCACATGTAACTACTAGATTGTGATACAATACACTAATGGGTGAAGTTTGGTTTACTTCTGCGCAGCGGTTTGGGAGTTAACATCAAAATTACATTTCTCGGCCATATCGCATAGATCTCACTGTGAAAAGGCTTAAATGGCTTTTTTTAATTAAGTTTGAAGATTGCGCTCAAATCAAATGTCCTAGAACTAAATTTCCAAATGTAACTACTAGATTGTGATAAAATACACTATTGGGTGAAGTTTGGTTGACTTCTGCGCAGCGGTTTGGGAGTTAACATCAAAATTCCATTTCTCGGCCATATCGCATAGATCTCACTGTGAAAAGGCTTAAATGTCTTTTTTGACCTAAGTTTGAGGATTGCGCTCAAATCAAATGTCCTATAACCAAATTTCCACATGTAACTACTAGATTGTGATACAATACACTAATGGGTGAAGTTTGGTTGACTTCTGCGCAGCGGTTTGGGAGTTAACATCAAAATTACATTTCTCGGCCATATCGCATAGATCTCACTGTGAAAAGGCTTAAATGACTTTTTTAATTAAGTTTGATGATTGCGTTCAAACAAAATGTCCTAGAACAAAATTTTTAAATGTAACTACTAGATTGTGATACAATACACTATTGGGTGAAGTTTGGTTGACTTCTGCGCAGCGGTTTGGGAGTTAACATCAAAATTACATTTCTCGGCCATATCGCATAGATCTCACTGTGAAAAGGCTTAAATGGCTTTTTTGACCTAAGTTTGAGGATTGCGCTCAAATCAAATGTCCTAGAACCAAATTTCCACATGTAACTACTAGATTGTGATACAATACACTAATGGGTGAAGTTTGGTTTACTTCTGCGCAGCGGTTTGGGAGTTAACATCAAAATTACATTTCTCGGCCATATCGCATAGATCTCACTGTGAAAAGGCTTAAATGGCTTTTTTGACCTAAGTTTAATGATTGCGCTCAAACCAAATGTCCTAGAACGAAATTTTCAAATGTAACTACTAGAATGTGATACAATACACTATTGGGTGAAGTTTGGTTGACTTCTGCGCAGCGGTTTGGGAGTTAACATCAAAATTACATTTCTCGGCCATATCGCATAGATCTCACTGTGAAAAGGCTTAAATGACTTTTTTAATTAAGTTTGATGATTGCGTTCAAACAAAATGTCCTAGAACAAAATTTTCAAATGTAACTACTAGATTGTGATACAATACACTATTGGGTGAAGTTTGGTTGACTTCTGCGCAGCGGTTTGGGAGTTAACATCAAAATTACATTTCTCGGCCATATCGCATAGATCTCACTGTGAAAAGGCTTAAATGGCTTTTTTGACCTAAGTTTGAGGATTGCGCTCAAATCAAATGTCCTAGAACCAAATTTCCACATGTAACTACTAGATTGTGATACAATACACTAATGGGTGAAGTTTGGTTTACTTCTGCGCAGCGGTTTGGGAGTTAACATCAAAATTACATTTCTCGGCCATATCGCATAGATCTCACTGTGAAAAGGCTTAAATGGCTTTTTTGACCTAAGTTTAATAATTGCGCTCAAACCAAATGTCCTAGAACGAAATTTTCAAATGTAACTACTAGAATGTGATACAATGCACTATTGGGTGAAATTTGGTTGACTTCTGCGCAGCGGTTTGGGAGTTAACATCAAAATTACATTTCTCGGCCATATCGCATTGATCTCACTGTGAAAAGGCTTAAATGGCTTTTTTGACCTAAGTTTGAGGATTGCGCTCAAATCAAATGTCCTAGAACCAAATTTCCACATGTAACTACTAGATTGTGATACAATACACTAATGGTTGAAGTTTGGTTGACTTCTGCGCAGCGGTTTGGGAGTGAACATCAAAATTACATTTCTCGGCCATATCGCATAGATCTCACTGTGAAAAGGCTTAAATGACTTTTTTTAATTAACTTTGAAGATTGCGCTCAAATCAAATGTCCTAGAACTAAATTTCCAAATGTAACTACTAGATTGTGATAAAATACACTATTGGGTGAAGTTTTGTTGACTTCTGCGCAGCGGTTTGGGAGTTAACATCAAAATTACAATTCTCGGCCATATCGCATAGATCTCACTGTGAAAAGGCTTAAATGGCTTTTTTGACCTAAGTTTGAGGATTGCGCTCAAATCAAATGTCCTATAACCAAATTTCCACATATAACTACTAGATTGTGATACAATACACTAATGGGTGAAGTTTGGTTGACTTCTGCGCAGCGGTTTGGGAGTTAACATCAAAATTACATTTCTCGGCCATATCGCATAGATCTCACTGTGAAAAGGCTTAAATGACTTTTTTAATTAAGTTTGATGATTGCGTTCAAACAAAATGTCCTAGAACAAAATTTTTTAAATGTAACTACTAGATTGTGATACAATACACTATTGGGTGAAGTTTGGTTGACTTCTGCGCAGCGGTTTGGGAGTTAACATCAAAATTACACTTCTCGGCCATATCGCATAGATCTCACTGTGAAAAGGCTTAAATGGCTTTTTTGACCTAAGTTTGAGGATTGCGCTCAAATCAAATGTCCTAGAACCAAATTTCCACATGTAACTACTAGATTGTGATACAATACACTAATGGGTGAAGTTTGGTTTACTTCTGCGCAGCGGTTTGGGAGTTAACATCAAAATTACATTTCTCGGCCATATCGCATAGATCTCACTGTGAAAAGGCTTAAATGGCTTTTTTGACCTAAGTTTAATGATTGCGCTCAAATCAAATGTCCTAGAACCACATTTCCACATGTAACTACTAGATTGTGATACAATACACTAATGGGTGAAGTTTGGTTGACTTCTGCGCAGCGGTTTGGGAGTTAACATCAAAATTACATTTCTCGGCCATATCGCATAGATCTCACTGTGAAAAGGCTTAAATGGCTTTTTTGACCTAAGTTTTGATTATTGCGCTCAAATCAAATGTCCTAGAACCAAATTTCCACATGTAACTACTAGATTGTGATACAATACACTAATGGGTGAAGTTTGGTTGACTTCTGCGCAGCGGTTTGGGAGTTAACATCAAAATTACATTTCTCGGCCATATCGCATAGATCTCACTGTGAAAAGGCTTAAATGGCTTTTTTAAATTAAGTTTGAAGATTGCGCTCAAATCAAATGTCCTAGAACTAAATTTCCAAATGTAACTACTAGATTGTGATAAAATACACTATTGGGTGAAGTTTGATTGACTTCTGCGCAGCGGTTTGGGAGTTAACATCAAAATTCCATTTCTCGGCCATATCGCATAGATCTCACTGTGAAAAGGCTTAAATGGCTTTTTTGACCTAAGTTTGAGGATTGCGCTCAAATCAAATGTCCTATAACCAAATTTCCACATGTAACTACTAGATTGTGATACAATACACTAATGGGTGAAGTTTGGTTGACTTCTGCGCAGCGGTTTGGGAGTTAACATCAAAATTACATTTCTCGGCCATATCGCATAGATCTCACTGTGAAAAGGCTTAAATGACTTTTTTAATTAAGTTTGATGATTGCGTTCAAACAAAATGTCCTAGAACAAAATTTTTAAATGTAACTACTAGATTGTGATACAATACACTATTGGGTGAAGTTTGGTTGACTTCTGCGCAGCGGTTTGGGAGTTAACATCAAAATTACATTTCTCGGCCATATCGCATAGATCTCACTGTGAAAAGGCTTAAATGGCTTTTTTGACCTAAGTTTGAGGATTGCGCTCAAATCAAATGTCCTATAACCAAATTTCCACATATAACTGCTAGATTGTGATACAATACACTAATGGGTGAAGTTTGGTTGACTTCTGCGCAGCGGTTTGGGAGTTAACATCAAAATTACATTTCTCGGCCATATCGCATAGATCTCACTGTGAAAAGGCTTAAATGACTTTTTTAATTAAGTTTGATGATTGCGTTCAAACAAAATGTCCTAGAACAAAATTTTTTAAATGTAACTACTAGATTGTGATACAATACACTATTGGGTGAAGTTTGGTTGACTTCTGCGCAGCGGTTTGGGAGTTAACATCAAAAGTACACTTCTCGGCCATATCGCATAGATCTCACTGTGAAAAGGCTTAAATGGCTTTTTTGACCTAAGTTTGAGGATTGCGCTCAAATCAAATGTCCTAGAACCAAATTTCCACATGTAACTACTAGATTGTGATACAATACACTAATGGGTGAAGTTTGGTTTACTTCTGCGCAGCGGTTTGGGAATTAACATCAAAATTACATTTCTCGGCCATATCGCATAGATCTCACTGTGAAAAGGCTTAAATGGCTTTTTTGACCTAAGTTTAATGATTGCGCTCAAATCAAATGTCCTAGAACCAAATTTCCACATGTAACTACTAGATTGTGATACAATACACTAATGGGTGAAGTTTGGTTGACTTCTGCGCAGCGGTTTGGGAGTTAACATCAAAATTACATTTCTCGGCCATATCGCATAGATCTCACTGTGAAAAGGCTTAAATGGCTTTTTTGACCTAAGTTTGAGGATTGCGCTCAAATCAAATGTCCTAGAACCAAATTTCCACATGTAACTACTAGATTGTGATACAATACACTAATGGGTGAAGTTTGGTTGACTTCTGCGCAGCGGTTTGGGAGTTAACATCAAAATTACATTTCTCGGCCATATCGCATAGATCTCACTGTGAAAAGGCTTAAATGGCTTTTTTTAATTAAGTTTGAAGATTGCGCTCAAATCAAATGTCCTAGAACTAAATTTCCAAATGTAACTACTAGATTGTGATAAAATACACTATTGGGTGAAGTTTGGTTGACTTCTGCGCAGCGGTTTGGGAGTTAACATCAAAATTCCATTTCTCGGCCATATCGCATAGATCTCACTGTGAAAAGGCTTAAATGGCTTTTTTGACCTAAGTTTGAGGATTGCGCTCAAATCAAATGTCCTATAACCAAATTTCCACATGTAACTACTAGATTGTGATACAATACACTAATGGGTGAAGTTTGGTTGACTTCTGCGCAGCGGTTTGGGAGTTAACATCAAAATTACATTTCTCGGCCATATCGCATAGATCTCACTGTGAAAAGGCTTAAATGACTTTTTTAATTAAGTTTGATGATTGCGTTCAAACAAAATGTCCTAGAACAAAATTTTTAAATGTAACTACTAGATTGTGATACAATACACTATTGGGTGAAGTTTGGTTGACTTCTGCGCAGCGGTTTGGGAGTTAACATCAAAATTACATTTCTCGGCCATATCGCATAGATCTCACTGTGAAAAGGCTTAAATGGCTTTTTTGACCTAAGTTTGAGGATTGCGCTCAAATCAAATGTCCTATAACCAAATTTCCACATGTAACTACTAGATTGTGATACAATACACTAATGGGTGAAGTTTGGTTGACTTCTGCGCAGCGGTTTGGGAGTTAACATCAAAATTACATTTCTCGGCCATATCGCATAGATCTCACTGTGAAAAGGCTTAAATGACTTTTTTAATTAAATTTGATGATTGCGTTCAAACAAAATGTCCTAGAACAAAATTTTTAAATGTAACTACTAGATTGTGATACAATACACTATTGGGTGAAGTTTGGTTGACTTCTGCGCAGCGGTTTGGGAGTTAACATCAAAATTACATTTCTCGGCCATATCGCATAGATCTCACTGTGAAAAGGCTTAAATGGCTTTTTTGACCTAAGTTTGAGGATTGCGCTCAAATCAAATGTCCTAGAACCAAATTTCCACATGTAACTACTAGATTGTGATACAATACACTAATGGGTGAAGTTTGGTTTACTTCTGCGCAGCGGTTTGGGAGTTAACATCAAAATTACATTTCTCGGCCATATCGCATAGATCTCACTGTGAAAAGGCTTAAATGGCTTTTTTGACCTAAGTTTAATGATTGCGCTCAAACCAAATGTCCTAGAACGAAATTTTCAAATGTAACTACTAGAATGTGATACAATACACTATTGGGTGAAGTTTGGTTGACTTCTGCGCAGCGGTTTGGGAGTTAACATCAAAATTACATTTCTCGGCCATATCGCATAGATCTCACTGTGAAAAGGCTTAAATGACTTTTTTAATTAAGTTTGATGATTGCGTTCAAACAAAATGTCCTAGAACAAAATTTTCAAATGTAACTACTAGATTGTGATACAATACACTATTGGGTGAAGTTTGGTTGACTTCTGCGCAGCGGTTTGGGAGTTAACATCAAAATTACATTTCTCGGCCATATCGCATAGATCTCACTGTGAAAAGGCTTAAATGGCTTTTTTGACCTAAGTTTGAGGATTGCGCTCAAATCAAATGTCCTAGAACCAAATTTCCACATGTAACTACTAGATTGTGATACAATATACTAATGGTTGAAGTTTGGTTGACTTCTGCGCAGCGGTTTGGGAGTGAACATCAAAATTACATTTCTCGGCCATATCGCATAGATCTCACTGTGAAAAGGCTTAAATGACTTTTTTTAATTAAGTTTGAAGATTGCGCTCAAATCAAATGTCCTAGAACTAAATTTCCAAATGTAACTACTAGATTGTGATAAAATACACTATTGGGTGAAGTTTTGTTGACTTCTGCGCAGCGGTTTGGGAGTTAACATCAAAATTACATTTCTCGGCCATATCGCATAGATCTCACTGTGAAAAGGCTTAAATGGCTTTTTTGACCTAAGTTTGAGGATTGCGCTCAAATCAAATGTCCTAGAACCAAATTTCCACATGTAACTACTAGATTGTGATACAATACACTAATGGTTGAAGTTTGGTTGACTTCTGCGCAGCGGTTTGGGAGTGAACATCAAAATTACATTTCTCGGCCATATCGCATAGATCTCACTGTGAAAAGGCTTAAATGACTTTTTTTAATTAACTTTGAAGATTGCGCTCAAATCAAATGTCCTAGAACTAAATTTCCAAATGTAACTACTAGATTGTGATAAAATACACTATTGGGTGAAGTTTTGTTGACTTCTGCGCAGCGGTTTGGGAGTTAACATCAAAATTACAATTCTCGGCCATATCGCATAGATCTCACTGTGAAAAGGCTTAAATGGCTTTTTTGACCTAAGTTTGAGGATTGCGCTCAAATCAAATGTCCTATAACCAAATTTCCACATATAACTACTAGATTGTGATACAATACACTAATGGGTGAAGTTTGGTTGACTTCTGCGCAGCGGTTTGGGAGTTAACATCAAAATTACATTTCTCGGCCATATCGCATAGATCTCACTGTGAAAAGGCTTAAATGACTTTTTTAATTAAGTTTGATGATTGCGTTCAAACAAAATGTCCTAGAACAAAATTTTTTAAATGTAACTACTAGATTGTGATACAATACACTATTGGGTGAAGTTTGGTTGACTTCTGCGCAGCGGTTTGGGAGTTAACATCAAAATTACACTTCTCGGCCATATCGCATAGATCTCACTGTGAAAAGGCTTAAATGGCTTTTTTGACCTAAGTTTGAGGATTGCGCTCAAATCAAATGTCCTAGAACCAAATTTCCACATGTAACTACTAGATTGTGATACAATACACTAATGGGTGAAGTTTGGTTTACTTCTGCGCAGCGGTTTGGGAGTTAACATCAAAATTACATTTCTCGGCCATATCGCATAGATCTCACTGTGAAAAGGCTTAAATGGCTTTTTTGACCTAAGTTTAATGATTGCGCTCAAATCAAATGTCCTAGAACCACATTTCCACATGTAACTACTAGATTGTGATACAATACACTAATGGGTGAAGTTTGGTTGACTTCTGCGCAGCGGTTTGGGAGTTAACATCAAAATTACATTTCTCGGCCATATCGCATAGATCTCACTGTGAAAAGGCTTAAATGGCTTTTTTGACCTAAGTTTTGATTATTGCGCTCAAATCAAATGTCCTAGAACCAAATTTCCACATGTAACTACTAGATTGTGATACAATACACTAATGGGTGAAGTTTGGTTGACTTCTGCGCAGCGGTTTGGGAGTTAACATCAAAATTACATTTCTCGGCCATATCGCATAGATCTCACTGTGAAAAGGCTTAAATGGCTTTTTTAAATTAAGTTTGAAGATTGCGCTCAAATCAAATGTCCTAGAACTAAATTTCCAAATGTAACTACTAGATTGTGATAAAATACACTATTGGGTGAAGTTTGATTGACTTCTGCGCAGCGGTTTGGGAGTTAACATCAAAATTCCATTTCTCGGCCATATCGCATAGATCTCACTGTGAAAAGGCTTAAATGGCTTTTTTGACCTAAGTTTGAGGATTGCGCTCAAATCAAATGTCCTATAACCAAATTTCCACATGTAACTACTAGATTGTGATACAATACACTAATGGGTGAAGTTTGGTTGACTTCTGCGCAGCGGTTTGGGAGTTAACATCAAAATTACATTTCTCGGCCATATCGCATAGATCTCACTGTGAAAAGGCTTAAATGACTTTTTTAATTAAGTTTGATGATTGCGTTCAAACAAAATGTCCTAGAACAAAATTTTTAAATGTAACTACTAGATTGTGATACAATACACTATTGGGTGAAGTTTGGTTGACTTCTGCGCAGCGGTTTGGGAGTTAACATCAAAATTACATTTCTCGGCCATATCGCATAGATCTCACTGTGAAAAGGCTTAAATGGCTTTTTTGACCTAAGTTTGAGGATTGCGCTCAAATCAAATGTCCTATAACCAAATTTCCACATATAACTGCTAGATTGTGATACAATACACTAATGGGTGAAGTTTGGTTGACTTCTGCGCAGCGGTTTGGGAGTTAACATCAAAATTACATTTCTCGGCCATATCGCATAGATCTCACTGTGAAAAGGCTTAAATGACTTTTTTAATTAAGTTTGATGATTGCGTTCAAACAAAATGTCCTAGAACAAAATTTTTTAAATGTAACTACTAGATTGTGATACAATACACTATTGGGTGAAGTTTGGTTGACTTCTGCGCAGCGGTTTGGGAGTTAACATCAAAAGTACACTTCTCGGCCATATCGCATAGATCTCACTGTGAAAAGGCTTAAATGGCTTTTTTGACCTAAGTTTGAGGATTGCGCTCAAATCAAATGTCCTAGAACCAAATTTCCACATGTAACTACTAGATTGTGATACAATACACTAATGGGTGAAGTTTGGTTTACTTCTGCGCAGCGGTTTGGGAATTAACATCAAAATTACATTTCTCGGCCATATCGCATAGATCTCACTGTGAAAAGGCTTAAATGGCTTTTTTGACCTAAGTTTAATGATTGCGCTCAAATCAAATGTCCTAGAACCAAATTTCCACATGTAACTACTAGATTGTGGTACAATACACTAATGGGTGAAGTTTGGTTGACTTCTGCGCAGCGGTTTGGGAGTTAACATCAAAATTACATTTCTCGGCCATATCGCATAGATCTCACTGTGAAAAGGCTTAAATGGCTTTTTTGACCTAAGTTTGAGGATTGCGCTCAAATCAAATGTCCTAGAACCAAATTTCCACATGTAACTACTAGATTGTGATACAATACACTAATGGGTGAAGTTTGGTTGACTTCTGCGCAGCGGTTTGGGAGTTAACATCAAAATTACATTTCTCGGCCATATCGCATAGATCTCACTGTGAAAAGGCTTAAATGGCTTTTTTTAATTAAGTTTGAAGATTGCGCTCAAATCAAATGTCCTAGAACTAAATTTCCAAATGTAACTACTAGATTGTGATAAAATACACTATTGGGTGAAGTTTGGTTGACTTCTGCGCAGCGGTTTGGGAGTTAACATCAAAATTCCATTTCTCGGCCATATCGCATAGATCTCACTGTGAAAAGGCTTAAATGGCTTTTTTGACCTAAGTTTGAGGATTGCGCTCAAATCAAATGTCCTATAACCAAATTTCCACATGTAACTACTAGATTGTGATACAATACACTAATGGGTGAAGTTTGGTTGACTTCTGCGCAGCGGTTTGGGAGTTAACATCAAAATTACATTTCTCGGCCATATCGCATAGATCTCACTGTGAAAAGGCTTAAATGACTTTTTTAATTAAGTTTGATGATTGCGTTCAAACAAAATGTCCTAGAACAAAATTTTTAAATGTAACTACTAGATTGTGATACAATACACTATTGGGTGAAGTTTGGTTGACTTCTGCGCAGCGGTTTGGGAGTTAACATCAAAATTACATTTCTCGGCCATATCGCATAGATCTCACTGTGAAAAGGCTTAAATGGCTTTTTTGACCTAAGTTTGAGGATTGCGCTCAAATCAAATGTCCTATAACCAAATTTCCACATGTAACTACTAGATTGTGATACAATACACTAATGGGTGAAGTTTGGTTGACTTCTGCGCAGCGGTTTGGGAGTTAACATCAAAATTACATTTCTCGGCCATATCGCATAGATCTCACTGTGAAAAGGCTTAAATGACTTTTTTAATTAAATTTGATGATTGCGTTCAAACAAAATGTCCTAGAACAAAATTTTTAAATGTAACTACTAGATTGTGATACAATACACTATTGGGTGAAGTTTGGTTGACTTCTGCGCAGCGGTTTGGGAGTTAACATCAAAATTACATTTCTCGGCCATATCGCATAGATCTCACTGTGAAAAGGCTTAAATGGCTTTTTTGACCTAAGTTTGAGGATTGCGCTCAAATCAAATGTCCTAGAACCAAATTTCCACATGTAACTACTAGATTGTGATACAATACACTAATGGGTGAAGTTTGGTTTACTTCTGCGCAGCGGTTTGGGAGTTAACATCAAAATTACATTTCTCGGCCATATCGCATAGATCTCACTGTGAAAAGGCTTAAATGGCTTTTTTGACCTAAGTTTAATGATTGCGCTCAAACCAAATGTCCTAGAACGAAATTTTCAAATGTAACTACTAGAATGTGATACAATACACTATTGGGTGAAGTTTGGTTGACTTCTGCGCAGCGGTTTGGGAGTTAACATCAAAATTACATTTCTCGGCCATATCGCATAGATCTCACTGTGAAAAGGCTTAAATGACTTTTTTAATTAAGTTTGATGATTGCGTTCAAACAAAATGTCCTAGAACAAAATTTTCAAATGTAACTACTAGATTGTGATACAATACACTATTGGGTGAAGTTTGGTTGACTTCTGCGCAGCGGTTTGGGAGTTAACATCAAAATTACATTTCTCGGCCATATCGCATAGATCTCACTGTGAAAAGGCTTAAATGGCTTTTTTGACCTAAGTTTGAGGATTGCGCTCAAATCAAATGTCCTAGAACCAAATTTCCACATGTAACTACTAGATTGTGATACAATATACTAATGGTTGAAGTTTGGTTGACTTCTGCGCAGCGGTTTGGGAGTGAACATCAAAATTACATTTCTCGGCCATATCGCATAGATCTCACTGTGAAAAGGCTTAAATGACTTTTTTTAATTAAGTTTGAAGATTGCGCTCAAATCAAATGTCCTAGAACTAAATTTCCAAATGTAACTACTAGATTGTGATAAAATACACTATTGGGTGAAGTTTTGTTGACTTCTGCGCAGCGGTTTGGGAGTTAACATCAAAATTACATTTCTCGGCCATATCGCATAGATCTCACTGTGAAAAGGCTTAAATGGCTTTTTTGACCTAAGTTTGAGGATTGCGCTCAAATCAAATGTCCTATAACCAAATTTCCACATATAACTACTAGATTGTGATACAATACACTAATGGGTGAAGTTTGGTTGACTTCTGCGCAGCGGTTTGGGAGTTAACATCAAAATTACATTTCTCGGCCATATCGCATAGATCTCACTGTGAAAAGGCTTAAATGACTTTTTTAATTAAGTTTGATGATTGCGTTCAAACAAAATGTCCTAGAACAAAATTTTTTTATTTGTAACTACTAGATTGTGATACAATACACTATTGGGTGAAGTTTGGTTGACTTCTGCGCAGCGGTTTGGGAGTTAACATCAAAATTACATTTCTCGGCCATATCGCATAGATCTCACTGTGAAAAGGCTTAAATGGCTTTTTTGACCTAAGTTTGAGGATTGCGCTCAAATCAAATGTCCTAGAACCAAATTTCCACATGTAACTACTAGATTGTGATACAATACACTAATGGGTGAAGTTTGGTTTACTTCTGCGCAGCGGTTTGGGAGTTAACATCAAAATTACATTTCTCGGCCATATCGCATAGATCTCACTGTGAAAAGGCTTAAATGGCTTTTTTGACCTAAGTTTAATGATTGCGCTCAAACCAAATGTCCTAGAACGAAATTTTCAAATGTAACTACTAGAATGTGATACAATACACTATTGGGTGAAGTTTGGTTGACTTCTGCGCAGCGGTTTGGGAGTTAACATCAAAATTACATTTCTCGGCCATATCGCATAGATCTCACTGTGAAAAGGCTTAAATGACTTTTTTAATTAAGTTTGATGATTGCGTTCAAACAAAATGTCCTAGAACAAAATTTTTAAATGTAACTACTAGATTGTGATACAATACACTATTGGGTGAAGTTTGGTTGACTTCTGCGCAGCGGTTTGGGAGTTAACATCAAAATTACATTTCTCGGCCATATCGCATAGATCTCACTGTGAAAAGGCTTAAATGGCTTTTTTGACCTAAGTTTGAGGATTGCGCTCAAATCAAATGTCCTAGAACCAAATTTCCACATGTAACTACTAGATTGTGATACAATACACTAATGGGTGAAGTTTGGTTTACTTCTGCGCAGCGGTTTGGGAGTTAACATCAAAATTACATTTCTCGGCCATATCGCATAGATCTCACTGTGAAAAGGCTTAAATGACTTTTTTAATTAAGTTTGATGATTGCGTTCAAACAAAATGTCCTAGAACAAAATTTTCAAATGTAACTACTAGATTGTGATACAATACACTATTGGGTGAAGTTTGGTTGAATTCTGCGCAGCGGTTTGGGAGTTAACATCAAAATTACATTTCTCGGCCATATCGCATAGATCTCACTGTGAAAAGGCTTAAATGACTTTTTTAATTAAGTTTAATGATTGCGCTCAAACCAAATGTCCTAGAACGAAATTTTCAAATGTAACTACTAGAATGTGATACAATACACTATTGGGTGAAGTTTAGTTGACTTCTGCGCAGCGGTTTGGGAGTTAACATCAAAATTACATTTCTCGGCCATATCGCATAGATCTCACTGTGAAAAGGCTTAAATGGCTTTTTTGACCTAAGTTTGAGGATTGCGCTCAAATCAAATGTCCTAGAACAAAATTTCCACATGTAACTACTAGATTGTGATACAATACACTAATGGGTGAAGTTTGGTTTACTTCTGCGCAGCGGTTTGGGAGTTAACATCAAAATTACATTTCTCGGCCATATCGCATAGATCTCACTGTGAAAAGGCTTAAATGGCTTTTTTGACCTAAGTTTAATGATTGCGCTCAAATCAAATGTCCTAGAACCACATTTCCACATGTAACTACTAGATTGTGATACAATACACTAATGGGTGAAGTTTGGTTGACTTCTGCGCAGCGGTTTGGGAGTTAACATCAAAATTACATTTCTCGGCCATATCGCATAGATCTCACTGTGAAAAGGCTTAAATGGCTTTTTTGACCTAAGTTTTGATTATTGCGCTCAAATCAAATGTCCTAGAACCAAATTTCCACATGTAACTACTAGATTGTGATACAATACACTAATGGGTGAAGTTTGGTTGACTTCTGCGCAGCGGTTTGGGAGTTAACATCAAAATTACATTTCTCGGCCATATCGCATAGATCTCACTGTGAAAAGGCTTAAATGGCTTTTTTAAATTAAGTTTGAAGATTGCGCTCAAATCAAATGTCCTAGAACTAAATTTCCAAATGTAACTACTAGATTGTGATAAAATACACTATTGGGTGAAGTTTGGTTGACTTCTGCGCAGCGGTTTGGGAGTTAACATCAAAATTCCATTTCTCGGCCATATCGCATAGATCTCACTGTGAAAAGGCTTAAATGGCTTTTTTGACCTAAGTTTGAGGATTGCGCTCAAATCAAATGTCCTATAACCAAATTTCCACATGTAACTACTAGATTGTGATACAATACACTAATGGGTGAAGTTTGGTTGACTTCTGCGCAGCGGTTTGGGAGTTAACATCAAAATTACATTTCTCGGCCATATCGCATAGATCTCACTGTGAAAAGGCTTAAATGACTTTTTTAATTAAGTTTGATGATTGCGTTCAAACAAAATGTCCTAGAACAAAATTTTTAAATGTAACTACTAGATTGTGATACAATACACTATTGGGTGAAGTTTGGTTGACTTCTGCGCAGCGGTTTGGGAGTTAACATCAAAATTACATTTCTCGGCCATATCGCATAGATCTCACTGTGAAAAGGCTTAAATGGCTTTTTTGACCTAAGTTTGAGGATTGCGCTCAAATCAAATGTCCTATAACCAAATTTCCACATATAACTGCTAGATTGTGATACAATACACTAATGGGTGAAGTTTGGTTGACTTCTGCGCAGCGGTTTGGGAGTTAACATCAAAATTACATTTCTCGGCCATATCGCATAGATCTCACTGTGAAAAGGCTTAAATGACTTTTTTAATTAAGTTTGATGATTGCGTTCAAACAAAATGTCCTAGAACAAAATTTTTTAAATGTAACTACTAGATTGTGATACAATACACTATTGGGTGAAGTTTGGTTGACTTCTGCGCAGCGGTTTGGGAGTTAACATCAAAAGTACACTTCTCGGCCATATCGCATAGATCTCACTGTGAAAAGGCTTAAATGGCTTTTTTGACCTAAGTTTGAGGATTGCGCTCAAATCAAATGTCCTAGAACCAAATTTCCACATGTAACTACTAGATTGTGATACAATACACTAATGGGTGAAGTTTGGTTTACTTCTGCGCAGCGGTTTGGGAATTAACATCAAAATTACATTTCTCGGCCATATCGCATAGATCTCACTGTGAAAAGGCTTAAATGGCTTTTTTGACCTAAGTTTAATGATTGCGCTCAAATCAAATGTCCTAGAACCAAATTTCCACATGTAACTACTAGATTGTGATACAATACACTAATGGGTGAAGTTTGGTTGACTTCTGCGCAGCGGTTTGGGAGTTAACATCAAAATTACATTTCTCGGCCATATCGCATAGATCTCACTGTGAAAAGGCTTAAATGGCTTTTTTGACCTAAGTTTGAGGATTGCGCTCAAATCAAATGTCCTAGAACCAAATTTCCACATGTAACTACTAGATTGTGATACAATACACTAATGGGTGAAGTTTGGTTGACTTCTGCGCAGCGGTTTGGGAGTTAACATCAAAATTACATTTCTCGGCCATATCGCATAGATCTCACTGTGAAAAGGCTTAAATGGCTTTTTTTAATTAAGTTTGAAGATTGCGCTCAAATCAAATGTCCTAGAACTAAATTTCCAAATGTAACTACTAGATTGTGATAAAATACACTATTGGGTGAAGTTTGGTTGACTTCTGCGCAGCGGTTTGGGAGTTAACATCAAAATTACATTTCTCAGCCATATCGCATAGATCTCACTGTGAAAAGGCTTAAATGGCTTTTTTGACCTAAGTTTGATGATTGCGCTCAAACCAAATGTCCTAGAACTAAATTTCCAAATGTAACTACTAGATTGTGATAAAATACACTATTGGGTGAAGTTTGGTTGACTTCTGCGCAGCGGTTTGGGAGTTAACATCAAAATTACATTTCTCGGCCATATCGCATAGATGTCACTGTGAAAAGGCTTAAATGGCTTTTTTGACCTAAGTTTGAGAACTGCGCTCAAATCAAATGTCCTAGAACCAAATTTCCACATGTAACTACTAGATTGTGATACAATACACTATTGGGTGAAGTTTGGTTGACTTCTGCGCAGCGGTTTGGGAGTTAACATCAAAATTACATTTCTCGGCCATATCGCATAGATCTCACTGTGAAAAGGCTTAAATGACTTTTTTAAATTAAGTTTGAAGACTGCGCTCAAACCAAATGTCCTAAAACTAAATTTCCAAATTTAACTACTAGATTGTGATAAAATACACTATTGGGTGAAGTTTGGTTGACTTCTGCGCAGCGGTTTGGGAGTTAACATCAAAATTACATTTCTCAGCCATATCGCATAGATCTCACTGTGAAAAGGCTTAAATGGCTTTTTTGACCTAAGTTTGATGATTGCGCTCAAACCAAATGTCCTAGAACTAAATTTCCAAATGTAACTACTAGATTGTGATAAAATACACTATTGGGTGAAGTTTGGTTGACTTCTGCGCAGCGGTTTGGGAGTTAACATCAAAATTACATTTCTCGGCCATATCGCATAGATCTCACTGTGAAAAGGCTTAAATGGCTTTTTTGACCTAAGTTTGAGAACTGCTCTCAAATCAAATGTCCTAGAACCAAATTTCCACATGTAACTACTAGATTGTGATACAATACACTATTGGGTGAAGTTTGGTTGACTTCTGCGCAGCGGTTTGGGAGTTAACATCAAAATTACATTTCTCGGCCATATCGCATAGATCTCACTGTGAAAAGGCTTAAATGACTTTTTTTAATTAAGTTTGAAGACTGCGCTCAAACCAAATGTCCTAAAACTAAATTTCCAAATGTAACTACTAGATTGTGATAAAATACACTATTGGGTGAAGTTTGGTTGACTTCTGCGCAGCGGTTTGGGAGTTAACATCAAAATTACATTTCTCGGCCATATCGCATAGATCTCACTGTGAAAAGGCTTAAATGGCTTTTTTGACCTAAGTTTGAGGATTGCGCTCAAATCAAATGTCCTAGAACCAAATTTCCACATGTAACTACTAGATTGTGATAAAATACACTATTGGGTGAAGTTTGGTTGACTTCTGCGCAGCGGTTTGGGAGTTAACATCAAAATTACATTTCTCGGCCATATCGCATAGATCTCACTGTGAAAAGGCTTAAATGGCTTTTTTGACCTAAGTTTGAGGATTGCACTCAAATCAAATGTCCTAGAACCAAATTTCCAAATGTAACTACTAAATTGTGATAAAATACACTATTGTGTGAAGTTTGGTTGACTTCTGCGCAGCGGTTTGGGAGTTAACATCAAAATTACATTTCTCGGCCATATCGCATAGATCTCACTGTGAAAAGGCTTAAATGACTTTTTTTAATTAAGTTTGAAGACTGCGCTCAAACCAAATGTCCTAAAACTAAATTTCCAAATGTAACTACTAGATTGTGATAAAATACACTATTGGGTGAAGTTTGGTTTACTTCTGCGCAGCGGTTTGGGAGTTAACATCAATATTACATTTCTCGGCCATATCGCATAGATCTCACTGTGAAAAGGCTTAAATGGCTTTTTTGACCTAAGTTTGAAGATTGCGCTCAAACCAAATGTCCTAGAACTAAATTTCCAAATGTAACTACTAGATTGTGATAAAATACACTATTGGGTGAAGTTTAGTTGACTTCTGCGCAGCGGTTTGGGAGTTAACATCAAAATTACATTTCTCGGCCATATCGCATAGATCTCACTGTGAAAAGGCTTAAATGACTTTTTTTAATTAAGTTTGAAGATTGCGCTCAAACCAAATGTCCTAAAACTAAATTTCCAAATGTAACTACTAGATTGTGATAAAATACACTATTGGGTGAAGTTTGGTTGACTTCTGCGCAGCGGTTTGGGAGTTAACATCAAAATTACATTTCTCGGCCATATCGCATAGATCTCACTGTGAAAAGGCTTAAATGGCTTTTTTGACCTAAGTTTGAAGATTGCGCTCAAATCAAATGTCCTAGAACCAAATTTCCACATGTAACTACTAGATTGTGATACAATACACTATTGGGTGAAGTTTGGTTGACTTCTGCGCAGCGGTTTGGGAGTGAACATCAAAATTACATTTCTCGGCCATATCGCATAGATCTCACTGTGAAAAGGCTTAAATGACTTTTTTTAATTAAGTTTAAAGATTGCGCTCAAACCAAATGTCCTAAAACTAAATTTCCAAATGTAACTACTAGATTGTGATAAAATACACTATTGGGTGAAGTTTGGTTGACTTCTGCGCAGCGGTTTGGGAGTTAACATCAAAATTACATTTCTCGGCCATATCGCATAGATCTCACTGTGAAAAGGCTTAAATGGCTTTTTTGACCTAAGTTTGAGGATTGCGCTCAAATCAAATGTCCTAGAACCAAATTTCCACATGTAACTACTAGATTGTGATACAATACACTATTGGGTGAAGTTTGGTTGACTTCTGCGCAGCGGTTTGGGAGTTAACATCAAAATTACATTTCTCGGCCATATCGCATAGATCTCACTGTGAAAAGACTTAAATGGCTTTTTTGACCTAAGTTTGAGAATTGCGCTCAAATCAAATGTCCTAGAACTAAATTTCCAAATGTAACTACTAGATTGTGATAAAATACACTATTGGGTGAAGTTTGGTTGGCTTCTGCGTAGCGGTTTGGGAGTGAACATCAAAATTACATTTCTCGGCCATATCGCATAGATCTCACTGTGAAAAGGCTTAAATGACTTTTTTTAATTAAGTTTGAAGATTGCGCTCAAACCAAATGTCCTAGAACTAAATTTCAAAATGTAACTACTAGATTATGATAAAATACACTATTGGGTGAAGTTTGGTTTACTTCTGCGCAGCGGTTTGGGAGTTAACATCAAAATTACATTTCTCGGCCATATCGCATAGATCTCACTGTGAAAAGGCTTAAATGGCTTTTTTGACCTACGTTTGAGAATTGCGCTCAAATCAAATGTCCTAGAACTAAATTTCCAAATGTAACTACTAGATTGTGATAAAATACACTATTGGGTGAAGTTTGGTTGACTTCTGCGCAGCGGTTTGGGAGTTAACATCAAAATTACATTTCTCGGCATTATCGCATAGATCTCACTGTGAAAAGGCTTAAATGGCTTTTTTGACCTAAGTTTGAGGATTGCGCTCAAATCAAATGTCCTAGAACCAAATTTCCACATGTAACTACTAGATTGTGATACAATACACTATTGGGTGAAGTTTGGTTTACTTCTGCGCAGCAGTTTGGGAGTTAACATCAAAATTACATTTCTCGGCCATATCGCATAGATCTCACTGTGAAAAGGCTTAAATGACTTTTTTTAATTAAGTTTGAAGATTGCGCTCAAACCAAATGTCCTAAAACTAAATTTCCAAATGTAACTACTAGATTGTGATAAAATACACTATTGGGTGAAGTTTGGTTGACTTCTGCGCAGCGGTTTGGGAGTTAACATCAAAATTACATTTCTCGGCCATATCGCATAGATCTCACTGTGAAAAGGCTTAAATGGCTTTTTTTAATTAAGTTTGAAGATTGCGCTCAAACCAAATGTCCTAAAACTAAATTTCCAAATGTAACTACTAGATTGTGATAAAATACACTATTGGGTGAAGTTTGGTTGACTTCTGCGCAGCGGTTTGGGAGTTAACATCAAAATTACATTTCTCGGCCATATCACATAGATCTCACTGTGAAAAGGCTTAAATGGCTTTTTTGACCTAAGTTTGAGGATTGCGCTCAAATCAAATGTCCTAGAACTAAATTTCCAAATGTAACTACTAGATTGTGATAAAATACACTATTGGGTGAAGTTTGGTTGACTTCTGCGCAGCGGTTTGGGAGTTAACATCAAAATTACATTTCTCGGCCATATCGCATAGATCTCACTGTGAAAAGGCTTAAATGACTTTTTTTAATTAAGTTTGAAGATTGCGCTCAAACCAAATGTCCTAGAACTAAATTTCCAAATGTAACTACTAGATTATGATAAAATACACTATTGGGTGAAGTTTGGTTTACTTCTGCGCAGCGGTTTGGGAGTTAACATCAAAATTACATTTCTCGGCCATATCGCATAGATCTCACTGTGAAAAGGCTTAAATGGCTTTTTTGACCTAGGTTTGAGAATTGCGCTCAAATCAAATGTCCTAGAACCAAATTTCCACATGTAACTACTAGATTGTGATACAATACACTATTGGGTGAAGTTTGGTTGACTTCTGCGCAGCGGTTTGGGAGTTAACATCCAAATTACATTTCTCGGCCATATCGCATAGATCTCACTGTGAAAAGGCTTAAAAGACTTTTTTTAATTGTTTGAAGATTGCGCTCAAACCAAATGTCCTAGAACTAAATTTCCAAATGTAACTACTAGATTATGATAAAATACACTATTGGGTGAAGTTGGTTTACGTCTGCGCAGCGGTTTGGGAGTTAACATCAAAATTACATTTCTCGGCCATATCGCATAGATCTCACTGTGAAGAGGCTTAAATGGCTTTTTTGACCTAAGTTTGAGGATTGCGCTCAAATCAAATGTCCTAGCACCAAATTTCCACATGTAACTACTAGATTGTGATACAATACACTATTGGGTGAAGTTTGGTTTACTTCTGCGCAGCGGTTTGGGAGTTAACATCAAAATTACATTTCTCGGCCATATCGCATAGATCTCACTGTGAAAAGGCTTAAATGGCTTTTTTGACCTAAGTTTGAGGATTGCGCTCAAATCAAATGTCCTAGAACCAAATTTCCACATGTAACTACTAGATTGTGATACAATACACTATTGGGTGAAGTTTGGTTGACTTCTGCGCAGCGGTTTGGGAGTTAACATCCAAATTACATTTCTCGGCCATATCGCATAGATCTCACTGTGAAAAGGCTTAAATGACTTTTTTTAAGTAAGTTTGAAGATTTCGCTCAAATCAAATGTCCTAGAACCAAATTTCCACATGTAACTACTAGATTGTGATACAATACACTAATGGGTGAAGTTTGGTTGACTTCTGCGCAGCGGTTTGGGAGTGAACATCAAAATTACATTTCTCGGCCATATCGCATAGATCTCACTGTGAAAAGGCTTAAATGACTTTTTTTAATTAAGTTTGAAGATTGCGCTCAAACCAAATGTCCTAAAACTAAATTTCTAAATGTAACTACTAGATTGTGATAAAATACACTATTGGGTGAAGTTTGGTTGACTTCTGCGCAGCGGTTTGGGAGTTAACATCAAAATTACATTTCTCAGCCATATCGCATAGATCTCACTGTGAAAAGGCTTAAATGGCTTTTTTGACCTAAGTTTGATGATTGCGCTCAAACCAAATGTCCTAGAACTAAATTTCCAAATGTAACTACTAGATTGTGATAAAATACACTATTGGGTGAAGTTTGGTTGACTTCTGCGCAGCGGTTTGGGAGTTAACATCAAAATTACATTTCTCGGCCATATCGCATAGATGTCACTGTGAAAAGGCTTAAATGGCTTTTTTGACCTAAGTTTGAGAACTGCGCTCAAATCAAATGTCCTAGAACCAAATTTCCACATGTAACTACTAGATTGTGATACAATACACTATTGGGTGAAGTTTGGTTGACTTCTGCGCAGCGGTTTGGGAGTTAACATCAAAATTACATTTCTCGGCCATATCGCATAGATCTCACTGTGAAAAGGCTTAAATGACTTTTTTAAATTAAGTTTGAAGACTGCGCTCAAACCAAATGTCCTAAAACTAAATTTCCAAATGTAACTACTAGATTGTGATAAAATACACTATTGGGTGAAGTTTGGTTGACTTCTGCGCAGCGGTTTGGGAGTTAACATCAAAATTACATTTCTCAGCCATATCGCATAGATCTCACTGTGAAAAGGCTTAAATGGCTTTTTTGACCTAAGTTTGATGATTGCGCTCAAACCAAATGTCCTAGAACTAAATTTCCAAATGTAACTACTAGATTGTGATAAAATACACTATTGGGTGAAGTTTGGTTGACTTCTGCGCAGCGGTTTGGGAGTTAACATCAAAATTACATTTCTCGGCCATATCGCATAGATCTCACTGTGAAAAGGCTTAAATTGCTTTTTTGACCTAAGTTTGAGAACTGCTCTCAAATCAAATGTCCTAGAACCAAATTTCCACATGTAACTACTAGATTGTGATACAATACACTATTGGGTGAAGTTTGGTTGACTTCTGCGCAGCGGTTTGGGAGTTAACATCAAAATTACATTTCTCGGCCATATCGCATAGATCTCACTGTGAAAAGGCTTAAATGACTTTTTTTAATTAAGTTTGAAGACTGCGCTCAAACCAAATGTCCTAAAACTAAATTTCCAAATGTAACTACTAGATTGTGATAAAATACACTATTGGGTGAAGTTTGGTTGACTTCTGCGCAGCGGTTTGGGAGTTAACATCAAAATTACATTTCTCGGCCATATCGCATAGATCTCACTGTGAAAAGGCTTAAATGGCTTTTTTGACCTAAGTTTGAGGATTGCGCTCAAATCAAATGTCCTAGAACCAAATTTCCACATGTAACTACTAGATTGTGATAAAATACACTATTGGGTGAAGTTTGGTTGACTTCTGCGCAGCGGTTTGGGAGTTAACATCAAAATTACATTTCTCGGCCATATCGCATAGATCTCACTGTGAAAAGGCTTAAATGGCTTTTTTGACCTAAGTTTGAGGATTGCACTCAAATCAAATGTCCTAGAACCAAATTTCCAAATGTAACTACTAAATTGTGATAAAATACACTATTGTGTGAAGTTTGGTTGACTTCTGCGCAGCGGTTTGGGAGTTAACATCAAAATTACATTTCTCGGCCATATCGCATAGATCTCACTGTGAAAAGGCTTAAATGACTTTTTTTAATTAAGTTTGAAGACTGCGCTCAAACCAAATGTCCTAAAACTAAATTTCCAAATGTAACTACTAGATTGTGATAAAATACACTATTGGGTGAAGTTTGGTTTACTTCTGCGCAGCGGTTTGGGAGTTAACATCAATATTACATTTCTCGGCCATATCGCATAGATCTCACTGTGAAAAGGCTTAAATGGCTTTTTTGACCTAAGTTTGAAGATTGCGCTCAAACCAAATGTCCTAGAACTAAATTTCCAAATGTAACTACTAGATTGTGATAAAATACACTATTGGGTGAAGTTTAGTTGACTTCTGCGCAGCGGTTTGGGAGTTAACATCAAAATTACATTTCTCGGCCATATCGCATAGATCTCACTGTGAAAAGGCTTAAATGACTTTTTTTAATTAAGTTTGAAGATTGCGCTCAAACCAAATGTCCTAAAACTAAATTTCCAAATGTAACTACTAGATTGTGATAAAATACACTATTGGGTGAAGTTTGGTTGACTTCTGCGCAGCGGTTTGGGAGTTAACATCAAAATTACATTTCTCGGCCATATCGCATAGATCTCACTGTGAAAAGGCTTAAATGGCTTTTTTGACCTAAGTTTGAAGATTGCGCTCAAATCAAATGTCCTAGAACCAAATTTCCACATGTAACTACTAGATTGTGATACAATACACTATTGGGTGAAGTTTGGTTGACTTCTGCGCAGCGGTTTGGGAGTGAACATCAAAATTACATTTCTCGGCCATATCGCATAGATCTCACTGTGAAAAGGCTTAAATGACTTTTTTTAATTAAGTTTAAAGATTGCGCTCAAACCAAATGTCCTAAAACTAAATTTCCAAATGTAACTACTAGATTGTGATAAAATACACTATTGGGTGAAGTTTGGTTGACTTCTGCGCAGCGGTTTGGGAGTTAACATCAAAATTACATTTCTCGGCCATATCGCATAGATCTCACTGTGAAAAGGCTTAAATGGCTTTTTTTAATTAAGTTTGAAGATTGCGCTCAAACCAAATGTCCTAAAACTAAATTTCCAAATGTAACTACTAGATTGTGATAAAATACACTATTGGGTGAAGTTTGGTTGACTTCTGCTCAGCGGTTTGGGAGTTAACATCAAAATTACATTTCTCGGCCATATCGCATAGATCTCACTGTGAAAAGGCTTAAATGGCTTTTTTGACCTAAGTTTGAGGATTGCGCTCAAATCAAATGTCCTAGAACTAAATTTCCAAATGTAACTACTAGATTGTGATAAAATACACTATTGGGTGAAGTTTGGTTGACTTCTGCGCAGCGGTTTGGGAGTTAACATCAAAATTACATTTCTCGGCCATATCGCATAGATCTCACTGTGAAAAGGCTTAAATGACTTTTTTTAATTAAGTTTGAAGATTGCGCTCAAACCAAATGTCCTAGAACTAAATTTCCAAATGTAACTACTAGATTATGATAAAATACACTATTGGGTGAAGTTTGGTTTACTTCTGCGCAGCGGTTTGGGAGTTAACATCAAAATTACATTTCTCGGCCATATCGCATAGATCTCACTGTGAAAAGGCTTAAATGGCTTTTTTGACCTAGGTTTGAGAATTGCGCTCAAATCAAATGTCCTAGAACCAAATTTCCACATGTAACTACTAGATTGTGATACAATACACTATTGGGTGAAGTTTGGTTGACTTCTGCGCAGCGGTTTGGGAGTTAACATCCAAATTACATTTCTCGGCCATATCGCATAGATCTCACTGTGAAAAGGCTTAAAAGACTTTTTTTAATTGTTTGAAGATTGCGCTCAAACCAAATGTCCTAGAACTAAATTTCCAAATGTAACTACTAGATTATGATAAAATACACTATTGGGTGAAGTTGGTTTACGTCTGCGCAGCGGTTTGGGAGTTAACATCAAAATTACATTTCTCGGCCATATCGCATAGATCTCACTGTGAAGAGGCTTAAATGGCTTTTTTGACCTAAGTTTGAGGATTGCGCTCAAATCAAATGTCCTAGCACCAAATTTCCACATGTAACTACTAGATTGTGATACAATACACTATTGGGTGAAGTTTGGTTTACTTCTGCGCAGCGGTTTGGGAGTTAACATCAAAATTACATTTCTCGGCCATATCGCATAGATCTCACTGTGAAAAGGCTTAAATGGCTTTTTTGACCTAAGTTTGAGGATTGCGCTCAAATCAAATGTCCTAGAACCAAATTTCCACATGTAACTACTAGATTGTGATACAATACACTATTGGGTGAAGTTTGGTTTACTTCTGCGCAGCGGTTTGGGAGTTAACATCAAAATTACATTTCTCGGCCATATCGCATAGATCTCACTGTGAAAAGGCTTAAATGACTTTTTTTAATTAAGTTTGAAGACTGCGCTCAAACCAAATGTCCTAAAACTAAATTTCCAAATGTAACTACTAGATTGTGATAAAATACACTATTGGGTAAAGTTTGGTTGACTTCTGCGCAGCGGTTTGGGAGTTAACATCAAAATTACATTTCTCGGCCATATCGCATAGATCTCACTGTGAAAAGGCTTAAATGGCTTTTTTGACCTAAGTTTGAAGATTGCGCTCAAACCAAATGTCCTAAAACTAAATTTCCAAATGTAACTACTAGATTGTGATAAAATACACTATTGGGTGAAGTTTAGTTGACTTCTGCGCAGCGGTTTGGGAGTTAACATCAAAATTACATTTCTCGGCCATATCGCATAGATCTCACTGTGAAAAGGCTTAAATGGCTTTTTTGACCTAAGTTTGAGAATTGCGCTCAAATCAAATGTCCTAGAACCAAATTTCCACATGTAACTACTAGATTGTGATACAATACACTATTGGGTGAAGTTTGGTTGACTTCTGCGCAGCGGTTTGGGAGTTAACATCCAAATTACATTTCTCGGCCATATCGCATAGATCTCACTGTGAAAAGGCTTAAATGACTTTTTTTAAGTAAGTTTGAAGATTGCGCTCAAATCAAATGTCCTAGAACCAAATTTCCACATGTAACTACTAGATTGTGATACAATACACTAATGGGTGAAGTTTGGTTGACTTCTGCGCAGCGGTTTGGGAGTGAACATCAAAATTACATTTCTCGGCCATATCGCATAGATCTCACTGTGAAAAGGCTTAAATGACTTTTTTTAATTAAGTTTGAAGATTGCGCTCAAACCAAATGTCCTAAAACTAAATTTCTAAATGTAACTACTAGATTGTGATAAAATACACTATTGGGTGAAGTTTGGTTGACTTCTGCGCAGCGGTTTGGGAGTTAACATCAAAATTACATTTCTCAGCCATATCGCATAGATCTCACTGTGAAAAGGCTTAAATGGCTTTTTTGACCTAAGTTTGATGATTGCGCTCAAACCAAATGTCCTAGAACTAAATTTCCAAATGTAACTACTAGATTGTGATAAAATACACTATTGGGTGAAGTTTGGTTGACTTCTGCGCAGCGGTTTGGGAGTTAACATCAAAATTACATTTCTCGGCCATATCGCATAGATGTCACTGTGAAAAGGCTTAAATGGCTTTTTTGACCTAAGTTTGAGAACTGCGCTCAAATCAAATGTCCTAGAACCAAATTTCCACATGTAACTACTAGATTGTGATACAATACACTATTGGGTGAAGTTTGGTTGACTTCTGCGCAGCGGTTTGGGAGTTAACATCAAAATTACATTTCTCGGCCATATCGCATAGATCTCACTGTGAAAAGGCTTAAATGACTTTTTTAAATTAAGTTTGAAGACTGCGCTCAAACCAAATGTCCTAAAACTAAATTTCCAAATGTAACTACTAGATTGTGATAAAATACACTATTGGGTGAAGTTTGGTTGACTTCTGCGCAGCGGTTTGGGAGTTAACATCAAAATTACATTTCTCGGCCATATCGCATAGATCTCACTGTGAAAAGGCTTAAATGGCTTTTTTGACCTAAGTTTGAAGATTGCGCTCAAATCAAATGTCCTAGAACCAAATTTCCACATGTAACTACTAGATTGTGATACAATACACTATTGGGTGAAGTTTGGTTGACTTCTGCGCAGCGGTTTGGGAGTGAACATCAAAATTACATTTCTCGGCCATATCGCATAGATCTCACTGTGAAAAGGCTTAAATGACTTTTTTTAATTAAGTTTAAAGATTGCGCTCAAACCAAATGTCCTAAAACTAAATTTCCAAATGTAACTACTAGATTGTGATAAAATACACTATTGGGTGAAGTTTGGTTGACTTCTGCGCAGCGGTTTGGGAGTTAACATCAAAATTACATTTCTCGGCCATATCGCATAGATCTCACTGTGAAAAGGCTTAAATGGCTTTTTTTAATTAAGTTTGAAGATTGCGCTCAAACCAAATGTCCTAAAACTAAATTTCCAAATGTAACTACTAGATTGTGATAAAATACACTATTGGGTGAAGTTTGGTTGACTTCTGCGCAGCGGTTTGGGAGTTAACATCAAAATTACATTTCTCGGCCATATCGCATAGATCTCACTGTGAAAAGGCTTAAATGGCTTTTTTGACCTAAGTTTGAGGATTGCGCTCAAATCAAATGTCCTAGAACTAAATTTCCAAATGTAACTACTAGATTGTGATAAAATACACTATTGGGTGAAGTTTGGTTGACTTCTGCGCAGCGGTTTGGGAGTTAACATCAAAATTACATTTCTCGGCCATATCGCATAGATCTCACTGTGAAAAGGCTTAAATGGCTTTTTTGACCTAAGTTTGAGGATTGCACTCAAATCAAATGTCCTAGAACCAAATTTCCACATGTAACTACTAGATTGTGATACAATACACTATTGGGTGAAGTTTGGTTGACTTCTGCGCAGCGGTTTGGGAGTGAACATCAAAATTACATTTCTCGGCCATATCGCATAGATCTCACTGTGAAAAGGCTTAAATGACTTTTTTTAATTAAGTTTAAAGATTGCGCTCAAACCAAATGTCCTAAAACTAAATTTCCAAATGTAACTACTAGATTGTGATAAAATACACTATTGGGTGAAGTTTGGTTGACTTCTGCGCAGCGGTTTGGGAGTTAACATCAAAATTACATTTCTCGGCCATATCGCATAGATCTCACTGTGAAAAGGCTTAAATGGCTTTTTTTAATTAAGTTTGAAGATTGCGCTCAAACCAAATGTCCTAAAACTAAATTTCCAAATGTAACTACTAGATTGTGATAAAATACACTATTGGGTGAAGTTTGGTTGACTTCTGCGCAGCGGTTTGGGAGTTAACATCAAAATTACATTTCTCGGCCATATCGCATAGATCTCACTGTGAAAAGGCTTAAATGGCTTTTTTGACCTAAGTTTGAGGATTGCGCTCAAATCAAATGTCCTAGAACTAAATTTCCAAATGTAACTACTAGATTGTGATAAAATACACTATTGGGTGAAGTTTGGTTGACTTCTGCGCAGCGGTTTGGGAGTTAACATCAAAATTACATTTCTCGGCCATATCGCATAGATCTCACTGTGAAAAGGCTTAAATGACTTTTTTTAATTAAGTTTGAAGATTGCGCTCAAACCAAATGTCCTAGAACTAAATTTCCAAATGTAACTACTAGATTATGATAAAATACACTATTGGGTGAAGTTTGGTTTACTTCTGCGCAGCGGTTTGGGAGTTAACATCAAAATTACATTTCTCGGCCATATCGCATAGATCTCACTGTGAAAAGGCTTAAATGGCTTTTTTGACCTAGGTTTGAGAATTGCGCTCAAATCAAATGTCCTAGAACCAAATTTCCACATGTAACTACTAGATTGTGATACAATACACTATTGGGTGAAGTTTGGTTGACTTCTGCGCAGCGGTTTGGGAGTTAACATCCAAATTACATTTCTCGGCCATATCGCATAGATCTCACTGTGAAAAGGCTTAAAAGACTTTTTTTAATTGTTTGAAGATTGCGCTCAAACCAAATGTCCTAGAACTAAATTTCCAAATGTAACTACTAGATTATGATAAAATACACTATTGGGTGAAGTTGGTTTACGTCTGCGCAGCGGTTTGGGAGTTAACATCAAAATTACATTTCTCGGCCATATCGCATAGATCTCACTGTGAAGAGGCTTAAATGGCTTTTTTGACCTAAGTTTGAGGATTGCGCTCAAATCAAATGTCCTAGCACCAAATTTCCACATGTAACTACTAGATTGTGATACAATACACTATTGGGTGAAGTTTGGTTTACTTCTGCGCAGCGGTTTGGGAGTTAACATCAAAATTACATTTCTCGGCCATATCGCATAGATCTCACTGTGAAAAGGCTTAAATGGCTTTTTTGACCTAAGTTTGAGGATTGCGCTCAAATCAAATGTCCTAGAACCAAATTTCCACATGTAACTACTAGATTGTGATACAATACACTATTGGGTGAAGTTTGGTTTACTTCTGAACAGCGGTTTGGGAGTTAACATCAAAATTACATTTCTCGGCCATATCGCATAGATCTCACTGTGAAAAGGCTTAAATGACTTTTTTTAATTAAGTTTGAAGACTGCGCTCAAACCAAATGTCCTAAAACTAAATTTCCAAATGTAACTACTAGATTGTGATAAAATACACTATTGGGTAAAGTTTGGTTGACTTCTGCGCAGCGGTTTGGGAGTTAACATCAAAATTACATTTCTCGGCCATATCGCATAGATCTCACTGTGAAAAGGCTTAAATGGCTTTTTTGACCTAAGTTTGAAGATTGCGCTCAAACCAAATGTCCTAAAACTAAATTTCCAAATGTAACTACTAGATTGTGATAAAATACACTATTGGGTGAAGTTTAGTTGACTTCTGCGCAGCGGTTTGGGAGTTAACATCAAAATTACATTTCTCGGCCATATCGCATAGATCTCACTGTGAAAAGGCTTAAATGGCTTTTTTGACCTAAGTTTGAGAATTGCGCTCAAATCAAATGTCCTAGAACCAAATTTCCACATGTAACTACTAGATTGTGATACAATACACTATTGGGTGAAGTTTGGTTGACTTCTGCGCAGCGGTTTGGGAGTTAACATCCAAATTACATTTCTCGGCCATATCGCATAGATCTCACTGTGAAAAGGCTTAAATGACTTTTTTTAAGTAAGTTTGAAGATTGCGCTCAAATCAAATGTCCTAGAACCAAATTTCCACATGTAACTACTAGATTGTGATACAATACACTAATGGGTGAAGTTTGGTTGACTTCTGCGCAGCGGTTTGGGAGTGAACATCAAAATTACATTTCTCGGCCATATCGCATAGATCTCACTGTGAAAAGGCTTAAATGACTTTTTTTAATTAAGTTTGAAGATTGCGCTCAAACCAAATGTCCTAAAACTAAATTTCTAAATGTAACTACTAGATTGTGATAAAATACACTATTGGGTGAAGTTTGGTTGACTTCTGCGCAGCGGTTTGGGAGTTAACATCAAAATTACATTTCTCAGCCATATCGCATAGATCTCACTGTGAAAAGGCTTAAATGGCTTTTTTGACCTAAGTTTGATGATTGCGCTCAAACCAAATGTCCTAGAACTAAATTTCCAAATGTAACTACTAGATTGTGATAAAATACACTATTGGGTGAAGTTTGGTTGACTTCTGCGCAGCGGTTTGGGAGTTAACATCAAAATTACATTTCTCGGCCATATCGCATAGATGTCACTGTGAAAAGGCTTAAATGGCTTTTTTGACCTAAGTTTGAGAACTGCGCTCAAATCAAATGTCCTAGAACCAAATTTCCACATGTAACTACTAGATTGTGATACAATACACTATTGGGTGAAGTTTGGTTGACTTCTGCGCAGCGGTTTGGGAGTTAACATCAAAATTACATTTCTCGGCCATATCGCATAGATCTCACTGTGAAAAGGCTTAAATGACTTTTTTAAATTAAGTTTGAAGACTGCGCTCAAACCAAATGTCCTAAAACTAAATTTCCAAATGTAACTACTAGATTGTGATAAAATACACTATTGGGTGAAGTTTGGTTGACTTCTGCGCAGCGGTTTGGGAGTTAACATCAAAATTACATTTCTCGGCCATATCGCATAGATCTCACTGTGAAAAGGCTTAAATGGCTTTTTTGACCTAAGTTTGAAGATTGCGCTCAAATCAAATGTCCTAGAACCAAATTTCCACATGTAACTACTAGATTGTGATACAATACACTATTGGGTGAAGTTTGGTTGACTTCTGCGCAGCGGTTTGGGAGTGAACATCAAAATTACATTTCTCGGCCATATCGCATAGATCTCACTGTGAAAAGGCTTAAATGACTTTTTTTAATTAAGTTTAAAGATTGCGCTCAAACCAAATGTCCTAAAACTAAATTTCCAAATGTAACTACTAGATTGTGATAAAATACACTATTGGGTGAAGTTTGGTTGACTTCTGCGCAGCGGTTTGGGAGTTAACATCAAAATTACATTTCTCGGCCATATCGCATAGATCTCACTGTGAAAAGGCTTAAATGGCTTTTTTTAATTAAGTTTGAAGATTGCGCTCAAACCAAATGTCCTAAAACTAAATTTCCAAATGTAACTACTAGATTGTGATAAAATACACTATTGGGTGAAGTTTGGTTGACTTCTGCGCAGCGGTTTGGGAGTTAACATCAAAATTACATTTCTCGGCCATATCGCATAGATCTCACTGTGAAAAGGCTTAAATGGCTTTTTTGACCTAAGTTTGAGGATTGCGCTCAAATCAAATGTCCTAGAACTAAATTTCCAAATGTAACTACTAGATTGTGATAAAATACACTATTGGGTGAAGTTTGGTTGACTTCTGCGCAGCGGTTTGGGAGTTAACATCAAAATTACATTTCTCGGCCATATCGCATAGATCTCACTGTGAAAAGGCTTAAATGACTTTTTTTAATTAAGTTTGAAGATTGCGCTCAAACCAAATGTCCTAGAACTAAATTTCCAAATGTAACTACTAGATTATGATAAAATACACTATTGGGTGAAGTTTGGTTTACTTCTGCGCAGCGGTTTGGGAGTTAACATCAAAATTACATTTCTCGGCCATATCGCATAGATCTCACTGTGAAAAGGCTTAAATGGCTTTTTTGACCTAGGTTTGAGAATTGCGCTCAAATCAAATGTCCTAGAACCAAATTTCCACATGTAACTACTAGATTGTGATACAATACACTATTGGGTGAAGTTTGGTTGACTTCTGCGCAGCGGTTTGGGAGTTAACATCCAAATTACATTTCTCGGCCATATCGCATAGATCTCACTGTGAAAAGGCTTAAAAGACTTTTTTTAATTGTTTGAAGATTGCGCTCAAACCAAATGTCCTAGAACTAAATTTCCAAATGTAACTACTAGATTATGATAAAATACACTATTGGGTGAAGTTGGTTTACGTCTGCGCAGCGGTTTGGGAGTTAACATCAAAATTACATTTCTCGGCCATATCGCATAGATCTCACTGTGAAGAGGCTTAAATGGCTTTTTTGACCTAAGTTTGAGGATTGCGCTCAAATCAAATGTCCTAGCACCAAATTTCCACATGTAACTACTAGATTGTGATACAATACACTATTGGGTGAAGTTTGGTTTACTTCTGCGCAGCGGTTTGGGAGTTAACATCAAAATTACATTTCTCGGCCATATCGCATAGATCTCACTGTGAAAAGGCTTAAATGGCTTTTTTGACCTAAGTTTGAGGATTGCGCTCAAATCAAATGTCCTAGAACCAAATTTCCACATGTAACTACTAGATTGTGATACAATACACTATTGGGTGAAGTTTGGTTTACTTCTGCGCAGCGGTTTGGGAGTTAACATCAAAATTACATTTCTCGGCCATATCGCATAGATCTCACTGTGAAAAGGCTTAAATGACTTTTTTTAATTAAGTTTGAAGACTGCGCTCAAACCAAATGTCCTAAAACTAAATTTCCAAATGTAACTACTAGATTGTGATAAAATACACTATTGGGTAAAGTTTGGTTGACTTCTGCGCAGCGGTTTGGGAGTTAACATCAAAATTACATTTCTCGGCCATATCGCATAGATCTCACTGTGAAAAGGCTTAAATGGCTTTTTTGACCTAAGTTTGAAGATTGCGCTCAAACCAAATGTCCTAAAACTAAATTTCCAAATGTAACTACTAGATTGTGATAAAATACACTATTGGGTGAAGTTTAGTTGACTTCTGCGCAGCGGTTTGGGAGTTAACATCAAAATTACATTTCTCGGCCATATCGCATAGATCTCACTGTGAAAAGGCTTAAATGGCTTTTTTGACCTAAGTTTGAGAATTGCGCTCAAATCAAATGTCCTAGAACCAAATTTCCACATGTAACTACTAGATTGTGATACAATACACTATTGGGTGAAGTTTGGTTGACTTCTGCGCAGCGGTTTGGGAGTTAACATCCAAATTACATTTCTCGGCCATATCGCATAGATCTCACTGTGAAAAGGCTTAAATGACTTTTTTTAAGTAAGTTTGAAGATTGCGCTCAAATCAAATGTCCTAGAACCAAATTTCCACATGTAACTACTAGATTGTGATACAATACACTAATGGGTGAAGTTTGGTTGACTTCTGCGCAGCGGTTTGGGAGTGAACATCAAAATTACATTTCTCGGCCATATCGCATAGATCTCACTGTGAAAAGGCTTAAATGACTTTTTTTAATTAAGTTTGAAGATTGCGCTCAAACCAAATGTCCTAAAACTAAATTTCTAAATGTAACTACTAGATTGTGATAAAATACACTATTGGGTGAAGTTTGGTTGACTTCTGCGCAGCGGTTTGGGAGTTAACATCAAAATTACATTTCTCAGCCATATCGCATAGATCTCACTGTGAAAAGGCTTAAATGGCTTTTTTGACCTAAGTTTGATGATTGCGCTCAAACCAAATGTCCTAGAACTAAATTTCCAAATGTAACTACTAGATTGTGATAAAATACACTATTGGGTGAAGTTTGGTTGACTTCTGCGCAGCGGTTTGGGAGTTAACATCAAAATTACATTTCTCGGCCATATCGCATAGATGTCACTGTGAAAAGGCTTAAATGGCTTTTTTGACCTAAGTTTGAGAACTGCGCTCAAATCAAATGTCCTAGAACCAAATTTCCACATGTAACTACTAGATTGTGATACAATACACTATTGGGTGAAGTTTGGTTGACTTCTGCGCAGCGGTTTGGGAGTTAACATCAAAATTACATTTCTCGGCCATATCGCATAGATCTCACTGTGAAAAGGCTTAAATGACTTTTTTAAATTAAGTTTGAAGACTGCGCTCAAACCAAATGTCCTAAAACTAAATTTCCAAATGTAACTACTAGATTGTGATAAAATACACTATTGGGTGAAGTTTGGTTGACTTCTGCGCAGCGGTTTGGGAGTTAACATCAAAATTACATTTCTCAGCCATATCGCATAGATCTCACTGTGAAAAGGCTTAAATGGCTTTTTTGACCTAAGTTTGATGATTGCGCTCAAACCAAATGTCCTAGAACTAAATTTCCAAATGTAACTACTAGATTGTGATAAAATACACTATTGGGTGAAGTTTGGTTGACTTCTGCGCAGCGGTTTGGGAGTTAACATCAAAATTACATTTCTCGGCCATATCGCATAGATCTCACTGTGAAAAGGCTTAAATGGCTTTTTTGACCTAAGTTTGAGAACTGCTCTCAAATCAAATGTCCTAGAACCAAATTTCCACATGTAACTACTAGATTGTGATACAATACACTATTGGGTGAAGTTTGGTTGACTTCTGCGCAGCGGTTTGGGAGTTAACATCAAAATTACATTTCTCGGCCATATCGCATAGATCTCACTGTGAAAAGGCTTAAATGACTTTTTTTAATTAAGTTTGAAGACTGCGCTCAAACCAAATGTCCTAAAACTAAATTTCCAAATGTAACTACTAGATTGTGATAAAATACACTATTGGGTGAAGTTTGGTTGACTTCTGCGCAGCGGTTTGGGAGTTAACATCAAAATTACATTTCTCGGCCATATCGCATAGATCTCACTGTGAAAAGGCTTAAATGGCTTTTTTGACCTAAGTTTGAGGATTGCGCTCAAATCAAATGTCCTAGAACCAAATTTCCACATGTAACTACTAGATTGTGATAAAATACACTATTGGGTGAAGTTTGGTTGACTTCTGCGCAGCGGTTTGGGAGTTAACATCAAAATTACATTTCTCGGCCATATCGCATAGATCTCACTGTGAAAAGGCTTAAATGGCTTTTTTGACCTAAGTTTGAGGATTGCACTCAAATCAAATGTCCTAGAACCAAATTTCCAAATGTAACTACTAAATTGTGATAAAATACACTATTGTGTGAAGTTTGGTTGACTTCTGCGCAGCGGTTTGGGAGTTAACATCAAAATTACATTTCTCGGCCATATCGCATAGATCTCACTGTGAAAAGGCTTAAATGACTTTTTTTAATTAAGTTTGAAGACTGCGCTCAAACCAAATGTCCTAAAACTAAATTTCCAAATGTAACTACTAGATTGTGATAAAATACACTATTGGGTGAAGTTTGGTTTACTTCTGCGCAGCGGTTTGGGAGTTAACATCAATATTACATTTCTCGGCCATATCGCATAGATCTCACTGTGAAAAGGCTTAAATGGCTTTTTTGACCTAAGTTTGAAGATTGCGCTCAAACCAAATGTCCTAGAACTAAATTTCCAAATGTAACTACTAGATTGTGATAAAATACACTATTGGGTGAAGTTTAGTTGACTTCTGCGCAGCGGTTTGGGAGTTAACATCAAAATTACATTTCTCGGCCATATCGCATAGATCTCACTGTGAAAAGGCTTAAATGACTTTTTTTAATTAAGTTTGAAGATTGCGCTCAAACCAAATGTCCTAAAACTAAATTTCCAAATGTAACTACTAGATTGTGATAAAATACACTATTGGGTGAAGTTTGGTTGACTTCTGCGCAGCGGTTTGGGAGTTAACATCAAAATTACATTTCTCGGCCATATCGCATAGATCTCACTGTGAAAAGGCTTAAATGGCTTTTTTGACCTAAGTTTGAAGATTGCGCTCAAATCAAATGTCCTAGAACCAAATTTCCACATGTAACTACTAGATTGTGATACAATACACTATTGGGTGAAGTTTGGTTGACTTCTGCGCAGCGGTTTGGGAGTGAACATCAAAATTACATTTCTCGGCCATATCGCATAGATCTCACTGTGAAAAGGCTTAAATGACTTTTTTTAATTAAGTTTAAAGATTGCGCTCAAACCAAATGTCCTAAAACTAAATTTCCAAATGTAACTACTAGATTATGATAAAATACACTATTGGGTGAAGTTTGGTTTACTTCTGCGCAGCGGTTTGGGAGTTAACATCAAAATTACATTTCTCGGCCATATCGCATAGATCTCACTGTGAAAAGGCTTAAATGGCTTTTTTGACCTAAGTTTGAGGATTGCGCTCAAATCAAATGTCCTAGAACTAAATTTCCAAATGTAACTACTAGATTGTGATAAAATACACTATTGGGTGAAGTTTGGTTGACTTCTGCGCAGCGGTTTGGGAGTTAACATCAAAAATACATTTCTCGGCCATATCGCATAGATCTCACTGTGAAAAGGTTTAAATGGCTTTTTTGACCTAAGTTTGAGGATTGCGCTCAAATCAAATGTCCTAGAACTAAATTTCCAAATGTAACTACTAGATTGTGATAAAATACACTATTGGGTGAAGTTTGGTTGACTTCTGCGCAGCGGTTTGGGAGTTAACATCAAAATTACATTTCTCGGCCATATCGCATAGATCTCACTGTGAAAAGGCTTAAATGACTTTTTTTAATTAAGTTTGAAGACTGCGCTCAAACCAAATGTCCTAAAACTAAATTTCCAAATGTAACTACTAGATTGTGATAAAATACACTATTGGGTGAAGTTTGGTTGACTTCTGCGCAGCGGTTTGGGAGTTAACATCAAAATTACATTTCTCGGCCATATCGCATAGATCTCACTGTGAAAAGGCTTAAATGGCTTTTTTGACCTAAGTTTGAGGATTGCGCTCAAATCAAATGTCCTAGAACCAAATTTCCACATGTAACTACTAGATTGTGATACAATACACTATTGGGTGAAGTTTGGTTTACTTCTGCGCAGCGGTTTGGGAGTTAACATCAAAATTACATTTCTCGGCCATATCGCATAGATCTCACTGTGAAAAGGCTTAAATGACTTTTTTTAATTAAGTTTGAAGACAGCGCTCAAACCAAATGTCCTAAAACTAAATTTCCAAATGTAACTACTAGATTGTGATAAAATACACTATTGGGTGAAGTTTGGTTGACTTCTGCGCAGCGGTTTGGGAGTTAACATCAAAATTACATTTCTCGGCCATATCGCATAGATCTCACTGTGAAAAGGCTTAAATGACTTTTTTTAATTAAGTTTGAAGACTGCGCTCAAACCAAATGTCCTAAAACTAAATTTCCAAATGTAACTACTAGATTGTGATAAAATACACTATTGGGTGAAGTTTGGTTGACTTCTGCGCAGCGGTTTGGGAGTTAACATCAAAATTACATTTCTCGGCCATATCGCATAGATCTCACTGTGAAAAGGCTTAAATGGCTTTTTTGACCTAAGTTTGAGGATTGCACTCAAATCAAATGTCCTAGAACCAAATTTCCAAATGTAACTACTAGATTGTGATAAAATACACTATTGTGTGAAGTTTGGTTGACTTCTGCGCAGCGGTTTGGGAGTTAACATCAAAATTACATTTCTCGGCCATATCGCATAGATCTCACTGTGAAAAGGCTTAAATGACTTTTTTTAATTAAGTTTGAAGATTGCGCTCAAACCAAATGTCCTAAAACTAAATTTCCAAATGTAACTACTAGATTGTGATAAAATACACTATTGGGTGAAGTTTGGTTGACTTCTGCGCAGCGGTTTGGGAGTTAACATCAAAATTACATTTCTCGGCCATATCGCATAGATCTCACTGTGAAAAGGCTTAAATGACTTTTTTTAATTAAGTTTGAAGACTGCGCTCAAACCAAATGTCCTAAAACTAAATTTCCAAATGTAACTACTAGATTGTGATAAAATACACTATTGGGTGAAGTTTGGTTGACTTCTGCGCAGCGGTTTGGGAGTTAACATCAAAATTACATTTCTCGGCCATATCGCATAGATCTCACTGTGAAAAGGCTTAAATGGCTTTTTTGACCTAAGTTTGAGGATTGCACTCAAATCAAATGTCCTAGAACCAAATTTCCAAATGTAACTACTAGATTGTGATAAAATACACTATTGTGTGAAGTTTGGTTGACTTCTGCGCAGCGGTTTGGGAGTTAATATCAAAATTACATTTCACGGCCATATCGCATAGATCTCACTGTGAAAAGGCTTAAATGACTTTTTTTAATTAAGTTTGAAGATTGCGCTCAAACCAAATGTCCTAGAACTAAATTTCCAAATGTAACTACTAGATTATGATAAAATACACTATTGGGTGAAGTTTGGTTTACTTCTGCGCAGCGGTTTGGGAGTTAACATCAATATTACATTTCTCGGCCATATCGCATAGATCTCACTGTGAAAAGGCTTAAATGGCTTTTTTGACCTAAGTTTGAGGATTGCGCTCAAATCAAATGTCCTAGAACTAAATTTCCAAATGTAACTACTAGATTGTGATAAAATACACTATTGGGTGAAGTTTGGTTGACTTCTGCGCAGCGGTTTGGGAGTTAACATCAAAATTACATTTCTCGGCCATATCGCATAGATCTCACTGTGAAAAGGCTTAAATGACTTTTTTTAATTAAGTTTGAAGACTGCGCTCAAACCAAATGTCCTAAAACTAAATTTCCAAATGTAACTACTAGATTGTGATAAAATACACTATTGGGTGAAGTTTGGTTGACTTCTGCGCAGCGGTTTGGGAGTTAACATCAAAATTACATTTCTCGGCCATATCGCATAGATCTCACTGTGAAAAGGCTTAAATGGCTTTTTTGACCTAAGTTTGAGGATTGCGCTCAAATCAAATGTCCTAGAACTAAATTTCCAAATGTAACTACTAGATTGTGATACAATACACTATTGCGTGAAGTTTGGTTGACTTCTGCGCAGCGGTTTGGGAGTTAACATCCAAATTACATTTCTCGGCCATATCGCATAGATCTCACTGTGAAAAGGCTTAAATGACTTTTTTTAATTAAGTTTGAAGATTGCGCTCAAATCAAATGTCCTAGAACCAAATTTCCATATGTAACTACTAGATTGTCATACAATACACTAATGGGTGAAGTTTGGTTGACTTCTGCGCAGCGGTTTGGGAGTGAACATCAAAATTACATTTCTCGGCCATATCGCATAGATCTCACTGTGAAAAGGCTTAAATGACTTTTTTAAATTAAGTTTGAAGATTGCGCTCAAACCAAATGTCCTAAAACTAAATTTCCAAATGTAACTACTAGATTGTGATAAAATACACTATTGGGTGAAGTTTGGTTGACTTCTGCGCAGCGGTTTGGGAGTTAACATCAAAATTACATTTCTCGGCCATATCGCATAGATCTCACTATGAAAAGGCTTAAATGGCTTTTTTGACCTAAGTTTGATGATTGCGCTCAAACCATATGTCCTAGAACTAAATTTCCAAATGTAACTACTAGATTGTGATAAAATACACTATTGGGTGAAGTTTGGTTGACTTCTGCGCAGCGGTTTGGGAGTTAACATCAAAATTACATTTCTCGGCCATATCGCATAGATCTCACTGTGAAAAGGCTTAAATGGCTTTTTTGACCTAAGTTTGAGAATTGCGCTCAAATCAAATGTCCTAGAACCAAATTTCCACATGTAACTACTAGATTGTGATACAATACACTATTGGGTGAAGTTTGGTTGACTTCTGCGCAGCGGTTTGGGAGTTAACATCAAAATTACATTTCTCGGCCATATCGCATAGATCTCACTGTGAAAAGGCTTAAATGGCTTTTTTGACCTAAGTTTGAGGATTGCGCTCAAATCAAATGTCCTAGAACCAAATTTCCACATGTAACTACTAGATTGTGATACAATACACTAATGGGTGAAGTTTGGTTGACTTCTGCGCAGCGGTTTGGGAGTGAACATCAAAATTACATTTCTCGGCCATATCGCATAGATCTCACTGTGAAAAGGCTTAAATGACTTTTTTTAATTAAGTTTGAAGATTGCGCACAAACCAAATGTCCTAAAACTAAATTTCCAAATGTAACTACTAGATTGTGATAAAATACACTATTGGGTGAAGTTTGGTTGACTTCTGCGCAGCGGTTTGGGAGTTAACATCAAAATTACATTTCTCGGCCATATCGCATAGATCTCACTGTGAAAAGGCTTAAATGGCTTTTTTGACCTAAGTTTGAGGATTGCACTCAAATCAAATGTCCTAGAACCAAATTTCCAAATGTAACTACTAGATTGTGACAAAATACACTATTGTGTGAAGTTTGGTTGACTTCTGCGCAGCGGTTTGGGAGTTAACATCAAAATTACATTTCTCGGCCATATCGCATAGATCTCACTGTGAAAAGGCTTAAATGACTTTTTTTAATTAAGTTTGAAGATTGCGCTCAAACCAAATGTCCTAGAACTAAATTTCCAAATGTAACTACTAGATTATGATAAAATACACTATTGGGTGAAGTTTGGTTTACTTCTGCGCAGCGGTTTGGGAGTTAACATCAAAATTACATTTCTCGGCCATATCGCATAGATCTCACTGTGAAAAGGCTTAAATGGCTTTTTTGACCTAAGTTTGAGGATTGCGCTCAAATCAAATGTCCTAGAACCAAATTTCCACATGTAACTACTAGATTGTGATACAATACACTATTGGGTGAAGTTTGGTTGACTTCTGCGCAGCGGTTTGGGAGTTAACATCAAAATTACATTTCTCGGCCATATCGCATAGATCTCACTGTGAAAAGGCTTAAATGGCTTTTTTGACCTAAGTTTGAGGATTGCGCTCAAATCAAATGTCCTAGAACCAAATTTCCACATGTAACTACTAGATTGTGATACAATACACTAATGGGTGAAGTTTGGTTGACTTCTGCGCAGCGGTTTGGGAGTGAACATCAAAATTACATTTCTCGGCCATATCGCATAGATCTCACTGTGAAAAGGCTTAAATGACTTTTTTTAATTAAGTTTGAAGATTGCGCACAAACCAAATGTCCTAAAACTAAATTTCCAAATGTAACTACTAGATTGTGATAAAATACACTATTGGGTGAAGTTTGGTTGACTTCTGCGCAGCGGTTTGGGAGTTAACATCAAAATTACATTTCTCGGCCATATCGCATAGATCTCACTGTGAAAAGGCTTAAATGGCTTTTTTGACCTAAGTTTGAGGATTGCACTCAAATCAAATGTCCTAGAACCAAATTTCCAAATGTAACTACTAGATTGTGACAAAATACACTATTGTGTGAAGTTTGGTTGACTTCTGCGCAGCGGTTTGGGAGTTAACATCAAAATTACATTTCTCGGCCATATCGCATAGATCTCACTGTGAAAAGGCTTAAATGACTTTTTTTAATTAAGTTTGAAGACAGCGCTCAAACCAAATGTCCTAAAACTAAATTTCCAAATGTAACTACTAGATTGTGATAAAATACACTATTGGGTGAAGTTTGGTTGACTTCTGCGCAGCGGTTTGGGAGTTAACATCAAAATTACATTTCTCGGCCATATCGCATAGATCTCACTGTGAAAAGGCTTAAATGACTTTTTTTAATTAAGTTTGAAGACTGCGCTCAAACCAAATGTCCTAAAACTAAATTTCCAAATGTAACTACTAGATTGTGATAAAATACACTATTGGGTGAAGTTTGGTTGACTTCTGCGCAGCGGTTTGGGAGTTAACATCAAAATTACATTTCTCGGCCATATCGCATAGATCTCACTGTGAAAAGGCTTAAATGACTTTTTTTAATTAAGTTTGAAGATTGCGCTCAAACCAAATGTCCTAGAACTAAATTTCCAAATGTAACTACTAGATTATGATAAAATACACTATTGGGTGAAGTTTGGTTTACTTCTGCGCAGCGGTTTGGGAGTTAACATCAAAATTACATTTCTCGGCCATATCGCATAGATCTCACTGTGAAAAGGCTTAAATGGCTTTTTTGACCTAAGTTTGAAGATTGCGCTCAAACCAAATGTCCTAGAACTAAATTTCCAAATGTAACTACTAGATTGTGATAAAATACACTATTGGGTGAAGTTTAGTTGACTTCTGCGCAGCGGTTTGGGAGTTAACATCAAAATTACATTTCTCGGCCATATCGCATAGATCTCACTATGAAAAGGCTTAAATGGCTTTTTTGACCTAAGTTTGATGATTGCGCTCAAACCATATGTCCTAGAACTAAATTTCCAAATGTAACTACTAGATTGTGATAAAATACACTATTGGGTGAAGTTTGGTTGACTTCTGCGCAGCGGTTTGGGAGTTAACATCAAAATTACATTTCTCGGCCATATCGCATAGATCTCACTGTGAAAAGGCTTAAATGGCTTTTTTGACCTAAGTTTGAGAATTGCGCTCAAATCAAATGTCCTAGAACCAAATTTCCACATGTAACTACTAGATTGTGATACAATACACTATTGGGTGAAGTTTGGTTGACTTCTGCGCAGCGGTTTGGGAGTTAACATCAAAATTACATTTCTCGGCCATATCGCATAGATCTCACTGTGAAAAGGCTTAAATGGCTTTTTTTACCTAAGTTTGAGGATTGCGCTCAAATCAAATGTCCTAGAACCAAATTTCCACATGTAACTACTAGATTGTGATACAATACACTAATGGGTGAAGTTTGGTTGACTTCTGCGCAGCGGTTTGGGAGTTAACATCAAAATTACATTTCTCGGCCATATCGCATAGATCTCACTGTGAAAAGGCTTAAATGGCTTTTTTGACCTAAGTTTGAGGATTGCGCTCAAATCAAATGTCCTAGAACCAAATTTCCACATGTAACTACTAGATTGTGATACAATACACTAATGGGTGAAGTTTGGTTGACTTCTGCGCAGCGGTTTGGGAGTGAACATCAAAATTACATTTCTCGGCCATATCGCATAGATCTCACTGTGAAAAGGCTTAAATGACTTTTTTTAATTAAGTTTGAAGATTGCGCACAAACCAAATGTCCTAAAACTAAATTTCCAAATGTAACTACTAGATTGTGATAAAATACACTATTGGGTGAAGTTTGGTTGACTTCTGCGCAGCGGTTTGGGAGTTAACATCAAAATTACATTTCTCGGCCATATCGCATAGATCTCACTGTGAAAAGGCTTAAATGGCTTTTTTGACCTAAGTTTGAGGATTGCACTCAAATCAAATGTCCTAGAACCAAATTTCCAAATGTAACTACTAGATTGTGACAAAATACACTATTGTGTGAAGTTTGGTTTACTTCTGCGCAGCGGTTTGGGAGTTAACATCAAAATTACATTTCTCGGCCATATCGCATAGATCTCACTGTGAAAAGGCTTAAATGACTTTTTTTAATTAAGTTTGAAGACAGCGCTCAAACCAAATGTCCTAAAACTAAATTTCCAAATGTAACTACTAGATTGTGATAAAATACACTATTGGGTGAAGTTTGGTTGACTTCTGCGCAGCGGTTTGGGAGTTAACATCAAAATTACATTTCTCGGCCATATCGCATAGATCTCACTGTGAAAAGGCTTAAATGACTTTTTTTAATTAAGTTTGAAGACTGCGCTCAAACCAAATGTCCTAAAACTAAATTTCCAAATGTAACTACTAGATTGTGATAAAATACACTATTGGGTGAAGTTTGGTTGACTTCTGCGCAGCGGTTTGGGAGTTAACATCAAAATTACATTTCTCGGCCATATCGCATAGATCTCACTGTGAAAAGGCTTAAATGGCTTTTTTGACCTAAGTTTGAAGATTGCGCTCAAACCAAATGTCCTAGAACTAAATTTCCAAATGTAACTACTAGATTGTGATAAAATACACTATTGGGTGAAGTTTAGTTGACTTCTGCGCAGCGGTTTGGGAGTTAACATCAAAATTACATTTCTCGGCCATATCGCATAGATCTCACTATGAAAAGGCTTAAATGGCTTTTTTGACCTAAGTTTGATGATTGCGCTCAAACCATATGTCCTAGAACTAAATTTCCAAATGTAACTACTAGATTGTGATAAAATACACTATTGGGTGAAGTTTGGTTGACTTCTGCGCAGCGGTTTGGGAGTTAACATCAAAATTACATTTCTCGGCCATATCGCATAGATCTCACTGTGAAAAGGCTTAAATGGCTTTTTTGACCTAAGTTTGAGAATTGCGCTCAAATCAAATGTCCTAGAACCAAATTTCCACATGTAACTACTAGATTGTGATACAATACACTATTGGGTGAAGTTTGGTTGACTTCTGCGCAGCGGTTTGGGAGTTAACATCAAAATTACATTTCTCGGCCATATCGCATAGATCTCACTGTGAAAAGGCTTAAATGGCTTTTTTGACCTAAGTTTGAGGATTGCGCTCAAATCAAATGTCCTAGAACCAAATTTCCACATGTAACTACTAGATTGTGATACAATACACTAATGGGTGAAGTTTGGTTGACTTCTGCGCAGCGGTTTGGGAGTGAACATCAAAATTACATTTCTCGGCCATATCGCATAGATCTCACTGTGAAAAGGCTTAAATGACTTTTTTTAATTAAGTTTGAAGATTGCGCACAAACCAAATGTCCTAAAACTAAATTTCCAAATGTAACTACTAGATTGTGATAAAATACACTATTGGGTGAAGTTTGGTTGACTTCTGCGCAGCGGTTTGGGAGTTAACATCAAAATTACATTTCTCGGCCATATCGCATAGATCTCACTGTGAAAAGGCTTAAATGGCTTTTTTGACCTAAGTTTGAGGATTGCACTCAAATCAAATGTCCTAGAACCAAATTTCCAAATGTAACTACTAGATTGTGACAAAATACACTATTGTGTGAAGTTTGGTTGACTTCTGCGCAGCGGTTTGGGAGTTAACATCAAAATTACATTTCTCGGCCATATCGCATAGATCTCACTGTGAAAAGGCTTAAATGACTTTTTTTAATTAAGTTTGAAGATTGCGCTCAAACCAAATGTCCTAGAACTAAATTTCCAAATGTAACTACTAGATTATGATAAAATACACTATTGGGTGAAGTTTGGTTTACTTCTGCGCAGCGGTTTGGGAGTTAACATCAAAATTACATTTCTCGGCCATATCGCATAGATCTCACTGTGAAAAGGCTTAAATGGCTTTTTTGACCTAAGTTTGAGGATTGCGCTCAAATCAAATGTCCTAGAACCAAATTTCCACATGTAACTACTAGATTGTGATACAATACACTATTGGGTGAAGTTTGGTTGACTTCTGCGCAGCGGTTTGGGAGTTAACATCAAAATTACATTTCTCGGCCATATCGCATAGATCTCACTGTGAAAAGGCTTAAATGGCTTTTTTGACCTAAGTTTGAGGATTGCGCTCAAATCAAATGTCCTAGAACCAAATTTCCACATGTAACTACTAGATTGTGATACAATACACTAATGGGTGAAGTTTGGTTGACTTCTGCGCAGCGGTTTGGGAGTGAACATCAAAATTACATTTCTCGGCCATATCGCATAGATCTCACTGTGAAAAGGCTTAAATGACTTTTTTTAATTAAGTTTGAAGATTGCGCACAAACCAAATGTCCTAAAACTAAATTTCCAAATGTAACTACTAGATTGTGATAAAATACACTATTGGGTGAAGTTTGGTTGACTTCTGCGCAGCGGTTTGGGAGTTAACATCAAAATTACATTTCTCGGCCATATCGCATAGATCTCACTGTGAAAAGGCTTAAATGGCTTTTTTGACCTAAGTTTGAGGATTGCACTCAAATCAAATGTCCTAGAACCAAATTTCCAAATGTAACTACTAGATTGTGACAAAATACACTATTGTGTGAAGTTTGGTTGACTTCTGCGCAGCGGTTTGGGAGTTAACATCAAAATTACATTTCTCGGCCATATCGCATAGATCTCACTGTGAAAAGGCTTAAATGACTTTTTTTAATTAAGTTTGAAGACAGCGCTCAAACCAAATGTCCTAAAACTAAATTTCCAAATGTAACTACTAGATTGTGATAAAATACACTATTGGGTGAAGTTTGGTTGACTTCTGCGCAGCGGTTTGGGAGTTAACATCAAAATTACATTTCTCGGCCATATCGCATAGATCTCACTGTGAAAAGGCTTAAATGACTTTTTTTAATTAAGTTTGAAGACTGCGCTCAAACCAAATGTCCTAAAACTAAATTTCCAAATGTAACTACTAGATTGTGATAAAATACACTATTGGGTGAAGTTTGGTTGACTTCTGCGCAGCGGTTTGGGAGTTAACATCAAAATTACATTTCTCGGCCATATCGCATAGATCTCACTGTGAAAAGGCTTAAATGGCTTTTTTGACCTAAGTTTGAGGATTGCACTCAAATCAAATGTCCTAGAACCAAATTTCCAAATGTAACTACTAGATTGTGATAAAATACACTATTGTGTGAAGTTTGGTTGACTTCTGCGCAGCGGTTTGGGAGTTAACATCAAAATTACATTTCTCGGCCATATCGCATAGATCTCACTGTGAAAAGGCTTAAATGACTTTTTTTAATTAAGTTTGAAGATTGCGCTCAAACCAAATGTCCTAGAACTAAATTTCCAAATGTAACTACTAGATTATGATAAAATACACTATTGGGTGAAGTTTGGTTTACTTCTGCGCAGCGGTTTGGGAGTTAACATCAAAATTACATTTCTCGGCCATATCGCATAGATCTCACTGTGAAAAGGCTTAAATGGCTTTTTTGACCTAAGTTTGAAGATTGCGCTCAAACCAAATGTCCTAGAACTAAATTTCCAAATGTAACTACTAGATTGTGATAAAATACACTATTGGGTGAAGTTTAGTTGACTTCTGCGCAGCGGTTTGGGAGTTAACATCAAAATTACATTTCTCGGCCATATCGCATAGATCTCACTGTGAAAAGGCTTAAATGACTTTTTTTAATTAAGTTTAAAGATTGCGCTCAAACCAAATGTCCTAAAACTAAATTTCCAAATGTAACTACTAGATTGTGACAAAATACACTATTGTGTGAAGTTTGGTTGACTTCTGCGCAGCGGTTTGGGAGTTAACATCAAAATTACATTTCTCGGCCATATCGCATAGATCTCACTGTGAAAAGGCTTAAATGGCTTTTTTGACCTAAGTTTGAGGATTGCGCTCAAATCAAATGTCCTAGAACCAAATTTCCACATGTAACTACTAGATTGTGATACAATACACTATTGGGTGAAGTTTGGTTGACTTCTGCGCAGCGGTTTGGGAGTGAACATCAAAATTACATTTCTCGGCCATATCGCATAGATCTCACTGTGAAAAGGCTTAAATGACTTTTTTTAATTAAGTTTAAAGATTGCGCTCAAACCAAATGTCCTAAAACTAAATTTCCAAATGTAACTACTAGATTATGATAAAATACACTATTGGGTGAAGTTTGGTTTACTTCTGCGCAGCGGTTTGGGAGTTAACATCAAAATTACATTTCTCGGCCATATCGCATAGATCTCACTGTGAAAAGGCTTAAATGGCTTTTTTGACCTAAGTTTGAGGATTGCGCTCAAATCAAATTTCCTAGAACCAAATTTCCAAATGTAACTACTAGATTGTGATAAAATACACTATTGGGTGAAGTTTGGTTGACTTCTGCGCAGCGGTTTGGGAGTTAACATCAAAAATACATTTCTCGGCCATATCGCATAGATCTCACTGTGAAAAGGCTTAAATGGCTTTTTTGACCTAAGTTTGAGGATTGCGCTCAAATCAAATGTCCTAGAACTAAATTTCCAAATGTAACTACTAGATTATGATAAAATACACTATTGGGTGAAGTTTGGTTTACTTCTGCGCAGCGTTTTGGGAGTTAACATCAAAATTACATTTCTCGGCCATATCGCATAGATCTCACTGTGAAAAGGCTTAAATGACTTTTTTTAATTAAGTTTGAAGATTGCGCTCAAACCAAATGTCCTAGAACTAAATTTCCAAATGTAACTACTAGATTGTGATAAAATACACTATTGGGTGAAGTTTGGTTGACTTCTGCGCAGCGGTTTGGGAGTTAACATCAAAATTACATTTCTCGGCCATATCTTATAGATCTCACTGTGAAAAGGCTTAAATGGCTTTTTTGACCTAAGTTTGAGGATTGCGCTCAAATCAAATGTCCTAGAACTAAATTTCCAAATGTAACTACTAGATTGTGATACAATACACTATTGCGTGAAGTTTGGTTGACTTCTGCGCAGCGGTTTGGGAGTTAACATCCAAATTACATTTCTCGGCCATATCGCATAGATCTCACTGTGAAAAGGCTTAAATGACTTTTTTTAATTAAGTTTGAAGATTGCGCTCAAATCAAATGTCCTAGAACAAAATTTCCATATGTAACTACTAGATTGTCATACAATACACTAATGGGTGAAGTTTGGTTGACTTCTGCGCAGCGGTTTGGGAGTGAACATCAAAATTACATTTCTCGGCCATATCGCATAGATCTCACTGTGAAAAGGCTTAAATGACTTTTTTTAATTAAGTTTGAAGATTGCGCTCAAACCAAATGTCCTAAAACTAAATTTCCAAATGTAACTACTAGATTGTGATAAAATACACTATTGGGTGAAGTTTGGTTGACTTCTGCGCAGCGGTTTGGGAGTTAACATCAAAATTACATTTCTCGGCCATATCGCATAGATCTCACTGTGAAAAGGCTTAAATGGGTTTTTTGACCTAAGTTTGATGATTGCGCTCAAACCATATGTCCTAGAACTAAATTTCCAAATGTAACTACTAGATTGTGATAAAATACACTATTGGGTGAAGTTTGGTTGACTTCTGCGCAGCGGTTTGGGAGTTAACATCAAAATTACATTTCTCGGCCATATCGCATAGATCTCACTGTGAAAAGGCTTAAATGGCTTTTTTGACCTAAGTTTGAGAATTGCGCTCAAATCAAATGTCCTAGAACCAAATTTCCACATGTAACTACTAGATTGTGATACAATACACTATTGGGTGAAGTTTGGTTGACTTCTGCGCAGCGGTTTGGGAGTTAACATCAAAATTACATTTCTCGGCCATATCGCATAGATCTCACTGTGAAAAGGCTTAAATGACTTTTTTTAATTAAGTTTGAAGATTGCGCTCAAACCAAATGTCCTAGAACTAAATTTCCAAATGTAACTACTAGATTATGATAAAATACACTATTGGGTGAAGTTTGGTTTACTTCTGCGCAGCGGTTTGGGAGTTAACATCAAAATTACATTTCTCGGCCATATCGCATAAATCTCACTGTGAAAAGGCTTAAATGGCTTTTTTGACCTAAGTTTGAGGATTGCGCTCAAATCAAATGTCCTAGAACCAAATTTCCACATGTAACTACTAGATTGTGATACAATACACTATTGGGTGAAGTTTGGTTGACTTCTGCGCAGCGGTTTGGGAGTTAACATCAAAATTACATTTCTCGGCCATATCGCATAGATCTCACTGTGAAAAGGCTTAAATGGCTTTTTTGACCTAAGTTTGAGGATTGCGCTCAAATCAAATGTCCTAGAACCAAATTTCCACATGTAACTACTAGATTGTGATACAATACACTAATGGGTGAAGTTTGGTTGACTTCTGCGCAGCGGTTTGGGAGTGAACATCAAAATTACATTTCTCGGCCATATCGCATAGATCTCACTGTGAAAAGGCTTAAATGACTTTTTTTAATTAAGTTTGAAGATTGCGCAAAAACCAAATGTCCTAAAACTAAATTTCCAAATGTAACTACTAGATTGTGATAAAATACACTATTGGGTGAAGTTTGGTTGACTTCTGCGCAGCGGTTTGGGAGTTAACATCAAAATTACATTTCTCGGCCATATCGCATAGATCTCACTGTGAAAAGGCTTAAATGGCTTTTTTGACCTAAGTTTGAGGATTGCACTCAAATCAAATGTCCTAGAACCAAATTTCCAAATGTAACTACTAGATTGTGACAAAATACACTATTGTGTGAAGTTTGGTTGACTTCTGCGCAGCGGTTTGGGAGTTAACATCAAAATTACATTTCTCGGCCATATCGCATAGATCTCACTGTGAAAAGGCTTAAATGACTTTTTTTAATTAAGTTTGAAGATTGCGCTCAAACCAAATGTCCTAGAACTAAATTTCTAAATGTAACTACTAGATTATGATAAAATACACTATTGGGTGAAGTTTGGTTTACTTCTGCGCAGCGGTTTGGGAGTTAACATCAAAATTACATTTCTCAGCCATATCGCATAGATCTCACTGTGAAAAGGCTTAAATGGCTTTTTTGACCTAAGTTTGAGGATTGCGCTCAAATCAAATGTCCTAGAACCAAATTTCCACATGTAACTACTAGATTGTGATACAATACACTATTGGGTGAAGTTTGGTTGACTTCTGCGCAGCGGTTTGGGAGTTAACATCAAAATTACATTTCTCGGCCATATCGCATAGATCTCACTGTGAAAAGGCTTAAATGACTTTTTTTAATTAAGTTTGAAGATTGCGCACAAACCAAATGTCCTAAAACTAAATTTCCAAATGTAACTACTAGATTGTGATAAAATACACTATTGGGTGAAGTTTGGTTGACTTCTGCGCAGCGGTTTGGGAGTTAACATCAAAATTACATTTCTCGGCCATATCGCATAGATCTCACTGTGAAAAGGCTTAAATGGCTTTTTTGACCTAAGTTTGAGGATTGCACTCAAATCAAATGTCCTAGAACCAAATTTCCAAATGTAACTACTAGATTGTGACAAAATACACTATTGGGTGAAGTTTGGTTTACTTCTGCGCAGCGGTTTGGGAGTTAACATCAAAATTACATTTCTCGGCCATATCGCATAGATCTCACTGTGAAAAGGCTTAAATGGCTTTTTTGACCTAAGTTTGAGGATTGCGCTCAAATCAAATGTCCTAGAACTAAATTTCCAAATGTAACTACTAGATTGTGATAAAATACACTATTGGGTGAAGTTTGGTTGACTTCTGCGCAGCGGTTTGGGAGTTAACATCAAAAATACATTTCTCGGCCATATCGCATAGATCTCACTGTGAAAAGGCTTAAATGGCTTTTTTGACCTAAGTTTGAGGATTGCGCTCAAATCAAATGTCCTAGAACTAAATTTCCAAATGTAACTACTAGATTGTGATAAAATACACTATTGGGTGAAGTTTGGTTGACTTCTGCGCAGCGGTTTGGGAGTTAACATCAAAATTACATTTCTCGGCCATATCGCATAGATCTCACTGTGAAAAGGCTTAAATGGCTTTTTTGACCTAAGTTTGATGATTGCGCTCAAACCATATGTCCTAGAACTAAATTTCCAAATGTAACTACTAGATTGTGATAAAATACACTATTGGGTGAAGTTTGGTTGACTTCTGCGCAGCGGTTTGGGAGTTAACATCAAAATTACATTTCTCGGCCATATCGCATAGATCTCACTGTGAAAAGGCTTAAATGGCTTTTTTGACCTAAGTTTGAGAATTGCGCTCAAATCAAATGTCCTAGAACCAAATTTCCACATGTAACTACTAGATTGTGATACAATACACTATTGGGTGAAGTTTGGTTGACTTCTGCGCAGCGGTTTGGGAGTTAACATCAAAATTACATTTCTCGGCCATATCGCATAGATCTCACTGTGAAAAGGCTTAAATGACTTTTTTTAATTAAGTTTGAAGATTGCGCTCAAACCAAATGTCCTAGAACTAAATTTCCAAATGTAACTACTAGATTATGATAAAATACACTATTGGGTGAAGTTTGGTTTACTTCTGCGCAGCGGTTTGGGAGTTAACATCAAAATTACATTTCTCGGCCATATCGCATAGATCTCACTGTGAAAAGGCTTAAATGGCTTTTTTGACCTAAGTTTGAGGATTGCGCTCAAATCAAATGTCCTAGAACCAAATTTCCACATGTAACTACTAGATTGTGATACAATACACTATTGGGTGAAGTTTGGTTGACTTCTGCGCAGCGGTTTGGGAGTTAACATCAAAATTACATTTCTCGGCCATATCGCATAGATCTCACTGTGAAAAGGCTTAAATGGCTTTTTTGACCTAAGTTTGAGGATTGCGCTCAAATCAAATGTCCTAGAACCAAATTTCCACATGTAACTACTAGATTGTGATACAATACACTATTGGGTGAAGTTTGGTTGACTTCTGCGCAGCGGTTTGGGAGTGAACATCAAAATTACATTTCTCGGCCATATCGCATAGATCTCACTGTGAAAAGGCTTAAATGACTTTTTTTAATTAAGTTTGAAGATTGCGCACAAACCAAATGTCCTAAAACTAAATTTCCAAATGTAACTACTAGATTGTGATAAAATACACTATTGGGTGAAGTTTGGTTGACTTCTGCGCAGCGGTTTGGGAGTTAACATCAAAATTACATTTCTCGGCCATATCGCATAGATCTCACTGTGAAAAGGCTTAAATGGCTTTTTTGACCTAAGTTTGAGGATTGCACTCAAATCAAATGTCCTAGAACCAAATTTCCAAATGTAACTACTAGATTGTGACAAAATACACTATTGGGTGAAGTTTGGTTTACTTCTGCGCAGCGGTTTGGGAGTTAACATCAAAATTACATTTCTCGGCCATATCGCATAGATCTCACTGTGAAAAGGCTTAAATGGCTTTTTTGACCTAAGTTTGAGGATTGCGCTCAAATCAAATGTCCTAGAACTAAATTTCCAAATGTAACTACTAGATTGTGATAAAATACACTATTGGGTGAAGTTTGGTTGACTTCTGCGCAGCGGTTTGGGAGTTAACATCAAAAATACATTTCTCGGCCATATCGCATAGATCTCACTGTGAAAAGGCTTAAATGGCTTTTTTGACCTAAGTTTGAGGATTGCGCTCAAATCAAATGTCCTAGAACTAAATTTCCAAATGTAACTACTAGATTGTGATAAAATACACTATTGGGTGAAGTTTGGTTGACTTCTGCGCAGCGGTTTGGGAGTTAACATCAAAATTACATTTCTCGGCCATATCGCATAGATCTCACTGTGAAAAGGCTTAAATGGCTTTTTTGACCTAAGTTTGAGGATTGCGCTCAAATCAAATTTCCTAGAACCAAATTTCCACATGTAACTACTAGATTGTGATACAATACACTAATGGGTGAAGTTTGGTTGACTTCTGCGCAGCGGTTTGGGAGTGAACATCAAAATTACATTTCTCGGCCATATCGCATAGATCTCACTGTGAAAAGGCTTAAATGGCTTTTTTGACCTAAGTTTGAGGATTGCGCTCAAATCAAATGTCCTAGAACTAAATTTCCAAATGTAACTACTAGATTGTGATAAAATACACTATTGGGTGAAGTTTGGTTGACTTCTGCGCAGCGGTTTGGGAGTTAACATCAAAATTACATTTCTCGGCCATATCGCATATATCTCACTGTGAAAAGGCTTAAATGACTTTTTTTAATTAAGTTTGAAGATTGCGCTCAAAACAAATGTCCTAGAACTAAATTTCCAAATGTAACTACTAGATTATGATAAAATACACTATTGGGTGAAGTTTGGTTTACTTCTGCGCAGCGGTTTGGGAGTTAACATCAAAATTACATTTCTCGGCCATATCGCATAGATCTCACTGTGAAAAGGCTTAAATGACTTTTTTTAATTAAGTTTGAAGATTGCGCTCAAACCAAATGTCCTAGAACTAAATTTCCAAATGTAACTACTAGATTGTGATAAAATACACTATTGGGTGAAGTTTGGTTGACTTCTGCGCAGCGGTTTGGGAGTTAACATCAAAATTACATTTCTCGGCCATATCGCATAGATCTCACTGTGAAAAGGCTTAAATGGCTTTTTTGACCTAAGTTTGAGGATTGCGCTCAAATCAAATGTCCTAGAACTAAATTTCCAAATGTAACTACTAGATTGTGATACAATACACTATTGGGTGAAGTTTGGTTGACTTCTGCGCAGCGGTTTGGGAGTTAACATCAAAATTACATTTCTCGGCCATATCGCATAGATCTCACTGTGAAAAGGCTTAAATGGGTTTTTTGACCTAAGTTTGATGATTGCGCTCAAACCATATGTCCTAGAACTAAATTTCCAAATGTAACTACTAGATTGTGATAAAATACACTATTGGGTGAAGTTTGGTTGACTTCTGCGCAGCGGTTTGGGAGTTAACATCAAAATTACATTTCTCGGCCATATCGCATAGATCTCACTGTGAAAAGGCTTAAATGGCTTTTTTGACCTAAGTTTGAGAATTGCGCTCAAATCAAATGTCCTAGAACCAAATTTCCACATGTAACTACTAGATTGTGATACAATACACTATTGGGTGAAGTTTGGTTGACTTCTGCGCAGCGGTTTGGGAGTTAACATCAAAATTACATTTCTCGGCCATATCGCATAGATCTCACTGTGAAAAGGCTTAAATGACTTTTTTTAATTAAGTTTGAAGATTGCGCTCAAACCAAATGTCCTAGAACTAAATTTCCAAATGTAACTACTAGATTATGATAAAATACACTATTGGGTGAAGTTTGGTTTACTTCTGCGCAGCGGTTTGGGAGTTAACATCAAAATTACATTTCTCGGCCATATCGCATAAATCTCACTGTGAAAAGGCTTAAATGGCTTTTTTGACCTAAGTTTGAGGATTGCGCTCAAATCAAATGTCCTAGAACCAAATTTCCACATGTAACTACTAGATTGTGATACAATACACTATTGGGTGAAGTTTGGTTGACTTCTGCGCAGCGGTTTGGGAGTTAACATCAAAATTACATTTCTCGGCCATATCGCATAGATCTCACTGTGAAAAGGCTTAAATGGCTTTTTTGACCTAAGTTTGAGGATTGCGCTCAAATCAAATGTCCTAGAACCAAATTTCCACATGTAACTACTAGATTGTGATACAATACACTAATGGGTGAAGTTTGGTTGACTTCTGCGCAGCGGTTTGGGAGTGAACATCAAAATTACATTTCTCGGCCATATCGCATAGATCTCACTGTGAAAAGGCTTAAATGACTTTTTTTAATTAAGTTTGAAGATTGCGCAAAAACCAAATGTCCTAAAACTAAATTTCCAAATGTAACTACTAGATTGTGATAAAATACACTATTGGGTGAAGTTTGGTTGACTTCTGCGCAGCGGTTTGGGAGTTAACATCAAAATTACATTTCTCGGCCATATCGCATAGATCTCACTGTGAAAAGGCTTAAATGGCTTTTTTGACCTAAGTTTGAGGATTGCACTCAAATCAAATGTCCTAGAACCAAATTTCCAAATGTAACTACTAGATTGTGACAAAATACACTATTGTGTGAAGTTTGGTTGACTTCTGCGCAGCGGTTTGGGAGTTAACATCAAAATTACATTTCTCGGCCATATCGCATAGATCTCACTGTGAAAAGGCTTAAATGACTTTTTTTAATTAAGTTTGAAGATTGCGCTCAAACCAAATGTCCTAGAACTAAATTTCTAAATGTAACTACTAGATTATGATAAAATACACTATTGGGTGAAGTTTGGTTTACTTCTGCGCAGCGGTTTGGGAGTTAACATCAAAATTACATTTCTCAGCCATATCGCATAGATCTCACTGTGAAAAGGCTTAAATGGCTTTTTTGACCTAAGTTTGAGGATTGCGCTCAAATCAAATGTCCTAGAACCAAATTTCCACATGTAACTACTAGATTGTGATACAATACACTATTGGGTGAAGTTTGGTTGACTTCTGCGCAGCGGTTTGGGAGTTAACATCAAAATTACATTTCTCGGCCATATCGCATAGATCTCACTGTGAAAAGGCTTAAATGACTTTTTTTAATTAAGTTTGAAGATTGCGCACAAACCAAATGTCCTAAAACTAAATTTCCAAATGTAACTACTAGATTGTGATAAAATACACTATTGGGTGAAGTTTGGTTGACTTCTGCGCAGCGGTTTGGGAGTTAACATCAAAATTACATTTCTCGGCCATATCGCATAGATCTCACTGTGAAAAGGCTTAAATGGCTTTTTTGACCTAAGTTTGAGGATTGCACTCAAATCAAATGTCCTAGAACCAAATTTCCAAATGTAACTACTAGATTGTGACAAAATACACTATTGGGTGAAGTTTGGTTTACTTCTGCGCAGCGGTTTGGGAGTTAACATCAAAATTACATTTCTCGGCCATATCGCATAGATCTCACTGTGAAAAGGCTTAAATGGCTTTTTTGACCTAAGTTTGAGGATTGCGCTCAAATCAAATGTCCTAGAACTAAATTTCCAAATGTAACTACTAGATTGTGATAAAATACACTATTGGGTGAAGTTTGGTTGACTTCTGCGCAGCGGTTTGGGAGTTAACATCAAAAATACATTTCTCGGCCATATCGCATAGATCTCACTGTGAAAAGGCTTAAATGGCTTTTTTGACCTAAGTTTGAGGATTGCGCTCAAATCAAATGTCCTAGAACTAAATTTCCAAATGTAACTACTAGATTGTGATAAAATACACTATTGGGTGAAGTTTGGTTGACTTCTGCGCAGCGGTTTGGGAGTTAACATCAAAATTACATTTCTCGGCCATATCGCATAGATCTCACTGTGAAAAGGCTTAAATGGCTTTTTTGACCTAAGTTTGATGATTGCGCTCAAACCATATGTCCTAGAACTAAATTTCCAAATGTAACTACTAGATTGTGATAAAATACACTATTGGGTGAAGTTTGGTTGACTTCTGCGCAGCGGTTTGGGAGTTAACATCAAAATTACATTTCTCGGCCATATCGCATAGATCTCACTGTGAAAAGGCTTAAATGGCTTTTTTGACCTAAGTTTGAGAATTGCGCTCAAATCAAATGTCCTAGAACCAAATTTCCACATGTAACTACTAGATTGTGATACAATACACTATTGGGTGAAGTTTGGTTGACTTCTGCGCAGCGGTTTGGGAGTTAACATCAAAATTACATTTCTCGGCCATATCGCATAGATCTCACTGTGAAAAGGCTTAAATGACTTTTTTTAATTAAGTTTGAAGATTGCGCTCAAACCAAATGTCCTAGAACTAAATTTCCAAATGTAACTACTAGATTATGATAAAATACACTATTGGGTGAAGTTTGGTTTACTTCTGCGCAGCGGTTTGGGAGTTAACATCAAAATTACATTTCTCGGCCATATCGCATAGATCTCACTGTGAAAAGGCTTAAATGGCTTTTTTGACCTAAGTTTGAGGATTGCGCTCAAATCAAATGTCCTAGAACCAAATTTCCACATGTAACTACTAGATTGTGATACAATACACTATTGGGTGAAGTTTGGTTGACTTCTGCGCAGCGGTTTGGGAGTTAACATCAAAATTACATTTCTCGGCCATATCGCATAGATCTCACTGTGAAAAGGCTTAAATGGCTTTTTTGACCTAAGTTTGAGGATTGCGCTCAAATCAAATGTCCTAGAACCAAATTTCCACATGTAACTACTAGATTGTGATACAATACACTATTGGGTGAAGTTTGGTTGACTTCTGCGCAGCGGTTTGGGAGTGAACATCAAAATTACATTTCTCGGCCATATCGCATAGATCTCACTGTGAAAAGGCTTAAATGACTTTTTTTAATTAAGTTTGAAGATTGCGCACAAACCAAATGTCCTAAAACTAAATTTCCAAATGTAACTACTAGATTGTGATAAAATACACTATTGGGTGAAGTTTGGTTGACTTCTGCGCAGCGGTTTGGGAGTTAACATCAAAATTACATTTCTCGGCCATATCGCATAGATCTCACTGTGAAAAGGCTTAAATGGCTTTTTTGACCTAAGTTTGAGGATTGCACTCAAATCAAATGTCCTAGAACCAAATTTCCAAATGTAACTACTAGATTGTGACAAAATACACTATTGGGTGAAGTTTGGTTTACTTCTGCGCAGCGGTTTGGGAGTTAACATCAAAATTACATTTCTCGGCCATATCGCATAGATCTCACTGTGAAAAGGCTTAAATGGCTTTTTTGACCTAAGTTTGAGGATTGCGCTCAAATCAAATGTCCTAGAACTAAATTTCCAAATGTAACTACTAGATTGTGATAAAATACACTATTGGGTGAAGTTTGGTTGACTTCTGCGCAGCGGTTTGGGAGTTAACATCAAAAATACATTTCTCGGCCATATCGCATAGATCTCACTGTGAAAAGGCTTAAATGGCTTTTTTGACCTAAGTTTGAGGATTGCGCTCAAATCAAATGTCCTAGAACTAAATTTCCAAATGTAACTACTAGATTGTGATAAAATACACTATTGGGTGAAGTTTGGTTGACTTCTGCGCAGCGGTTTGGGAGTTAACATCAAAATTACATTTCTCGGCCATATCGCATAGATCTCACTGTGAAAAGGCTTAAATGGCTTTTTTGACCTAAGTTTGAGGATTGCGCTCAAATCAAATGTCCTAGAACTAAATTTCCAAATGTAACTACTAGATTGTGATAAAATACACTATTGGGTGAAGTTTGGTTGACTTCTGCGCAGCGGTTTGGGAGTTAACATCAAAATTACATTTCTCGGCCATATCGCATAGATCTCACTGTGAAAAGGCTTAAATGGCTTTTTTGACCTAAGTTTGAGGATTGCGCTCAAATCAAATTTCCTAGAACCAAATTTCCACATGTAACTACTAGATTGTGATACAATACACTAATGGGTGAAGTTTGGTTGACTTCTGCGCAGCGGTTTGGGAGTGAACATCAAAATTACATTTCTCGGCCATATCGCATAGATCTCACTGTGAAAAGGCTTAAATGGCTTTTTTGACCTAAGTTTGAGGATTGCGCTCAAATCAAATGTCCTAGAACTAAATTTCCAAATGTAACTACTAGATTGTGATAAAATACACTATTGGGTGAAGTTTGGTTGACTTCTGCGCAGCGGTTTGGGAGTTAACATCAAAATTACATTTCTCGGCCATATCGCATATATCTCACTGTGAAAAGGCTTAAATGACTTTTTTTAATTAAGTTTGAAGATTGCGCTCAAAACAAATGTCCTAGAACTAAATTTCCAAATGTAACTACTAGATTATGATAAAATACACTATTGGGTGAAGTTTGGTTTACTTCTGCGCAGCGGTTTGGGAGTTAACATCAAAATTACATTTCTCGGCCATATCGCATAGATCTCACTGTGAAAAGGCTTAAATGACTTTTTTTAATTAAGTTTGAAGATTGCGCTCAAACCAAATGTCCTAGAACTAAATTTCCAAATGTAACTACTAGATTGTGATAAAATACACTATTGGGTGAAGTTTGGTTGACTTCTGCGCAGCGGTTTGGGAGTTAACATCAAAATTACATTTCTCGGCCATATCGCATAGATCTCACTGTGAAAAGGCTTAAATGGCTTTTTTGACCTAAGTTTGAGGATTGCGCTCAAATCAAATGTCCTAGAACTAAATTTCCAAATGTAACTACTAGATTGTGATACAATACACTATTGGGTGAAGTTTGGTTGACTTCTGCGCAGCGGTTTGGGAGTTAACATCCAAATTACATTTCTCTGCCATATCGCATAGATCTCACTGTGAAAAGGCTTAAATGACTTTTTTTAATTAAGTTTGAAGATTGCGCTCAAATCAAATGTCCTAGAACCAAATTTCCACATGTAACTACTAGATTGTCATACAATACACTAATGGGTGAAGTTTGGTTGACTTCTGCGCAGCGGTTTTGGAGTGAACATCAAAATTACATTTCTCGGCCATATCGCATAGATCTCACTGTGAAAAGGCTTAAATGACTTTTTTTAATTAAGTTTGAAGATTGCGCTCAAACCAAATGTCCTAAAACTAAATTTCCAAATGTAACTACTAGATTGTGATAAAATACACTATTGGGTGAAGTTTGGTTGACTTCTGCGCAGCGGTTTGGGAGTTAACATCAAAATTACATTTCTCGGCCATATCGCATAGATCTCACTGTGAAAAGGCTTAAATGGCTTTTTTGACCTAAGTTTGATGATTGCGCTCAAACCATATGTCCTAGAACTAAATTTCCAAATGTAACTACTAGATTGTGATAAAATACACTATTGGGTGAAGTTTGGTTGACTTCTGCGCAGCGGTTTGGGAGTTAACATCAAAATTACATTTCTCGGCCATATCGCATAGATCTCACTGTGAAAAGGCTTAAATGGCTTTTTTGACCTAAGTTTGAGGATTGCGCTCAAATCAAATGTCCTAGAACCAAATTTCCACATGTAACTACTAGATTGTGATACAATACACTATTGGGTGAAGTTTGGTTGACTTCTGCGCAGCGGTTTGGGAGTTAACATCAAAATTACATTTCTCGGCCATATCGCATAGATCTCACTGTGAAAAGGCTTAAATGGCTTTTTTGACCTAAGTTTGAGGATTGCGCTCAAATCAAATGTCCTAGAACCAAATTTCCACATGTAACTACTAGATTGTGATACAATACACTAATGGGTGAAGTTTGGTTGACTTCTGCGCAGCGGTTTGGGAGTGAACATCAAAATTACATTTCTCGGCCATATCGCATAGATCTCACTGTGAAAAGGCTTAAATGACTTTTTTTAATTAAGTTTGAAGATTGCGCACAAACCAAATGTCCTAAAACTAAATTTCCAAATGTAACTACTAGATTGTGATAAAATACACTATTGGGTGAAGTTTGGTTGACTTCTGCGCAGCGGTTTGGGAGTTAACATCAAAATTACATTTCTCGGCCATATCGCATAGATCTCACTGTGAAAAGGCTTAAATGGCTTTTTTGACCTAAGTTTGAGGATTGCACTCAAATCAAATGTCCTAGAACCAAATTTCCAAATGTAACTACTAGATTGTGACAAAATACACTATTGTGTGAAGTTTGGTTGACTTCTGCGCAGCGGTTTGGGAGTTAACATCAAAATTACATTTCTCGGCCATATCGCATAGATCTCACTGTGAAAAGGCTTAAATGACTTTTTTTAATTAAGTTTGAAGATTGCGCTCAAACCAAATGTCCTAGAACTAAATTTCCAAATGTAACTACTAGATTATGATAAAATACACTATTGGGTGAAGTTTGGTTTACTTCTGCGCAGCGGTTTGGGAGTTAACATCAAAATTACATTTCTCGGCCATATCGCATAGATCTCACTGTGAAAAGGCTTAAATGGCTTTTTTGACCTAAGTTTGAGGATTGCGCTCAAATCAAATGTCCTAGAACTAAATTTCCAAATGTAACTACTAGATTGTGATAAAATACACTATTGGGTGAAGTTTGGTTGACTTCTGCGCAGCGGTTTGGGAGTTAACATCAAAAATACATTTCTCGGCCATATCGCATAGATCTCACTGTGAAAAGGCTTAAATGGCTTTTTTGACCTAAGTTTGAGGATTGCGCTCAAATCAAATGTCCTAGAACTAAATTTCCAAATGTAACTACTAGATTGTGATAAAATACACTATTGGGTGAAGTTTGGTTGACTTCTGCGCAGCGGTTTGGGAGTTAACATCAAAATTACATTTCTCGGCCATATCGCATAGATCTCACTGTAAAAAGGCTTAAATGGCTTTTTTGACCTAAGTTTGAGGATTGCGCTCAAATCAAATTTCCTAGAACCAAATTTCCACATGTAACTACTAGATTGTGATACAATACACTAATGGGTGAAGTTTGGTTGACTTCTGCGCAGCGGTTTGGGAGTGAACATCAAAATTACATTTCTCGGCCATATCGCATAGATCTCACTGTGAAAAGGCTTAAATGGCTTTTTTGACCTAAGTTTGAGGATTGCGCTCAAATCAAATGTCCTAGAACTAAATTCCAAATGTAACTACTAGATTGTGATAAAATACACTATTGGGTGAAGTTTGGTTGACTTCTGCGCAGCGGTTTGGGAGTTAACATCAAAATTACATTTCTCGGCCATATCGCATATATCTCACTGTGAAAAGGCTTAAATGACTTTTTTTAATTAAGTTTGAAGATTGCGCTCAAACCAAATGTCCTAGAACTAAATTTCCAAATGTAACTACTAGATTATGATAAAATACACTATTGGGTGAAGTTTGGTTTACTTCTGCGCAGCGGTTTGGGAGTTAACATCAAAATTACATTTCTCGGCCATATCGCATAGATCTCACTGTAAAAAGGCTTAAATGGCTTTTTTGACCTAAGTTTGAGGATTGCGCTCAAATCAAATTTCCTAGAACCAAATTTCCACATGTAACTACTAGATTGTGATACAATACACTAATGGGTGAAGTTTGGTTGACTTCTGCGCAGCGGTTTGGGAGTGAACATCAAAATTACATTTCTCGGCCATATCGCATAGATCTCACTGTGAAAAGGCTTAAATGGCTTTTTTGACCTAAGTTTGAGGATTGCGCTCAAATCAAATGTCCTAGAACTAAATTCCAAATGTAACTACTAGATTGTGATAAAATACACTATTGGGTGAAGTTTGGTTGACTTCTGCGCAGCGGTTTGGGAGTTAACATCAAAATTACATTTCTCGGCCATATCGCATATATCTCACTGTGAAAAGGCTTAAATGACTTTTTTTAATTAAGTTTGAAGATTGCGCTCAAACCAAATGTCCTAGAACTAAATTTCCAAATGTAACTACTAGATTATGATAAAATACACTATTGGGTGAAGTTTGGTTTACTTCTGCGCAGCGGTTTGGGAGTTAACATCAAAATTACATTTCTCGGCCATATCACATAGATCTCACTGTGAAAAGGCTTAAATGACTTTTTTTAATTAAGTTTGAAGATTGCGCTCAAACCAAATGTCCTAGAACTAAATTTCCAAATGTAACTACTAGATTGTGATAAAATACACTATTGGGTGAAGTTTGGTTGACTTCTGCGCAGCGGTTTGGGAGTTAACATCAAAATTACATTTCTCGGCCATATCGCATAGATCTCACTGTGAAAAGGCTTAAATGGCTTTTTTGACCTAAGTTTGAGGATTGCGCTCAAATCAAATGTCCTAGAACCAAATTTCCAAATGTAACTACTAGATTGTGACAAAATACACTATTGTGTGAAGTTTGGTTGACTTCTGCGCAGCGGTTTGGGAGTTAACATCAAAATTACATTTCTCGGCCATATCGCATAGATCTCACTGTGAAAAGGCTTAAATGACTTTTTTTAATTAAGTTTGAAGATTGCGCTCAAACCAAATGTCCTAGAACTAAATTTCCAAATGTAACTACTAGATTATGATAAAATACACTATTGGGTGAAGTTTGGTTTACTTCTGCGCAGCGGTTTGGGAGTTAACATCAAAATTACATTTCTCGGCCATATCGCATAGATCTCACTGTGAAAAGGCTTAAATGGTTTTTTGACCTAAGTTTGAGGATTGCGCTCAAATCAAATGTCCTAGAACTAAATTTCCAAATGTAACTACTAGATTGTGATAAAATACACTATTGGGTGAAGTTTGGTTGACTTCTGCGCAGCGGTTTGGGAGTTAACATCAAAATTACATTTCTCGGCCATATCGCATAGATCTCACTGTAAAAAGGCTTAAATGGCTTTTTTGACCTAAGTTTGAGGATTGCGCTCAAATCAAATTTCCTAGAACCAAATTTCCACATGTAACTACTAGATTGTGATACAATACACTAATGGGTGAAGTTTGGTTGACTTCTGCGCAGCGGTTTGGGAGTGAACATCAAAATTACATTTCTCGGCCATATCGCATAGATCTCACTGTGAAAAGGCTTAAATGGCTTTTTTGACCTAAGTTTGAGGATTGCGCTCAAATCAAATGTCTTAGAACTAAATTCCAAATGTAACTACTAGATTGTGATAAAATACACTATTGGGTGAAGTTTGGTTGACTTCTGCGCAGCGGTTTGGGAGTTAACATCAAAATTACATTTCTCGGCCATATCGCATATATCTCACTGTGAAAAGGCTTAAATGACTTTTTTTAATTAAGTTTGAAGATTGCGCTCAAACCAAATGTCCTAGAACTAAATTTCCAAATGTAACTACTAGATTATGATAAAATACACTATTGGGTGAAGTTTGGTTTACTTCTGCGCAGCGGTTTGGGAGTTAACATCAAAATTACATTTCTCGGCCATATCGCATAGATCTCACTGTGAAAAGGCTTAAATGACTTTTTTTAATTAAGTTTGAAGATTGCGCTCAAACCAAATGTCCTAGAACTAAATTTCCAAATGTAACTACTAGATTTTGATAAAATACACTATTGGGTGAAGTTTGGTTGACTTCTGCGCAGCGGTTTGGGAGTTAACATCAAAATTACATTTCTCGGCCATATCGCATAGATCTCACTGTGAAAAGGCTTAAATGGCTTTTTTGACCTAAGTTTGAGGATTGCGCTCAAATCAAATGTCCTAGAACTAAATTTCCAAATGTAACTACTAGATTGTGATACAATACACTATTGGGTGAAGTTTGGTTGACTTCTGCGCAGCGGTTTGGGAGTTAACATCCAAATTACATTTCTCGGCCATATCGCATAGATCTCACTGTGAAAAGGCTTAAATGACTTTTTTTAATTAAGTTTGAAGATTGCGCTCAAATCAAATGTCCTAGAACCAAATTTCCATATGTAACTACTAGATTGTCATACAATACACTAATGGGTGAAGTTTGGTTGACTTCTGCGCAGCGGTTTGGGAGTGAACATCAAAATTACATTTCTCGGCCATATCGCATAGATCTCACTGTGAAAAGGCTTAAATGACTTTTTTTAATTAAGTTTGAAGATTGCGCTCAAACCAAATGTCCTAAAACTAAATTTCCAAATGTAACTACTAGATTGTGATAAAATACACTATTGGGTGAAGTTTGGTTGACTTCTGCGCAGCGGTTTGGGAGTTAACATCAAAATTACATTTCTCGGCCATATCGCATAGATCTCACTGTGAAAAGGCTTAAATGGCTTTTTTGACCTAAGTTTGATGATTGCGCTCAAACCATATGTCCTAGAACTAAATTTCCAAATGTAACTACTAGATTGTGATAAAATACACTATTGGGTGAAGTTTGGTTGACTTCTGCGCAGCGGTTTGGGAGTTAACATCAAAATTACATTTCTCGGCCATATCGCATAGATCTCACTGTGAAAAGGCTTAAATGGCTTTTTTGACCTAAGTTTGAGAATTGCGCTCAAATCAAATGTCCTAGAACCAAATTTCCACATGTAACTACTAGATTGTGATACAATACACTATTGGGTGAAGTTTGGTTGACTTCTGCGCAGCGGTTTGGGAGTTAACATCAAAATTACATTTCTCGGCCATATCGCATAGATCTCACTGTGATAAGGCTTAAATGGCTTTTTTGACCTAAGTTTGAGGATTGCGCTCAAATCAAATGTCCTAGAACCAAATTTCCACATGTAACTACTAGATTGTGATACAATACACTAATGGGTGAAGTTTGGTTGACTTCTGCGCAGCGGTTTGGGAGTGAACATCAAAATTACATTTCTCGGCCATATCGCATAGATCTCACTGTGAAAAGGCTTAAATGACTTTTTTTAATTAAGTTTGAAGATTGCGCACAAACCAAATGTCCTAAAACTAAATTTCCAAATGTAACTACTAGATTGTGATGAAAATACACTATTGGGTGAAGTTTGGTTGACTTCTGCGCAGCGGTTTGGGAGTTAACATCAAAATTACATTTCTCGGCCATATCGCATAGATCTCACTGTGAAAAGGCTTAAATGGCTTTTTTGACCTAAGTTTGAGGATTGCACTCAAATCAAATGTCCTAGAACCAAATTTCCAAATGTAACTACTAGATTGTGACAAAATACACTATTGGGTGAAGTTTGGTTTACTTCTGCGCAGCGGTTTGGGAGTTAACATCAAAATTACATTTCTCGGCCATATCGCATAGATCTCACTGTGAAAAGGCTTAAATGGCTTTTTTGACCTAAGTTTGAGGATTGCGCTCAAATCAAATGTCCTAGAACTAAATTTCCAAATGTAACTACTAGATTGTGATAAAATACACTATTGGGTGAAGTTTGGTTGACTTCTGCGCAGCGGTTTGGGAGTTAACATCAAAAATACATTTCTCGGCCATATCGCATAGATCTCACTGTGAAAAGGCTTAAATGGCTTTTTTGACCTAAGTTTGAGGATTGCGCTCAAATCAAATGTCCTAGAACTAAATTTCCAAATGTAACTACTAGATTGTGATAAAATACACTATTGGGTGAAGTTTGGTTGACTTCTGCGCAGCGGTTTGGGAGTTAACATCAAAATTACATTTCTCGGCCATATCGCATAGATCTCACTGTGAAAAGGCTTAAATGGCTTTTTTGACCTAAGTTTGAGGATTGCGCTCAAATCAAATTTCCTAGAACCAAATTTCCACATGTAACTACTAGATTGTGATACAATACACTAATGGGTGAAGTTTGCTTGACTTCTGCGCAGCGGTTTGGGAGTGAACATCAAAATTACATTTCTCGGCCATATCGCATAGATCTCACTGTGAAAAGGCTTAAATGGCTTTTTTGACCTAAGTTTGAGGATTGCGCTCAAATCAAATGTCCTAGAACTAAATTTCCAAATGTAACTACTAGATTGTGATAAAATACACTATTGGGTGAAGTTTGGTTGACTTCTGCGCAGCGGTTTGGGAGTTAACATCAAAATTACATTTCTCGGCCATATCGCATATATCTCACTGTGAAAAGGCTTAAATGACTTTTTTTAATTAAGTTTGAAGATTGCGCTCAAAACAAATGTCCTAGAACTAAATTTCCAAATGTAACTACTAGATTATGATAAAATACACTATTGGGTGAAGTTTGGTTTACTTCTGCGCAGCGGTTTGGGAGTTAACATCAAAATTACATTTCTCGGCCATATCGCATAGATCTCACTGTGAAAAGGCTTAAATGACTTTTTTTAATTAAGTTTGAAGATTGCGCTCAAACCAAATGTCCTAGAACTAAATTTCCAAATGTAACTACTAGATTGTGATAAAATACACTATTGGGTGAAGTTTGGTTGACTTCTGCGCAGCGGTTTGGGAGTTAACATCAAAATTACATTTCTCGGCCATATCGCATAGATCTCACTGTGAAAAGGCTTAAATGGCTTTTTTGACCTAAGTTTGAGGATTGCGCTCAAATCAAATGTCCTAGAACTAAATTTCCAAATGTAACTACTAGATTGTGATACAATACACTATTGGGTGAAGTTTGGTTGACTTCTGCGCAGCGGTTTGGGAGTTAACATCCAAATTACATTTCTCGGCCATATCGCATAGATCTCACTGTGAAAAGGCTTAAATGACTTTTTTTAATTAAGTTTGAAGATTGCGCTCAAATCAAATGTCCTAGAACCAAATTTCCACATGTAACTACTAGATTGTCATACAATACACTAATGGGTGAAGTTTGGTTGACTTCTGCGCAGCGGTTTGGGAGTGAACATCAAAATTACATTTCTCGGCCATATCGCATAGATCTCACTGTGAAAAGGCTTAAATGACTTTTTTTAATTAAGTTTGAAGATTGCGCTCAAACCAAATGTCCTAAAACTAAATTTCCAAATGTAACTACTAGATTGTGATAAAATACACTATTGGGTGAAGTTTGGTTGACTTCTGCGCAGCGGTTTGGGAGTTAACATCAAAATTACATTTCTCGGCCATATCGCATAGATCTCACTGTGAAAAGGCTTAAATGGCTTTTTTGACCTAAGTTTGATGATTGCGCTCAAACCATATGTCCTAGAACTAAATTTCCAAATGTAACTACTAGATTGTGATAAAATACACTATTGGGTGAAGTTTGGTTGACTTCTGCGCAGCGGTTTGGGAGTTAACATCAAAATTACATTTCTCGGCCATATCGCATAGATCTCACTGTGAAAAGGCTTAAATGGCTTTTTTGACCTAAGTTTGAGAATTGCGCTCAAATCAAATGTCCTAGAACCAAATTTCCACATGTAACTACTAGATTGTGATACAATACACTATTGGGTGAAGTTTGGTTTACTTCTGCGCAGCGGTTTGGGAGTTAACATCAAAATTACATTTCTCGGCCATATCGCATAGATCTCACTGTGAAAAGGCTTAAATGACTTTTTTTAATTAAGTTTGAAGATTGCGCTCAAACCAAATGTCCTCGAACTAAATTTTCAAATGTAACTACTAGATTATGATAAAATACACTATTGGGTGAAGTTTGGTTGACTTCTGCGCAGCGGTTTGGGAGTTAACATCAAAATTACATTTCTCGGCCATATCGCATAGATCTCACTGTGAAAAGGCTTAAATGGCTTTTTTGACCTAAGTTTGAGGATTGCGCTCAAATCAAATGTCCTAGAACTAAATTTCCAAATGTAACTACTAGATTGTGATACAATACACTATTGGGTGAAGTTTGGTTGACTTCTGCGCAGCGGTTTGGGAGTTAACATCCAAATTACATTTCTCGGCCATATCGCATAGATCTCACTGTGAAAAGGCTTAAATGACTTTTTTTAATTAAGTTTGAGGATTGCGCTCAAATCAAATGTCCTAGAACCAAATTTCCACATGTAACTACTAGATTGTGATACAATACACTAATGGGTGAAGTTTGGTTGACTTCTGCGCAGCGGTTTGGGAGTGAACATCAAAATTACATTTCTCGGCCATATCGCATAGATCTCACTGTGAAAAGGCTTAAATGACTTTTTTTAATTAAGTTTGAAGATTGCGCACAAACCAAATGTCCTAAAACTAAATTTCCAAATGTAACTACTAGATTGTGATGAAAATACACTATTGGGTGAAGTTTGGTTGACTTCTGCGCAGCGGTTTGGGAGTTAACATCAAAATTACATTTCTCGGCCATATCGCATAGATCTCACTGTGAAAAGGCTTAAATGGCTTTTTTGACCTAAGTTTGAGGATTGCACTCAAATCAAATGTCCTAGAACCAAATTTCCAAATGTAACTACTAGATTGTGACAAAATACACTATTGGGTGAAGTTTGGTTTACTTCTGCGCAGCGGTTTGGGAGTTAACATCAAAATTACATTTCTCGGCCATATCGCATAGATCTCACTGTGAAAAGGCTTAAATGGCTTTTTTGACCTAAGTTTGAGGATTGCGCTCAAATCAAATGTCCTAGAACTAAATTTCCAAATGTAACTACTAGATTGTGATAAAATACACTATTGGGTGAAGTTTGGTTGACTTCTGCGCAGCGGTTTGGGAGTTAACATCAAAAATACATTTCTCGGCCATATCGCATAGATCTCACTGTGAAAAGGCTTAAATGGCTTTTTTGACCTAAGTTTGAGGATTGCGCTCAAATCAAATGTCCTAGAACTAAATTTCCAAATGTAACTACTAGATTGTGATAAAATACACTATTGGGTGAAGTTTGGTTGACTTCTGCGCAGCGGTTTGGGAGTTAACATCAAAATTACATTTCTCGGCCATATCGCATAGATCTCACTGTGAAAAGGCTTAAATGGCTTTTTTGACCTAAGTTTGAGGATTGCGCTCAAATCAAATTTCCTAGAACCAAATTTCCACATGTAACTACTAGATTGTGATACAATACACTAATGGGTGAAGTTTGGTTGACTTCTGCGCAGCGGTTTGGGAGTGAACATCAAAATTACATTTCTCGGCCATATCGCATAGATCTCACTGTGAAAAGGCTTAAATGGCTTTTTTGACCTAAGTTTGAGGATTGCGCTCAAATCAAATGTCCTAGAACTAAATTTCCAAATGTAACTACTAGATTGTGATAAAATACACTATTGGGTGAAGTTTGGTTGACTTCTGCGCAGCGGTTTGGGAGTTAACATCAAAATTACATTTCTCGGCCATATCGCATATATCTCACTGTGAAAAGGCTTAAATGACTTTTTTTAATTAAGTTTGAAGATTGCGCTCAAAACAAATGTCCTAGAACTAAATTTCCAAATGTAACTACTAGATTATGATAAAATACACTATTGGGTGAAGTTTGGTTTACTTCTGCGCAGCGGTTTGGGAGTTAACATCAAAATTACATTTCTCGGCCATATCGCATAGATCTCACTGTGAAAAGGCTTAAATGACTTTTTTTAATTAAGTTTGAAGATTGCGCTCAAACCAAATGTCCTAGAACTAAATTTCCAAATGTAACTACTAGATTGTGATAAAATACACTATTGGGTGAAGTTTGGTTGACTTCTGCGCAGCGGTTTGGGAGTTAACATCAAAATTACATTTCTCAGCCATATCGCATAGATCTCACTGTGAAAAGGCTTAAATGGCTTTTTTGACCTAAGTTTGAGGATTGCGCTCAAATCAAATGTCCTAGAACTAAATTTCCAAATGTAACTACTAGATTGTGATACAATACACTATTGGGTGAAGTTTGGTTGACTTCTGCGCAGCGGTTTGGGAGTTAACATCCAAATTACATTTCTCGGCCATATCGCATAGATCTCACTGTGAAAAGGCTTAAATGACTTTTTTTAATTAAGTTTGAAGATTGCGCTCAAATCAAATGTCCTAGAACCAAATTTCCACATGTAACTACTAGATTGTCATACAATACACTAATGGGTGAAGTTTGGTTGACTTCTGCGCAGCGGTTTGGGAGTGAACATCAAAATTACATTTCTCGGCCATATCGCATAGATCTCACTGTGAAAAGGCTTAAATGACTTTTTTTAATTAAGTTTGAAGATTGCGCTCAAACCAAATGTCCTAAAACTAAATTTCCAAATGTAACTACTAGATTGTGATAAAATACACTATTGGGTGAAGTTTGGTTGACTTCTGCGCAGCGGTTTGGGAGTTAACATCAAAATTACATTTCTCGGCCATATCGCATAGATCTCACTGTGAAAAGGCTTAAATGGCTTTTTTGACCTAAGTTTGATGATTGCGCTCAAACCATATGTCCTAGAACTAAATTTCCAAATGTAACTACTAGATTGTGATAAAATACACTATTGGGTGAAGTTTGGTTGACTTCTGCGCAGCGGTTTGGGAGTTAACATCAAAATTACATTTCTCGGCCATATCGCATAGATCTCACTGTGAAAAGGCTTAAATGGCTTTTTTGACCTAAGTTTGAGAATTGCGCTCAAATCAAATGTCCTAGAACCAAATTTCCACATGTAACTACTAGATTGTGATACAATACACTATTGGGTGAAGTTTGGTTTACTTCTGCGCAGCGGTTTGGGAGTTAACATCAAAATTACATTTCTCGGCCATATCGCATAGATCTCACTGTGAAAAGGCTTAAATGACTTTTTTTAATTAAGTTTGAAGATTGCGCTCAAACCAAATGTCCTCGAACTAAATTTTCAAATGTAACTACTAGATTATGATAAAATACACTATTGGGTGAAGTTTGGTTGACTTCTGCGCAGCGGTTTGGGAGTTAACATCAAAATTACATTTCTCGGCCATATCGCATAGATCTCACTGTGAAAAGGCTTAAATGGCTTTTTTGACCTAAGTTTGAAGATTGCGCTCAAACCAAATGTCCTAAAACTAAATTTCCAAATGTAACTACTAGATTGTGATAAAATACACTATTGGGTGAAGTTTGGTTGACTTCTGCGCAGCGGTTTGGGAGTTAACATCAAAATTACATTTCTCGGCCATATCGCATAGATCTCACTGTGAAAAGGCTTAAATGGCTTTTTTGACCTAAGTTTGAGGATTGCGCTCAAATCAAATGTCCTAGAACCAAATTTCCACATGTAACTACTAGATTGTGATACAATACACTATTGGGTGAAGTTTGGTTGACTTCTGCGCAGCGGTTTGGGAGTGAACATCAAAATTACATTTCTCGGCCATATCGCATAGATCTCACTGTGAAAAGGCTTAAATGACTTTTTTTAATTAAGTTTGAAGATTGCGCTCAAACCAAATGTCCTAAAACTAAATTTCCAAATGTAACTACTAGATTGTGATAAAATACACTATTGGGTGAAGTTTGGTTGACTTCTGCGCAGCGGTTTGGGAGTTAACATCAAAATTACATTTCTCGGCCATATCGCATAGATCTCACTGTGAAAAGGCTTAAATGGCTTTTTTGACCTAAGTTTGAGGATTGCACTCAAATCAAATGTCCTAGAACCAAATTTCCAAATGTAACTACTAGATTGTGACAAAATACACTATTGTGTGAAGTTTGGTTGACTTCTGCGCAGCGGTTTGGGAGTTAACATCAAAATTACATTTCTCGGCCATATCGCATAGATCTCACTGTGAAAAGGCTTAAATGACTTTTTTTAATTAAGTTTGAAGATTGCGCTCAAACCAAATGTCCTAGAACTAAATTTCCAAATGTAACTACTAGATTGTGATAAAATACACTATTGGGTGAAGTTTGGTTGACTTCTGCGCAGCGGTTTGGGAGTTAACATCAAAATTACATTTCTCGGCCATATCGCATAGATCTCACTGTGAAAAGGCTTAAATGGCTTTTTTGACCTAAGTTTGAGGATTGCACTCAAATCAAATGTCCTAGAACCAAATTTCCAAATGTAACTACTAGATTGTGACAAAATACACTATTGTGTGAAGTTTGGTTGACTTCTGCGCAGCGGTTTGGGAGTTAACATCAAAATTACATTTCTCGGCCATATCGCATAGATCTCACTGTGAAAAGGCTTAAATGACTTTTTTTAATTAAGTTTGAAGATTGCGCTCAAACCAAATGTCCTAGAACTAAATTTCCAAATGTAACTACTAGATTATGATAAAATACACTATTGGGTGAAGTTTGGTTTACTTCTGCGCAGCGGTTTGGGAGTTAACATCAAAATTACATTTCTCGGCCATATCGCATAGATCTCACTGTGAAAAGGCTTAAATGGCTTTTTTGACCTAAGTTTGAGGATTGCGCTCAAATCAAATGTCCTAGAACTAAATTTCCAAATGTAACTACTAGATTGTGATACAATACACTATTGGGTGAAGTTTGGTTGACTTCTGCGCAGCGGTTTGGGAGTGAACATCAAAATTACATTTCTCGGCCATATCGCATAGATCTCACTGTGAAAAGGCTTAAATGACTTTTTTTAATTAAGTTTGAAGATTGCGCTCAAACCAAATGTCCTAAAACTAAATTTCCAAATGTAACTACTAGATTGTGATAAAATACACTATTGGGTGAAGTTTGGTTGACTTCTGCGCAGCGGTTTGGGAGTTAACATCAAAATTACATTTCTCGGCCATATCGCATAGATCTCACTGTGAAAAGGCTTAAATGGCTTTTTTGACCTAAGTTTGAGGATTGCACTCAAATCAAATGTCCTAGAACCAAATTTCCAAATGTAACTACTAGATTGTGACAAAATACACTATTGTGTGAAGTTTGGTTGACTTCTGCGCAGCGGTTTGGGAGTTAACATCAAAATTACATTTCTCGGCCATATCGCATAGATCTCACTGTGAAAAGGCTTAAATGACTTTTTTTAATTAAGTTTGAAGATTGCGCTCAAACCAAATGTCCTAGAACTAAATTTCCAAATGTAACTACTAGATTATGATAAAATACACTATTGGGTGAAGTTTGGTTTACTTCTGCGCAGCGGTTTGGGAGTTAACATCAAAATTACATTTCTCGGCCATATCGCATAGATCTCACTGTGAAAAGGCTTAAATGGCTTTTTTGACCTAAGTTTGAGGATTGCGCTCAAATCAAATGTCCTAGAACTAAATTTCCAAATGTAACTACTAGATTGTGATAAAATACACTATTGGGTGAAGTTTGGTTGACTTCTGCGCAGCGGTTTGGGAGTTAACATCAAAAATACATTTCTCGGCCATATCGCATAGATGTCACTGTGAAAAGGCTTAAATGGCTTTTTTGACCTAAGTTTGAGGATTGCGCTCAAATCAAATGTCCTAGAACTAAATTTCCAAATGTAACTACTAGATTGTGATAAAATACACTATTGGGTGAAGTTTGGTTGACTTCTGCGCAGCGGTTTGGGAGTTAACATCAAAATTACATTTCTCGGCCATATCGCATAGATCTCACTGTGAAAAGGCTTAAATGGCTTTTTTGACCTAAGTTTGAGGATTGCGCTCAAATCAAATTTCCTAGAACCAAATTTCCACATGTAACTACTAGATTGTGATACAATACACTAATGGGTGAAGTTTGGTTGACTTCTGCGCAATGGTTTGGGAGTGAACATCAAAATTACATTTCTCGGCCATATCGCATAGATCTCACTGTGAAAAGGCTTAAATGGCTTTTTTGACCTAAGTTTGAGGATTGCGCTCAAACCAAATGTCCTAGAACTAAATTTCCAAATGTAACTACTAGATTATGATAAAATACACTATTGGGTGAAGTTTGGTTTACTTCTGCGCAGCGGTTTGGGAGTTAACATCAAAATTACATTTCTCGGCCATATCGCATAGATCTCACTGTGAAAAGGCTTAAATGACTTTTTTTAATTAAGTTTGAAGATTGCGCTCAAACCAAATGTCCTAGAACTAAATTTCCAAATGTAACTACTAGATTGTGATAAAATACACTATTGGGTGAAGTTTGGTTGACTTCTGCGCAGCGGTTTGGGAGTTAACATCAAAATTACATTTCTCGGCCATATCGCATAGATCTCACTGTGAAAAGGCTTAAATGACTTTTTTTAATTAAGTTTGAAGATTGCGCTCAAACCAAATGTCCTAAAACTAAATTTCCAAATGTAACTACTAGATTGTGATAAAATACACTATTGGGTGAAGTTTGGTTGACTTCTGCGCAGCGGTTTGGGAGTTAACATCAAAATTACATTTCTCGGCCATATCGCATAGATCTCACTGTGAAAAGGCTTAAATGGCTTTTTTGACCTAAGTTTGAGGATTGCACTCAAATCAAATGTCCTAGAACCAAATTTCCAAATGTAACTACTAGATTGTGACAAAATACACTATTGTGTGAAGTTTGGTTGACTTCTGCGCAGCGGTTTGGGAGTTAACATCAAAATTACATTTCTCGGCCATATCGCATAGATCTCACTGTGAAAAGGCTTAAATGACTTTTTTTAATTAAGTTTGAAGATTGCGCTCAAACCAAATGTCCTAGAACTAAATTTCCAAATGTAACTACTAGATTATGATAAAATACACTATTGGGTGAAGTTTGGTTTACTTCTGCGCAGCGGTTTGGGAGTGAACATCAAAATTACATTTCTCGGCCATATCGCATAGATCTCACTGTGAAAAGGCTTAAATGGCTTTTTTGACCTAAGTTTGAGGATTGCGCTCAAATCAAATGTCCTAGAACTAAATTTCCAAATGTAACTACTAGATTGTGATAAAATACACTATTGGGTGAAGTTTGGTTGACTTCTGCGCAGCGGTTTGGGAGTTAACATCAAAATTACATTTCTCGGCCATATCGCATAGATCTCACTGTGAAAAGGCTTAAATGGCTTTTTTGACCTAAGTTTGAGGATTGCACTCAAATCAAATGTCCTAGAACCAAATTTCCAAATGTAACTACTAGATTGTGACAAAATACACTATTGTGTGAAGTTTGGTTGACTTCTGCGCAGCGGTTTGGGAGTTAACATCAAAATTACATTTCTCGGCCATATCGCATAGATCTCACTGTGAAAAGGCTTAAATGACTTTTTTTAATTAAGTTTGAAGATTGCGCTCAAACCAAATGTCCTAGAACTAAATTTCCAAATGTAACTACTAGATTATGATAAAATACACTATTGGGTGAAGTTTGGTTTACTTCTGCGCAGCGGTTTGGGAGTGAACATCAAAATTACATTTCTCGGCCATATCGCATAGATCTCACTGTGAAAAGGCTTAAATGACTTTTTTTAATTAAGTTTGAAGATTGCGCTAAAAACCAAATGTCCTAAAACTAAATTTCCAAATGTAACTACTAGATTGTGATAAAATACACTATTGGGTGAAGTTTGGTTGACTTCTGCGCAGCGGTTTGGGAGTTAACATCAAAATTACATTTCTCGGCCATATCGCATAGATCTCACTGTGAAAAGGCTTAAATGACTTTTTTGACCTAAGTTTGAGGATTGCGCTCAAATCAAATGTCCTAGAACTAAATTTCCAAATGTAACTACTAGATTGTGATAAAATACACTATTGGGTGAAGTTTGGTTGACTTCTGCGCAGCGGTTTGGGAGTTAACATCAAAATTACATTTCTCGGCCATATCGCATAGATCTCACTGTGAAAAGGCTTAAATGGCTTTTTTGACCTAAGTTTGAGGATTGCGCTCAAATCAAATGTCCTAGAACTAAATTTCCAAATGTAACTACTAGATTGTGATAAAATACACTATTGGGTGAAGTTTGGTTGACTTCTGCGCAGCGGTTTGGGAGTTAACATCAAAAATACATTTCTCGGCCATATCGAATAGATCTCACTGTGAAAAGGCTTAAATGGCTTTTTTGACCTAAGTTTGAGGATTGCGCTCAGATCAAATGTCCTAGAACTAAATTTCCAAATGTAACTACTAGATTGTGATAAAATACACTATTGGGTGAAGTTTGGTTGACTTCTGCGCAGCGGTTTGGGAGTTAACATCAAAATTACATTTCTCGGCCATATCGCATAGATCTCACTGTGAAAAGGCTTAAATGGCTTTTTTGACCTAAGTTTGAGGATTGCGCTCAAATCAAATTTCCTTGAACCAAATTTCCACATGTAACTACTAGATTGTGATACAATACACTAATGGGTGAAGTTTGGTTGACTTCTGCGCAGCGGTTTGGGAGTGAACATCAAAATTACATTTCTCGGCCATATCGCATAGATCTCACTGTGAAAAGGCTTAAATGGCTTTTTTGACCTAAGTTTGAGGATTGCGCTCAAACCAAATGTCCTAGAACTAAATTTCCAAATGTAACTACTAGATTATGATAAAATACACTATTGGGTGAAGTTTGGTTTACTTCTGCGCAGCGGTTTGGGAGTTAACATCAAAATTACATTTCTCGGCCATATCGCATAGATCTCACTGTGAAAAGGCTTAAATGACTTTTTTTAATTAAGTTTGAAGATTGCGCTCAAACCAAATGTCCTAGAACTAAATTTCCAAATGTAACTACTAGATTGTGATAAAATACACTATTGGGTGAAGTTTGGTTGACTTCTGCGCAGCGGTTTGGGAGTTAACATCAAAATTACATTTCTCGGCCATATCGCATAGATCTCACTGTGAAAAGGCTTAAATGGCTTTTTTGACCTAAGTTTGAGGATTGCGCTCAAATCAAATGTCCTAGAACCAAATTTCCAAATGTAACTACTAGATTGTGATAAAATACACTATTGGGTGAAGTTTGGTTGACTTCTGCGCAGCGGTTTGGGAGTTAACATCAAAATTACATTTCTCGGCCATATCGCATAGATCTCACTGTGAAAAGGCTTAAATGGCTTTTTTGACCTAAGTTTGAGGATTGCGCTCAAATCAAATTTCCTAGAACCAAATTTCCACATGTAACTACTAGATTGTGACAAAATACACTATTGTGTGAAGTTTGGTTGACTTCTGCGCAGCGGTTTGGGAGTTAACATCAAAATTACATTTCTCGGCCATATCGCATAGATCTCACTGTGAAAAGGCTTAAATGACTTTTTTTAATTAAGTTTGAAGATTGCGCTCAAACCAAATGTCCTAGAACTAAATTTCCAAATGTAACTACTAGATTATGATAAAATACACTATTGGGTGAAGTTTGGTTTACTTCTGCGCAGCGGTTTGGGAGTTAACATCAAAATTACATTTCTCGGCCATATCGCATAGATCTCACTGTGAAAAGGCTTAAATGGCTTTTTTGACCTAAGTTTGAGGATTGCGCTCAAATCAAATGTCCTAGAACTAAATTTCCAAATGAAGGAATTTGGACCTCCCGGCCCAGAAGCGCACGGGGAGGCCGGCAACAGAACGGAAATGTGCTCCGCCACCCGACCCCTCCGAGCGGAGCCAAGGCCAGGAGGAAGCCAAACTCCACGCGTTCCTGTGTTAACCCTTTGTTCTGACTCCAAGCTCCAAAAAGTCTAAAGAAGGCTCACCGGAAAACAGGTTGACAATTTAATGATTCACAGAGGTCTAAAGAACAAGGCAAAAACAGACGACGGAGGTACAGAGGCTGGATCCAGGGTCGTGTCACAACGGTTACATAGGAAATGTTTCCGAGGAGCGACAAATTGTTATCAGTGTTCAGTCTTTTTAACGTCTTTGCTGACGCGGGTCTTGTCGAAGGCGTTTCTGGGCGTTGCTTTGGGGCCGCCCCCGCTGTGGCCGGCCCTGGGCGGTTTAGGTTCGTGCGCGGATTTGGGACGCCCGCTATCCACTTCGCTGTCCGGGCTGGTGGTGCTTGTTCCAGGACAAAACGCTTTGTCCTTGGAGTTTGCTGAGAGCAGATTCCCCGAGTATGTGCGTCACTCATGATAAGACGGCATTGTGTATCTCTATTTCTTCTCATTAAACTATGGTGTGCTATTTATTTTATATTAGTAGTGTAGTCCTACCGCAAATATGAAAATGATACACATTTCCTGATTAATTATATTACGTGTGTTAGCCTAATGCAAACAGTTAGACGGTGCCTACGAAAACCTGTACCATATGTATGTGTTAGACTATATATGTGTTAGACTAATGCAAACAGTTATATGGTGTGTGCGATGACGATATCGTTTCCCCTTCATTCCCCCTCTCGAGCCCCGACAGGGGATCGAAAAAACATGGATGTGGCCTTAGAACTTAGCTTTGTCAAGTGGTGGAAGAAATGTAGCAATTGATGAACAGTTTTAACAGGGATGTTCGAAATTTGTCCCCCTCAGGACTCCTGTTAAGTACTCTTTAAAACAATATGATACCGCCTCAAAGGGTTAATCCTTGGTTGTCTTCGGTCCCGTGGCTATAGGCATCAGCTCACAGTGCCCTCTTTGTACAGGTGCATTGAGACCGATTTTTCATGATCAAATAGACGGGCTACCCATCAAGTTATTCCTGTCGCTAGGAAAAATGAGATATACATTCAGTTAAATTAAATTAAATTAAAATAAAAATAAAGTTAATCTTTAGTTAAGAAAAATGAGAGACACCCTAAGCTAAATTTGGTCCATTGAATAACAACCTTTAAATCAGGAAAAGTGAGAACCGTACTGAGTTAAATTTTGGTCCAGTAAATTAAGATTTAAGTGCCCCTCTTTTCACTTCCGTAACGTTAGGGTCAACCACCACCTGTAGTAAGAGGGAACTGTGCGCAGCCCTGAAGAAAAAGGAATGCAACAGTGTGTCAAACATCTCAGAACAGCTTTTAAATGAAGAAAAAGAACAGCACTGACAAACTACTACATCTAAAAACATAACACAGCAAAAACATTCCCCCATTGACTAGAGAATGGTGAAAAAGCGGTACTGTACAAAAGCGGAATGTTGCAATACAGAAAAACTTGGACACCATGAACTCAAAACTCGAAATAAACGTCTTCACCCCTTACCAGTTGTTGAAAATGATGGACACAGACGCCTGTAGGCAAACTTTATTCCACCCCAATTAAAGAAAAACTTTATTCCGCCCCATTGACCAAAAAATGAATAAATATCCTAATCAAAAGTATATAAAAATAATAAAAGTTATATTCTCCACCCCAAATGACAAATATGGCTAAAGGCTAAAGAATAAAACTGGGACTTAAAAATGGCACAAATCTACCGAGTACTATGATTTAGAACCTAACAAAAAATAGTAGTCTTTGAACAAAAATCCCAAGAACGAAAATGAATCTATGGTGATTGTGGAGATGTAAAACAATCCAGTGATATGACATGTGTCGAGGAATTACAAAACCCAAATGTGACTGCAAAAGATCGAAAAAATGTGACGGAAAAAATAAACCCCACTACATAAACAATGTGTATTCCCACCACTTACCAACAACGTCAGGGGCACCTTTCCACATCACATTTCTAACAGCAACATCCGCATGTGAAATCAATAAAAGGGAAAAAGGAAAGAAAATCCAAACCTTTTAGCGAAAAATAATATTACAAAGAACAAATAAACGAGAGCACTATAGCAACAGGGACCATGACGCTAAACCTATTTATTTCCATAATCAATTGTCGCTTCCTAGGACATGGGTCGTATGGGAATTTGTTTATTTTCTCCCAGTCCGGATCCGTCATGGTTGCCCCCCACCCTAGTGGATCCTAGTGTAGCTGTAATCTGTTCAACTCAAAAGAATACAGAGCCTCCAACATATTTTAAAACACTCCCTAATTAAAGCATAGAACGACTTTGCCTTTGTGTAGAACACAAACAATGAGCTTAAGGTGTCTCAAATATAATGCGGTACCTACAGGAAAGTTAATCATTAGAAAGTGAAAATAAAATAATAAAAGTAAAGAATCTTAATCAAATACATCTGGGACTATGTGGTGTACTTAAAATATGTCACGTACTCACATGTTTTAGTTTTTTTCCTAATGCTTGTCGAGACGTCTGAGGCACGGCAATCTCTCTAACATTTAAATACTCTCTCAAACTCAAAAAGGCCGGAAAACATTCACCTCGACAAAACGCAGCATCGTCAGCTGGGGTGAGTATAAAACCGTGCGGACAGTCGTGACGGCTGTCCCTTGGCGATGAACCATTATTTTGTGAGCACCTGTTCTCACACAACCACCCGCTCACGGCTCGTGCGATACCGCAGTCACAGCCCTGAGGGAATAGGTGGGGTCTGGAATCAAACCTTTGATCCTCCAACCATTGGCGATCCCTTCTCCCACCCGCGCAACCGGTGGTCCGTGTGCCGGTGCGATGGCTCCGCTTGTTATACCCAGTTCCAGCCCCGCTAGCGTTCAGGGCGAATGTCCTCCCATCCTGTCAACATACACATCTGGTGTTTCAGGGGATCGATAAATAGAAATAAGGATAAACTTAAGAATAGCCGATTTGTCATACTTACTTATCTTAACTGGGCCTATTTGTAACCTTACCGCCTGAAACGTCCCAACCGCACCAGTCTCAAAACTCCAACATGTGATGTGGCAGATTATTATCCTTAAACCTTGAAATCTTTTGGGAAACAATGTGGTCAGGGAAAACTTTAGATCGTTTTAATGGCCTCTGCGTGCTCCTAAAATGTGTCGTGCTATTAAAGCTAAGTGGGATTATGAATAGTATTATGTTTATAATAATTTACTGTTTGTTGGGCCTAAGAACTGTATGTTTAGCGTTGAACAGACTGTACAAGTCAATAAAAATTTACAATTGTCCGCATCCATATTAACTTTCAGTAATAATGTTGGTGTTATCTTGGCCCACTTAACCCCCTCTAGCCATGCCCACAATTACAATTGTAAGCATGGCTATATCACTCATAGCTACTACTCAAAGTGCATTATGAATACCCGGTACATGTTATCATTCCCAAGTTACATCAGCTTGTGTGATACCCCAATTATCTAGACCAAATCAAAAACTATCCCCTATGGTGGTCTAAATGCCATCATTTGAGATTCTAACTCCCTTTTTTTTTTTTTTTTTTTCCAATAAGCTTAATAATATTGATCGTCAACAACCCTAGTCACAAGGAATCATTTTGTCAAAGGATGGGAGTTGTACATTCATTTCTACGGTGTGTGGTTGTCTACTACACGTTTAAACTGTTCAATGGTTACCATTGCAACAATCAACACAAAAACATTTATATGTCTTATTATTTCCAGTTTACAAACCCCTCATGTCCAATTCAGATCCCAAACAAAGCCACTCAGCAATAATTAAAATATTTATGTCTTGGAAAGTGATGCCTTTTCCGTTGTTCCTTATGTCATTCAAAATATGTATCTTTCTCCCCTTTTGTGAAACAATTAAGTCCCCCGAAAATAATTGCAAAATAACAAACCAGTGAATAGGATCAATAGAATAAATGCAAGTCAACCAGTTTGACTTTTTATAAAAAATGGAAAAGAATAGAAATAGATGAATAAAAAAAAAATATGAAAAATACAGTTAGCACAGACATGGAACTAAACAACACTTTCTCCACTCCTCCTTTTTTTTTTTTTTTTTTTTTTTTTTTTTTTTAAATATTATTCAAGTCCTTAAAAATAAAAATCTGTTCCATAAAGGTGTCCAAAGGAATGGAAAAATATCACATGAGAGTAATTCATCAAAAGATCAGGAAAAAAAAAATCCAAAATGAAAACATAAAAATTGTCTTATACTGGGGAAATTGTATTTATAGGCAGTAGACTTGGAAAGGTATTCTGAAATTAAATTAACTCATCTCTAGATTCTGTCTCATTATCGTTGTATCGTTCGAGTATTATTCTTAACTTTTAACATAAGCAACTTCCCCAGCATAATAAATTGCATTTGGCACGATGCCCGTGTTTGTTTACGTTCTCAAATTTAATTCCTCCCCTCTTATGTAATTTGTTAATTCGATTCCTACTGTGGTCTTTCTCTTAAAAAAAATTGGTTGCTAATTTCCCCTATAATTTCAAAGCACAAAATTTACCTACATTGGTCTTGTCTTTTCATCCCAGATCATGAAATTGGTGAAAATGTCTTATTCCCCTTTTTTATTTTATTTTATTCATTTCTTGATTTCTTTTTTGCAAGGATAGCCCAATTCTATCCGCAGGTGACCCAAAAGATTATATTTTAGTGAAATCTGGCCTTTTCAAGTCTTTTTAAAAACCTAAATCCACTTTTACATTGTCCCGTATATCAAAATTAACACATATAGGAGATTCTCCCTCCGCATTCTTCCGGGAGTCAATAGTGGCTAGGGAAGGACTGTCTTATCTATTGTTTTACCAAAACAACCAGAGACTTGAGCTTGAGATGACCCACTTTAAAACTTTGCTCTTTCCTAAACTTTAACCCTTTAGGCAAGGCATCTCAAACTTAAATTAGCTTCTATAGACTCCAAATTAAACAGAACTACAAAATAACTCCAAAATCAGTTTTCCGAAAGTGCAAAAGGAAAAGAAAATATACTAAATGAAATTATTTCCTTCAAGGGTCAACAATGAAAAGAAAATATCCAAGTTAAAATAAAAATAAAAACTAAAAAGACTTACTATTTATCTCATTCTGGGAACGTTATCTCCGATGTAAATTTGGAATCGTGATAAGTGCTATGAAAGAACCATTTGCTTTTTTTTTTTTTTTTTTTTTCAAAGATGTTCTAGTTACCTTAAGGGGTGTTATGAATGTCAATTAGCTCAAATATTTACAATTCTTATATTGCATTGTTACATGTTTTATTGTGGCCCCCTATTTGATAATTTGTCAATTAACTTTGGTCATGGCCTGTCTCGACAAAGTTGGCCACTTATTTCCTACTCTATTTTCATAACAGCAAAAATTAGTTCAATTTTAATTGTCTTCTTATATCAAAACTAAAATCAATAAAGTTATCCTGTTGTTCTTTGGATCCCAGCTGAATTCCCGACAGCCAATTCTATCAACATGTGATCCAAAAGTGACACTTTCCCCATATTCATCATGCTTGAATCCCCTAAAAATTACATTTCAAACTATTCGTTATACTAGAAGCGAGCCATGATATCAATTCCCCGTTACTAATTTTAAGGTGTTCTTTGCTGGTTCGGTTTTGCATGTTTGTTATTCTAATAATTGTAAGTTCGTGGTTGAACGCATCACTTTAATATTCTTTTGTTTTATCTACATTCTTTTGTGAGTAAAAATCTTCCTGTTAGAAAAAGCTTTTTTTTTTTTTTTTTTTTTTTTTTAAAATCTATAACTTTACCAAACATCCAGGGACTTCAGCCCTCCTTGCTCTGCTTGGCCTGAACAAGAGCAAGAGGGGCCTCCCGCCCATCGGCCCGCGCACCTCATTTTGAACACTGTGTTCCTTTTCTAATCAGATCTACTGATTTTTTAGAATTTTTTACATGTTGTCCCTTTTTGGCTCTCAATTTTATCTTAAAATGTTAAACAAGGACTGGAAAATTCCCAGCTTCAATTCTAGCCTCCCCTTATAATCAATTTTGGCAAAAAACCCAGCGGATGCCGTCGAGGACCCCATGTTGCAAATAGGGGCCACCGACGGCCCGCCCTCCTTATTTTGAACACAGTGTTCTTTTCTAATCAGATAGCCCAACTCCAGGCGCCATGCCAACGGCTGTCTCCCAGAACGTTAACAGGGGCGCTTCCTATTTTTTCGGCTTCATCTCGAACAACACTAAGCAAAACAAAACGTCCACTTACTTTAACAAGAGACTACACGACACCATAGCAACTTAACATTTAAACAACAACAGTGGCAGTTCACCCCGGCTTCCCCATTTTAATTGTCATTTTTTATTTTTTGTCATGGTCAATCTTAGTGCAACAACTAAGTTTCGATTTCCGTGAACAACTCGTCTAATTTCTTCCCTGTACCCTCACAGCCCTCCTTAGCGCATTCATATAGCCATTTGTCACGGGTCCCTGACCTAAATCTTCGCTGGGCGAATGTGTTCATGGCCATGTCCATTGTTCTGCTTACCGCAAGCAGCGAGGCCCTCTTTGCTGTTGGGCGTCACTTCCAACAGCGGCCTTAATACCTTTATTCTTTTTTAAGGGGGGACCACTTCCTAGGGCCTCCACAACCCAGCTCTCAAACCTCAGACTCGTCAGCCCTGAGGTGTGGAACCGCTACGTTCCAGTCCCGGTGGCTTTGGCCCGGCCTGACGCTGCCCGCCAGCCAAACCACCACAACCTTCAGGACAAGTATATGTCTATCCAAATTTATATGTATACCTCTAAATATACATATAAATGCATACACATATTGCGCGTACAGACCCCTCATCCAACTTAAAAAGTGGGTCGTCGCATCTACTCTATACTCAAATATACATGCACATATCTATCCCATACACATATCTTTGTATGTATATGCATACATGCGCATGTATATATTACGTATGTCCCACCCATCAAATCGGGAAACAACAACCTGTTGTCTAGGAGCCAACCAGCCTGACCCTCTGAATGGAGAGGGTCGCGCAGGCAGCGGCTCACAACCTCTTTTGTGTTGTTAGGTTTCTCGCAATTTAATAAGGCTCCGGGGACACCGCTTCCTAATAACCTAAGCTTGTCCTGTTTTTTCTTTTTTTTTTTTTTTTTCTTTCGCCCAGCCTAAACTACGCGACGCATGGCATATATGTTGCACTCTTTCTGAATCTACCCCTCTAGTGCTAAGACTAATGAAGACTAATGTTACACTACACTTGTTCCCCTTATTCCTCCAACAGAATGCACAAATCACAGTTAGACAAAACACAAAATGGTCGAAGGTCGCTTCAAGTCAACTTTCACCCGCCTTAAATTATGACAAAACGTCTGTTTACCTTTTCGGCTTTTAGCGGTGCACCTAAAAGGGCTCCAGTTGACTCTTCCGCAGCCGTTCGTCCATCCCCTCCGTCGTCTGGGCCTATCACGTCGTCAAACCATCACGTAGGGTCGCCAACTGAAGGAATTTGGACCTCCCGGCCCAGAAGCGCACGGGGAGGCCGGCAACAGAACGGAAATGTGCTCCGCCACCCGACCCCTCCGAGCGGAGCCAAGGCCAGGAGGAAGCCAAACTCCACGCGTTCCTGTGTTAACCCTTTGTTCTGACTCCAAGCTCCAAAAAGTCTAAAGAAGGCTCACCGGAAAACAGGTTGACAATTTAATGATTCACAGAGGTCTAAAGAACAAGGCAAAAACAGACGACGGAGGTACAGAGGCTGGATCCAGGGTCGTGTCACAACGGTTACATAGGAAATGTTTCCGAGGAGCGACAAATTGTTATCAGTGTTCAGTCTTTTTAACGTCTTTGCTGACGCGGGTCTTGTCGAAGGCGTTTCTGGGCGTTGCTTTGGGGCCGCCCCCGCTGTGGCCGGCCCTGGGCGGTTTAGGTTCGTGCGCGGATTTGGGACGCCCGCTATCCACTTCGCTGTCCGGGCTGGTGGTGCTTGTTCCAGGACAAAACGCTTTGTCCTTGGAGTTTGCTGAGAGCAGATTCCCCGAGTATGTGCGTCACTCATGATAAGACGGCATTGTGTATCTCTATTTCTTCTCATTAAACTATGGTGTGCTATTTATTTTATATTAGTAGTGTAGTCCTACCGCAAATATGAAAATGATACACATTTCCTGATTAATTATATTACGTGTGTTAGCCTAATGCAAACAGTTAGACGGTGCCTACGAAAACCTGTACCATATGTATGTGTTAGACTATATATGTGTTAGACTAATGCAAACTGTTATATGGTGTGTGCGATGACGATATCGTTTCCCCTTCAAACTACTAGATTGTGATAAAATACACTATTGGGTGAAGTTTGGTTGACTTCTGCGCAGCGGTTTGGGAGTTAACATAAAAAATACATTTCTCGGCCATATCGCATAGATCTCACTGTGAAAAGGCTTAAATGGCTTTTTTGACCTAAGTTTGAGGATTGCGCTCAAATCAAATGTCCTAGAACTAAATTTCCAAATGTAACTACTAGATTGTGATAAAATACACTATTGGGTTAAGTTTGGTTGACTTCTGCGCAGCGGTTTGGGAGTTAACATCAAAATTACATTTCTCGGCCATATCGCATAGATCTCACTGTGAAAAGGCTTAAATGGCTTTTTTGACCTAAGTTTGAGGATTGCACTCAAATCAAATGTCCTAGAACCAAATTTCCAAATGTAACTACTAGATTGTGACAAAATACACTATTGTGTGAAGTTTGGTTGACTTCTGCGCAGCGGTTTGGGAGTTAACATCAAAATTACATTTCTCGGCCATATCGCATAGATCTCACTGTGAAAAGGCTTAAATGACTTTTTTTAATTAAGTTTGAAGATTGCGCTCAAACCAAATGTCCTAGAACTAAATTTCCAAATGTAACTACTAGATTATGATAAAATACACTATTGGGTGAAGTTTGGTTTACTTCTGCGCAGCGGTTTGGGAGTTAACATCAAAATTACATTTCTCGGCCATATCGCATAGATCTCACTGTGAAAAGGCTTAAATGGCTTTTTTGACCTAAGTTTGAGGATTGCACTCAAATCAAATGTCCTAGAACCAAATTTCCAAATATAACTACTAGATTGTGACAAAATACACTATTGTGTGAAGTTTGGTTGACTTCTGCGCAGCGGTTTGGGAGTTAACATCAAAATTACATTTCTCGGCCATATCGCATAGATCTCACTGTGAAAAGGCTTAAATGGCTTTTTTGACCTAAGTTTGAGGATTGCGCTCAAATCAAATTTCCTTGAACCAAATTTCCACATGTAACTACTAGATTGTGATACAATACACTAATGGGTGAAGTTTGGTTGACTTCTGCGCAGCGGTTTGGGAGTGAACATCAAAATTACATTTCTCGGCCATATCGCATAGATCTCACTGTGAAAAGGCTTAAATGGCTTTTTTGACCTAAGTTTGAGGATTGCGCTCAAACCAAATGTCCTAGAACTAAATTTCCAAATGTAACTACTAGATTATGATAAAATACACTATTGGGTGAAGTTTGGTTTACTTCTGCGCAGCGGTTTGGGAGTTAACATCAAAATTACATTTCTCGGCCATATCGCATAGATCTCACTGTGAAAAGGCTTAAATGACTTTTTTTAATTAAGTTTGAAGATTGCGCTCAAACCAAATGTCCTAGAACTAAATTTCCAAATGTAACTACTAGATTGTGATAAAATACACTATTGGGTGAAGTTTGGTTGACTTCTGCGCAGCGGTTTGGGAGTTAACATCAAAATTACATTTCTCGGCCATATCGCATAGATCTCACTGTGAAAAGGCTTAAATGGCTTTTTTGACCTAAGTTTGAGGATTGCGCTCAAATCAAATGTCCTAGAACCAAATTTCCAAATGTAACTACTAGATTGTGATAAAATACACTATTGGGTGAAGTTTGGTTGACTTCTGCGCAGCGGTTTGGGAGTTAACATCAAAATTACATTTCTCGGCCATATCGCATAGATCTCACTGTGAAAAGGCTTAAATGGCTTTTTTGACCTAAGTTTGAGGATTGCGCTCAAATCAAATTTCCTAGAACCAAATTTCCACATGTAACTACTAGATTGTGATACAATACACTAATGGGTGAAGTTTGGTTGACTTCTGCGCAGCGGTTTGGGAGTGAACATCAAAATTACATTTCTCGGCCATATCGCATAGATCTCACTGTGAAAAGGCTTAAATGGCTTTTTTGACCTAGGTTTGAGGATTGCGCTCAAATCAAATGTCCTAGAACTAAATTTCCAAATGTAACTACTAGATTGTGATAAAATACACTATTGGGTGAAGTTTGGTTGACTTCTGCGCAGCGGTTTGGGAGTTAACATCAAAATTACATTTCTCGGCCATATCGCATATATCTCACTGTGAAAAGGCTTAAATGACTTTTTTAATTAAGTTTGAAGATTGCGCTCAAACCAAATGTCCTAGAACTAAATTTCCAAATGTAACTACTAGATTATGATAAAATACACTATTGGGTGAAGTTTGGTTTACTTCTGCGCAGCGGTTTTGGAGTTAACATCAAAATTACATTTCTCGGCCATATCGCATAGATCTCACTGTGAAAAGGCTTAAATGACTTTTTTTAATTAAGTTTGAAGATTGCGCTCAAACCAAATGTCCTAGAACTAAATTTCCAAATGTAACTACTAGATTGTGATAAAATACACTATTGGGTGAAGTTTGGTTGACTTCTGCGCAGCGGTTTGGGAGTTAACATCAAAATTACATTTCTCGGCCATATCGCATAGATCTCACTGTGAAAAGGCTTAAATGGCTTTTTTGACCTAAGTTTGAGGATTGCGCTCAAATCAAATGTCCTAGAACCAAATTTCCACATGTAACTACTAGATTATGATACAATACACTATTGGGTGAAGTTTGGTTTACTTCTGCGCAGCGGTTTGGGAGTTAACATCAAAATTACATTTCTCGGCCATATCGCATAGATGTTACTGTGAAAAGGCTTAAATGACTTTTTTTAATTAAGTTTGAAGATTGCGCTCAAACCAAATGTCCTAGAACTAAATTTCCAAATGTAACTACTAGATTGTGATACAATACACTATTGGGTGAAGTTTGGTTGACTTCTGCGCAGCGGTTTGGGAGTTAACATCAAAATTACATTTCTCGGCCATATCGCATAGATCTCACTGTGAAAAGGCTTAAATGGCTTTTTTGACCTAAGTTTGAGGATTGCGCTCAAATCAAATGTCCTAGAACCAAATTTCCACATGTAACTACTAGATTATGATACAATACACTATTGGGTGAAGTTTGGTTTACTTCTGCGCAGCGGTTTGGGAGTTAACATCAAAATTACATTTCTCGGCCATATTGCATAGATCTCACTGTGAAAAGGCTTAAATGGCTTTTTTGACCTAAGTTTGAGGATTGCGCTCAAATCAAATGTCCTAGAACCAAATTTCCACATGTAACTACTAGATTGTGATACAATACACTATTGGGTGAAGTTTGGTTTACTTCTGCGCAGCGGTTTGGGAGTTAACATCAAAATTACATTTCTCGGCCATATCGCATAGATCTCACTGTGAAAAGGCTTAAATGACTTTTTTTAATTAAGTTTGAAGACTGCGCTCAAACCAAATGTCCTAAAACTAAATTTCCAAATGTAACTACTAGATTGTGATAAAATACACTATTGGGTGAAGTTTGGTTGACTTCTGCGCAGCGGTTTGGGAGTTAACATCAAAATTACATTTCTCGGCCATATCGCATAGATCTCACTGTGAAAAGGCTTAAATGGCTTTTTTGACCTAAGTTTGAGGATTGCGCTCAAATCAAATGTCCTAGAACCAAATTTCCACATGTAACTACTAGATTGTTATACAATACACTATTGGGTGAAGTTTGGTTTACTTCTGCGCAGCGGTTTGGGAGTTAACATCAAAATTACATTTCTCGGCCATATCGCATAGATCTCACTGTGAAAAGGCTTAAATGACTTTTTTTAATTAAGTTTGAAGACTGCGCTCAAACCAAATGTCCTAAAACTAAATTTCCAAATGTAACTACTAGATTGTGATAAAATACACTATTGGGTGAAGTTTGGTTGACTTCTGCGCAGCGGTTTGGGAGTTAACATCAAAATTACATTTCTCGGCCATATCGCATAGATCTCACTGTGAAAAGGCTTAAATGGCTTTTTTGACCTAAGTTTGAGGATTGCACTCAAATCAAATGTCCTAGAACCAAATTTCCAAATGTAACTACTAGATTGTGACAAAATACACTATTGTGTGAAGTTTGGTTGACTTCTGCGCAGCGGTTTGGGAGTTAACATCAAAATTACATTTCTCGGCCATATCGCATAGATCTCACTGTGAAAAGGCTTAAATGACTTTTTTTAATTAAGTTTGAAGATTGCGCTCAAACCAAATGTCCTAGAACTAAATTTCCAAATGTAACTACTAGATTATGATAAAATACACTATTGGGTGAAGTTTGGTTTACTTCTGCGCAGCGGTTTGGGAGTTAACATCAAAATTACATTTCTCGGCCATATCGCATAGATCTCACTGTGAAAATGCTTAAATGGCTTTTTTGACCTAAGTTTGAGGATTGCGCTCAAATCAAATGTCCTAGAACTAAATTTCCAAATGTAACTACTAGATTGTGATAAAATACACTATTGGGTGAAGTTTGGTTGACTTCTGCGCAGCGGTTTGGGAGTTAACATCAAAAATACATTTCTCGGCCATATCGCATAGATGTCACTGTGAAAAGGCATAAATGGCTTTTTTGACCTAAGTTTGAGGATTGCGCTCAAATCAAATGTCCTAGAACTAAATTTCCAAATGTAACTACTAGATTGTGATAAAATACACTATTGGGTGAAGTTTGGTTGACTTCTGCGCAGCGGTTTGGGAGTTAACATCAAAATTACATTTCTCGGCCATATCGCATAGATCTCACTGTGAAAAGGCTTAAATGGCTTTTTTGACCTAAGTTTGAGGATTGCGCTCAAATCAAATTTCCTAGAACCAAATTTCCACATGTAACTACTAGATTGTGATACAATACACTAATGGGTGAAGTTTGGTTGACTTCTGCGCAGCGGTTTGGGAGTGAACATCAAAATTACATTTCTCGGCCATATCGCATAGATCTCACTGTGAAAAGGCTTAAATGGCTTTTTTGACCTAAGTTTGAGGATTGCGCTCAAATCAAATGTCCTAGAACTAAATTTCCAAATGTAACTACTAGATTGTGATAAAATACACTATTGGGTGAAGTTTGGTTGACTTCTGCGCAGCGGTTTGGGAGTTAACATCAAAATTACATTTCTCGGCCATATCGCATATATCTCACTGTGAAAAGGCTTAAATGACTTTTTTTAATTAAGTTTGAAGACTGCGCTCAAACCAAATGTCCTAGAACTAAATTTCCAAATGTAACTACTAGATTATGATAAAATACACTATTGGGTGAAGTTTGGTTTACTTCTGCGCAGCGGTTTGGGAGTTAACATCAAAATTACATTTCTCGGCCATATCGCATAGATCTCACTGTGAAAAGGCTTAAATGACTTTTTTTAATTAAGTTTGAAGATTGCGCTCAAACCAAATGTCCTAGAACTAAATTTCCAAATGTAACTACTAGATTGTGATAAAATACACTATTGGGTGAAGTTTGGTTGACTTCTGCGCAGCGGTTTGGGAGTTAACATCAAAATTACATTTCTCGGCCATATCGCATAGATCTCACTGTGAAAAGGCTTAAATGGCTTTTTTGACCTAAGTTTGAGGATTGCGCTCAAATCAAATGTCCTAGAACTAAATTTCCAAATGTAACTACTAGATTGTGATACAATACACTATTGGGTGAAGTTTGGTTGACTTCTGCGCAGCGGTTTGGGAGTTAACATCCAAATTACATTTCTCGGCCATATCGCATAGATCTCACTGTGAAAAGGCTTAAATGACTTTTTTTAATTAAGTTTGAAGATTGCGCTCAAATCAAATGTCCTAGAACCAAATTTCCACATGTAACTACTAGATTGTCATACAATACACTAATGGGTGAAGTTTGGTTGACTTCTGCGCAGCGGTTTGGGAGTGAACATCAAAATTACATTTCTTGGCCATATCGCATAGATCTCACTGTGAAAAGGCTTAAATGACTTTTTTTAATTAAGTTTGAAGATTGCGCTAAAAACCAAATGTCCTAAAACTAAATTTCCAAATGTAACTACTAGATTGTGATAAAATACACTATTGGGTGAAGTTTGGTTGACTTCTGCGCAGCGGTTTGGGAGTTAACATCAAAATTACATTTCTCGGCCATATCGCATAGATCTCACTGTGAAAAGGCATAAATGGCTTTTTTGACCTAAGTTTGATGATTGCGCTCAAACCATATGTCCTAGAACTAAATTTCCAAATGTAACTACTAGATTGTGACAAAATACACTATTGTGTGAAGTTTGGTTGACTTCTGCGCAGCGGTTTGGGAGTTAACATCAAAATTACATTTCTCGGCCATATCGCATAGATCTCACTGTGAAAAGGCTTAAATGACTTTTTTTAATTAAGTTTGAAGATTGCGCTCAAACCAAATGTCCTAGAACTAAATTTCCAAATGTAACTACTAGATTATGATAAAATACACTATTGGGTGAAGTTTGGTTTACTTCTGCGCAGCGGTTTGGGAGTTAACATCAAAATTACATTTCTCGGCCATATCGCATAGATCTCACTGTGAAAATGCTTAAATGGCTTTTTTGACCTAAGTTTGAGGATTGCGCTCAAATCAAATGTCCTAGAACTAAATTTCCAAATGTAACTACTAGATTGTGATACAATACACTAATGGGTGAAGTTTGGTTGACTTCTGCGCAGCGGTTTGGGAGTTAACATCAAAAATACATTTCTCGGCCATATCGCATAGATCTCACTGTGAAAAGGCTTAAATGGCTTTTTTGACCTAAGTTTGAGGATTGCGCTCAAATCAAATGTCCTAGAACTAAATTTCCAAATGTAACTACTAGATTGTGATAAAATACACTATTGGGTGAAGTTTGGTTGACTTCTGCGCAGCGGTTTGGGAGTTAACATCAAAATTACATTTCTCGGCCATATCGCATAGATCTCACTGTGAAAAGGCTTAAATGGCTTTTTTGACCTAAATTTGAGGATTGCGCTCAAATCAAATTTCCTAGAACCAAATTTCCACATGTAACTACTAGATTGTGATACAATACACTAATGGGTGAAGTTTGGTTGACTTCTGCGCAGCGGTTTGGGAGTGAACATCAAAATTACATTTCTCGGCCATATCGCATAGATCTCACTGTGAAAAGGCTTAAATGGCTTTTTTGACCTAAGTTTGAGGATTGCGCTCAAATCAAATGTCCTAGAACTAAATTTCCAAATGTAACTACTAGATTGTGATAAAATACACTATTGGGTGAAGTTTGGTTGACTTCTGCGCAGCGGTTTGGGAGTTAACATCAAAATTACATTTCTCGGCCATATCGCATAGATCTCACTGTGAAAAGGCTTAAATGGCTTTTTTGACCTAAGTTTGATGATTGCGCTCAAACCATATGTCCTAGAACTAAATTTCCAAATGTAACTACTAGATTGTGACAAAATACACTATTGTGTGAAGTTTGGTTGACTTCTGCGCAGCGGTTTGGGAGTTAACATCAAAATTACATTTCTCGGCCATATCGCATAGATCTCACTGTGAAAAGGCTTAAATGACTTTTTTTAATTAAGTTTGAAGATTGCGCTCAAACCAAATGTCCTAGAACTAAATTTCCAAATGTAACTACTAGATTATGATAAAATACACTATTGGGTGAAGTTTGGTTTACTTCTGCGCAGCGGTTTGGGAGTTAACATCAAAATTACATTTCTCGGCCATATCGCATAGATCTCACTGTGAAAATGCTTAAATGGCTTTTTTGACCTAAGTTTGAGGATTGCGCTCAAATCAAATGTCCTAGAACTAAATTTCCAAATGTAACTACTAGATTGTGATAAAATACACTATTGGGTGAAGTTTGGTTGACTTCTGCGCAGCGGTTTGGGAGTTAACATCAAAAATACATTTCTCGGCCATATCGCATAGATCTCACTGTGAAAAGGCTTAAATGGCTTTTTTGACCTAAGTTTGAGGATTGCGCTCAAATCAAATGTCCTAGAACTAAATTTCCAAATGTAACTACTAGATTGTGATAAAATACACTATTGGGTGAAGTTTGGTTGACTTCTGCGCAGCGGTTTGGGAGTTAACATCAAAATTACATTTCTCGGCCATATCGCATAGATCTCACTGTGAAAAGGCTTAAATGGCTTTTTTGACCTAAATTTGAGGATTGCGCTCAAATCAAATTTCCTAGAACCAAATTTCCACATGTAACTACTAGATTGTGATACAATACACTAATGGGTGAAGTTTGGTTGACTTCTGCGCAGCGGTTTGGGAGTGAACATCAAAATTACATTTCTCGGCCATATCGCATAGATCTCACTGTGAAAAGGCTTAAATGGCTTTTTTGACCTAAGTTTGAGGATTGCGCTCAAATCAAATGTCCTAGAACTAAATTTCCAAATGTAACTACTAGATTGTGATAAAATACACTATTGGGTGAAGTTTGGTTGACTTCTGCGCAGCGGTTTGGGAGTTAACATCAAAATTACATTTCTCGGCCATATCGCATATATCTCACTGTGAAAAGGCTTAAATGACTTTTTTTAATTAAGTTTGAAGATTGCGCTCAAACCAAATGTCCTAGAACTAAATTTCCAAATGTAACTACTAGATTATGATAAAATACACTATTGGGTGAAGTTTGGTTTACTTCTGCGCAGCGGTTTGGGAGTTAACATCAAAATTACATTTCTCGGCCATATCGCATAGATCTCACTGTGAAAAGGCTTAAATGACTTTTTTTAATTAAGTTTGAAGATTGCGCTCAAACCAAATGTCCTAGAACTAAATTTCCAAATGTAACTACTAGATTGTGATAAAATACACTATTGGGTGAAGTTTGGTTGACTTCTGCGCAGCGGTTTGGGAGTTAACATCAAAATTACATTTCTCGGCCATATCGCATAGATCTCACTGTGAAAAGGCTTAAATGGCTTTTTTGACCTAAGTTTGAGGATTGCGCTCAAATCAAATGTCCTAGAACTAAATTTCCAAATGTAACTACTAGATTGTGATACAATACACTATTGGGTGAAGTTTGGTTGACTTCTGCGCAGCGGTTTGGGAGTTAACATCCAAATTACATTTCTCGGCCATATCGCATAGATCTCACTGTGAAAAGGCTTAAATGACTTTTTTTAATTAAGTTTGAAGATTGCGCTCAAATCAAATGTCCTAGAACCAAATTTCCACATGTAACTACTAGATTGTCATACAATACACTAATGGGTGAAGTTTGGTTGACTTCTGCGCAGCGGTTTGGGAGTGAACATCAAAATTACATTTCTCGGCCATATCGCATAGATCTCACTGTGAAAAGGCTTAAATGACTTTTTTTAATTAAGTTTGAAGATTGCGCTCAAACCAAATGTCCTAAAACTAAATTTCCAAATGTAACTACTAGATTGTGATAAAATACACTATTGGGTGAAGTTTGGTTGACTTCTGCGCAGCGGTTTGGGAGTTAACATCAAAATTACATTTCTCGGCCATATCGCATAGATCTCACTGTGAAAAGGCTTAAATGGCTTTTTTGACCTAAGTTTGATGATTGCGCTCAAACCATATGTCCTAGAACTAAATTTCCAAATGTAACTACTAGATTGTGATAAAATACACTATTGGCTGAAGTTTGGTTGACTTCTGCGCAGCGGTTTGGGAGTTAACATCAAAATTACATTTCTCGGCCATATCGCATAGATCTCACTGTGAAAAGGCTTAAATGGCTTTTTTGACCTAAGTTTGAGAATTGCGCTCAAATCAAATGTCCTAGAACCAAATTTCCACATGTAACTACTAGATTGTGATACAATACACTATTGGGTGAAGTTTGGTTTACTTCTGCGCAGCGGTTTGGGAGTTAACATCAAAATTACATTTCTCGGCCATATCGCATAGATCTCACTGTGAAAAGGCTTAAATGACTTTTTTTAATTAAGTTTGAAGATTGCGCTCAAACCAAATGTCCTCGAACTAAATTTCCAAATGTAACTACTAGGTTATGATAAAATACACTATTGGGTGAAGTTTGGTTGACTTCTGCGCAGCGGTTTGGGAGTTAACATCAAAATTACATTTCTCGGCCATATCGCATAGATCTCACTGTGAAAAGGCTTAAATGGCTTTTTTGACCTAAGTTTGAGGATTGCGCTCAAATCAAATGTCCTAGAACTAAATTTCCAAATGTAACTACTAGATTGTGATACAATACACTATTGGGTGAAGTTTGGTTGACTTCTGCGCAGCGGTTTGGGAGTTAACAATCAAATTACATTTCTCGGCCATATCGCATAGATCTCACTGTGAAAAGGCTTAAATGACTTTTTTTAATTAAGTTTGAAGATTGCGCTCAAATCAAATGTCCTAGAACCAAATTTCCACATGTAACTACTAGATTGTCATACAATACACTAATGGGTGAAGTTTGGTTGACTTCTGCGCAGCGGTTTGGGAGTGAACATCAAAATTACATTTCTCGGCCATATCGCATAGATCTCACTGTGAAAAGGCTTAAATGACTTTTTTTAATTAAGTTTGAAAATTGCGCTCAAACCAAATGTCCTAAAACTAAATTTCCAAATGTAACTACTAGATTGTGATAAAATACACTATTGGGTGAAGTTTGGTTGACTTCTGCGCAGCGGTTTGGGAGTTAACATCAAAATTACATTTCTCGGCCATATCGCATAGATCTCACTGTGAAAAGGCTTAAATGGCTTTTTTGACCTAAGTTTGAGGATTGCGCTCAAATCAAATGTCCTAGAACCAAATTTCCACATGTAACTACTAGATTGTGATACAATACACTATTGGGTGAAGTTTGGTTGACTTCTGCGCAGCGGTTTGGGAGTGAACATCAAAATTACATTTCTCGGCCATATCGCATAGATCTCACTGTGAAAAGGCTTAAATGACTTTTTTTAATTAAGTTTAAAGATTGCGCTCAAACCAAATGTCCTAAAACTAAATTTCTAAATGTAACTACTAGATTGTGATAAAATACACTATTGGGTGAAGTTTGGTTGACTTCTGCGCAGCGGTTTGGGAGTTAACATTAAAATTACATTTCTCAGCCATATCGCATAGATCTCACTGTGAAAAGGCTTAAATGGCTTTTTTGACCTAAGTTTGATGATTGCGCTCAAACCAAATGTCCTAGAACTAAATTTCCAAATGTAACTACTAGATTGTGATAAAATACACTATTGGGTGAAGTTTGGTTGACTTCTGCGCAGTGGTTTGGGAGTTAACATCAAAATTACATTTCTCGGCCATATCGCATAGATCTCACTGTGAAAAGGCTTAAATGGCTTTTTTGACCTAAGTTTGAGAATTGCGCTCAAATCAAATGTCCTAGAACCAAATTTCCACATGTAACTACTAGATTGTGATACAATACACTATTGGGTGAAGTTTGGTTGACTTCTGCGCAGCGGTTTGGGAGTTAACATCAAAATTACATTTCTCGGTCATATCGCATAGATCTCACTGTGAAAAGGCTTAAATGACTTTTTTTAATTAAGTTTGAAGATTGCGCTCAAACCAAATGTCCTAGAACTTAATTTCCAAATGTAACTACTAGATTATGATAAAATACACTATTGGGTGAAGTTTCGTTTACTTCTGCGCAGCGGTTTGGGAGTGAACATCAAAATTACATTTCTCGGCCATATCGCATAGAAAAGGCTTAAATGACATTTTTTAATTAAGTTTGAAGATTGCGCTCAAAACAAATGTCCTAAAACTAAATTTCCAAATGTAACTACTAGATTATGATAAAATACACTATTGGGTGAAGTTTGGTTTACTTCTGCGCAGCGATTTGGGAGTGAACATCAAAATTACATTTCTCGGCCATATCGCATAGAAAAGGCTTAAATGACATTTTTTAATTAAGTTTGAAGATTGCGCTCAAACCAAATGTCCTAAAACTAAATTTCCAAATGTAACTACTAGATTGTGATAAAATACACTATTGGGTGAAGTTTGGTTGACTTCTGCGCAGCGGTTTGGGAGTTAACATCAAAATTATATTTCTCGGCCATATTGCATAGATCTCACTGTGAAAAGGCTTAAATGGCTTTTTTGACCTAAGTTTGAAGATTGCGCTCAAATCAAATGTCCTAGAACCAAATTTCCACATGTAACTACTAGATTGTGATACAATACACTATTGGGTGAAGTTTGGTTTACTTCTGCGCAGCGGTTTGGGAGTTAACATCAAAATTACATTTCTCGGCCATATCGCATAGATCTCACTGTGAAAAGGCTTAAATGGCTTTTTTGACCTAAGTTTGAGGATTGCGCTCAAATCAAATGTCCTAGAACCAAATTTCCAAATGTAACTACTAGATTGTGATAAAATACACTATTGTGTGAAGTTTGGTTGACTTCTGCGCAGCGGTTTGGGAGTTAACATCAAAATTACATTTCTCGGCCATATCGCATAGATCTCACTGTGAAAAGGCTTAAATGGCTTTTTTGACCTAGGTTTGAGAATTGCGCTCAAATCAAATGTCCTAGAACCAAATTTCCACATGTAACTACTAGATTGTGATACAATACACTATTGGGTGAAGTTTGGTTTACTTCTGCGCAGCGGTTTGGGAGTTAACATCAAAATTACATTTCTCGGCCATATCGCATAGATCTCACTGTGAAAAGGCTTAAATGGCTTTTTTGACCTAAGTTTGAGGATTGCGCTCAAATCAAATGTCCTAGAACCAAATTTCCACATGTAACTACTAGATTGTGATACAATACACTAATGGGTGAAGTTTGGTTGACTTCTGCGCAGCGGTTTGGGAGTGAACATCAAAATTACATTTCTCGGCCATATCGCATAGATCTCACTGTGAAAAGGCTTAAATGACTTTTTTTAATTAAGTTTGAAGATTGCGCTCAAATCAAATGTCCTAGAACCAAATTTCCAAATGTAACTACTAGATTGTGATAAAATACACTATTGGGTGAAGTTTGGTTGACTTCTGCGCAGCGGTTTGGGAGTTAACATCAAAATTACATTTCTCGGCCATATCGCATAGATCTCACTGTGAAAAGGCTTAAATGACTTTTTTTAATTAAGTTTGAAGATTGCGCTCAAACCAAATGTCCTAAAACTAAATTTCCAAATGTAACTACTAGATTGTGATAAAATACACTATTGGGTGAAGTTTGGTTGACTTCTGCGCAGCGGTTTGGGAGTTAACATCAAAATTACATTTCTCGGCCATATCGCATAGATCTCACTGTGAAAAGGCTTAAATGGCTTTTTTGACCTAAGTTTGAGAATTGCGCTCAAATCAAATGTCCTAGAACCAAATTTCCACATGTAACTACTAGATTGTGATACAATACACTATTGGGTGAAGTTTGGTTGACTTCTGCGCAGCGGTATGGGAGTTGACATCAAAATTACATTTCTCGGCCATATCGCATAGATCTCACTGTGAAAAGGCTTAAATGGCTTTTTTGACCTAAGTTTGAGGATTGCGCTCAAATCAAATGTCCTAGAACCAAATTTCCACATGTAACTACTAGATTGTGATACAATACACTATTGGGTGAAGTTTGGTTGACTTCTGCGCAGCGGTTTGGGAGTTAACATTAAAATTACATTTCTCAACATATCGCATAGATCTCACTGTGAAAAGGCTTAAATGACTTTTTTTAATTAAGTTTGAAGATGGCGCTCAAACCAAATGTCCTAGAACTAAATTTCTAAATGTAACTACTAGATTGTGATAAAATACACTATTGGGTGAAGTTTGGTTGACTTCTGCGCAGCGGTTTGGGAGTTAACATCAAAATTACATTTCTCGGCCATATCGCATAGATCTCACTGTGAAAAGGCTTAAATGGCTTTTTTGACCTAAGTTTGAGAATTGCGCTCAAATCAAATGTTCTAGAACCAAATTTCTACATGTAACTACTAGATTGTGATACAATACACTATTGGGTGAAGTTTGGTTGACTTCTGCGCAGCGGTTTGGGAGTTAACATCAAAATTACATTTCTCGGCCATATCGCATAGATCTCACTGTGAAAAGGCTTAAATGGCTTTTTTGACCTAAGTTTGAGGATTGCGCTCAAATCAAATGTCCTAGAACCAAATTTCCACATGTAACTACTAGATTGTTATACAATACACTAATGGGTGAAGTTTGGTTGACTTCTGCGCAGCGGTTTGGGAGTGAACATCAAAATTACATTTCTCGGCCATATCGCATAGATCTCACTGTGAAAAGGCTTAAATGACTTTTTTTAATTAAGTTTGAAGATTGCGCTCAAACCAAATGTCCTAAAACTAAATTTCCAAATGTAACTACTAGATTGTGATAAAATACACTATTGGGTGAAGTTTGGTTGACTTCTGCGCAGCGGTTTGGGAGTTAACATCAAAATTACATTTCTCGGCCATATCGCATAGATCTCACTGTGAAAAGGCTTAAATGGCTTTTTTGACCTAAGTTTGAGGATTGCGCTCAAATCAAATGTCCTAGAACCAAATTTCCACATGTAACTACTAGATTGTGATACAATACACTAATGGGTGAAGTTTGGTTGACTTCTGCGCAGCGGTTTGGGAGTGAACATCAAAATTACATTTCTCGGCCATATCGCATAGATCTCACTGTGAAAAGGCTTAAATGACTTTTTTTAATTAAGTTTGAAGATTGCGCTCAAACCAAATGTCCTAAAACTAAATTTCCAAATGTAACTACTAGATTGTGATAAAATACACTATTGGGTGAAGTTTGGTTGACTTCTGCGCAGCGGTTTGGGAGTTAACATCAAAATTACATTTCTCGGCCATATCGCATAGATCTCACTGTGAAAAGGCTTAAATGGCTTTTTTGACCTAAGTTTGAGGATTGCGCTCAAATCAAATGTCCTAGCACCAAATTTCCACATGTAACTACTAGATTGTGATACAATACACTATTGGGTGAAGTTTGGTTTACTTCTGCGCAGCGGTTTGGGAGTTAACATCAAAATTACATTTCTCGGCCATATCGCATAGATCTCACTGTGAAAAGGCTTAAATGGCTTTTTTGACCTAAGTTTGAGGATTGCGCTCAAATCAAATGTCCTAGAACCAAATTTCCACATGTAACTACTAGATTGTGATACAATACACTAATGGGTGAAGTTTGGTTGACTTCTGCGCAGCGGTTTGGGAGTGAACATCAAAATTACATTTCTCGGCCATATCGCATAGATCTCACTGTGAAAAGGCTTAAATGACTTTTTTTAATTAAGTTTGAAGATTGCGCTCAAACCAAATGTCCTAAAACTAAATTTCCAAATGTAACTACTAGATTGTGATAAAATACACTATTGGGTGAAGTTTGGTTGACTTCTGCGCAGCGGTTTGGGAGTTAACATCAAAATTACATTTCTCGGCCATATCGCATAGATCTCACTGTGAAAAGGCTTAAATGGCTTTTTTGACATAAGTTTGAGGATTGCGCTCAAATCAAATGTCCTAGAACCAAATTTCCACATGTAACTACTAGATTGTGATACAATACACTAATGGGTGAAGTTTGGTTTACTTCTGCGCAGCGGTTTGGGAGTTAACATCAAAATTACATTTCTCGGCCATATCGCATAGATCTCACTGTGAAAAGGCTTAAATGGCTTTTTTGACCTAAGTTTGAGGATTGCGCTCAAATCAAATGTCCTAGAACTAAATTTCCAAATGTAACTACTAGATTGTGATACAATACACTAATGGGTGAAGTTTGGTTGACTTCTGCGCAGCGGTTTGGGAGTGAACATCAAAATTACATTTCTCGGCCATATCGCATAGATCTCACTCTGAAAAGGCTTAAATGACTTTTTTTAATTAAGTTTGAAGATTGCGCTCAAACCAAATGTCCTAAAACTAAATTTCCAAATGTAACTACTAGATTGTGATAAAATACACTATTGGGTGAAGTTTGGTTGACTTCTGCGCAGCGGTTTGGGAGTTAACATCAAAATTACATTTCTCGGCCATATCGCATAGATCTCACTGTGAAAAGGCTTAAATGGCTTTTTTGACCTAAGTTTGAGGATTGCGCTCAAATCAAATGTCCTAGAACCAAATTTCCACATGTAACTACTAGATTGTGATACAATACACTATTGGGTGAAGTTTGGTTTACTTCTGCGCAGCGGTTTGGGAGTTAACATCAAAATTACATTTCTCGGCCATATCGCATAGATCTCACTGTGAAAAGGCTTAAATGACTTTTTTTTAATTAAGTTTGAAGACTGCGCTCAAACCAAATGTCCTAGAACTAAATTTCCAAATGTAACTACTAGATTATGATAAAATACACTATTGGGTGAAATTTGGTTTACTTCTGCGCAGCGGTTTTGGAGTTAACATCAAAATTACATTTCTCGGCCATATCGCATAGATCTCACTGTGAAAAGGCTTAAATGGCTTTTTTGACCTAAGTTTGAGAATTGCGCTCAAATCAAATGTCCTAGAACTAAATTTCCAAATGTAACTACTAGACTGTGATAAAATACACTATTGGGTGAAGTTTGGTTGACTTCTGCGCAGCGGTTTGGGAGTGAACATCAAAATTACATTTCTCGGCCATATCGCATAGATCTCACTGTGAAAAGGCTTAAATGACTTTTTTAATTAAGTTTGATGATTGCGCTCAAACCAAATGTCCTAGAACTAAATTTCCAAATGTAACTACTAGATTATGATAAAATACACTATTGGGTGAAATTTGGTTTACTTCTGCGCAGCGGTTTGGGAGTTAACATCAAAATTACATTTCTCGGCCATATCGCATAGATCTCACTGTGAAAAGGCTTAAATGGCTTTTTTGACCTAAGTTTGAGAATTGCGCTCAAATCAAATGTCCTAGAACTAAATTTCCAAATGTAACTACTAGACTGTGATAAAATACACTATTGGGTGAAGTTTGGTTGACTTCTGCGCAGCGGTTTGGGAGTGAACATCAAAATTACATTTCTCGGCCATATCGCATAGATCTCACTGTGAAAAGGCTTAAATGACTTTTTTAATTAAGTTTGATGATTGCGCTCAAACCAAATGTCCTAGAACGAAATTTCCAAATGTAACTACTAGATTGTGATACAATACACTATTGGGTGAAGTTTGGTTGACTTCTGCGCAGCGGTTTGGGAGTTAACATCAAAATTACATTTCTCGGCCATATCGCATAGATCTCACTGTGAAAAGGCTTAAATGGCTTTTTTTACCTAAGTTTGAGGATTGCGCTCAAACCAAATGTCCTAGAACCAAATTTCCACATGTAACTACTAGATTGTGATACAATACACTATTGGGTGAAGTTTGGTTTACTTCTGCGCAGCGGTTTGGGAGTTAACATCAAAATTACATTTCTCGGCCATATCGCATAGATCTCACTGTGAAAAGGCTTAAATGACTTTTTTTTAATTAAGTTTGAAGACTGCGCTCAAACCAAATGTCCTAGAACTAAATTTCCAAATGTAACTACTAGATTATGATAAAATACACTATTGGGTGAAATTTGGTTTACTTCTGCGCAGCGGTTTGGGAGTTAACATCAAAATTACATTTCTCGGCCATATCGCATAGATCTCACTGTGAAAAGGCTTAAATGGCTTTTTTGACCTAAGTTTGAGAATTGCGCTCAAATCAAATGTCCTAGAACTAAATTTCCAAATGTAACTACTAGACTGTGATAAAATACACTATTGGGTGAAGTTTGGTTGACTTCTGCGCAGCGGTTTGGGAGTGAACATCAAAATTACATTTCTCGGCCATATCGCATAGATCTCACTGTGAAAAGGCTTAAATGACTTTTTTAATTAAGTTTGATGATTGCGCTCAAACCAAATGTCCTAGAACTAAATTTCCAAATGTAACTACTAGATTATGATAAAATACACTATTGGGTGAAATTTGGTTTACTTCTGCGCAGCGGTTTGGGAGTTAACATCAAAATTACATTTCTCGGCCATATCGCATAGATCTCACTGTGAAAAGGCTTAAATGGCTTTTTTGACCTAAGTTTGAGAATTGCGCTCAAATCAAATGTCCTAGAACTAAATTTCCAAATGTAACTACTAGACTGTGATACAATACACTATTGGGTGAAGTTTGGTTGACTTCTGCGCAGCGGTTTGGGAGTGAACATCAAAATTACATTTCTCGGCCATATCGCATAGATCTCACTGTGAAAAGGCTTAAATGACTTTTTTAATTAAGTTTGATGATTGCGCTCAAACCAAATGTCCTAGAACGAAATTTCCAAATGTAACTACTAGATTGTGATACAATACACTATTGGGTGAAGTTTGGTTGACTTCTGCGCAGCGGTTTGGGAGTTAACATCAAAATTACATTTCTCGGCCATATCGCATAGATCTCACTGTGAAAAGGCTTAAATGGCTTTTTTGACCTAAGTTTGAGGATTGCGCTCAAATCAAATGTCCTAGAACCAAATTTCCACATGTAACTACTAGATTGTGATACAATACACTATTGGGTGAAGTTTGGTTGACTTCTGCGCAGCGGTTTGGGAGTTAACATCAAAATTACATTTCTCGGCCATATCACATAGATCTCACTGTGAAAAGGCTTAAATGGCTTTTTTGACCTAAGTTTGAGGATTGCGCTCAAATCAAATGTCCTAGAACCAAATTTCCACATGTAACTACTAGATTGTGATACAATACACTATTGGGTGAAGTTTGGTTGACTTCTGCGCAGCGGTTTGGGAGTTAACATCAAAATTACATTTCTCGGCCATATCGCATAGATCTCACTGTGAAAAGGCTTAAATGACTTTTTTTAATTAAGTTTGAAGATTGCGCTCAAACCAAATGTCCTAGAACTAAATTTCCAAATGTAACTACTACATTATGATAAAATACACTATTGGGTGAAGTTTGGTTTACTTCTGCGCAGCGGTTTGGGAGTTAACATCAAAATTACATTTCTCGGCCATATCGCATAGATCTCACTGTGAAAAGGCTTAAATGGCTTTTTTGACCTAAGTTTGAGGATTGCGCTCAAATCAAATGTCCTAGAACCAAATTTCCACATGTAACTACTAGATTGTGATACAATACACTAATGGGTGAAGTTTGGTTGACTTCTGCGCAGCGGTTTGGGAGTGAACATCAAAATTACATTTCTCGGCCATATCGCATAGATCTCACTGTGAAAAGGCTTAAATGACTTTTTTTAATTAAGTTTGAAGATTGCGCTCAAACCAAATGTCCTAAAACTAAATTTCCAAATGTAACTAATAGATTGTGATAAAATACACTATTGGGTGAAGTTTGGTTGACTTCTGCGCAGCGGTTTGGGAGTTAACATCAAAATTACATTTCTCGGCCATATCGCATAGATCTCACTGTGAAAAGGCTTAAATGGCTTTTTTGACCTAAGTTTGAGGATTGCACTCAAATCAAATGTCCTAGAACCAAATTTCCAAATGTAACTACAAGATTGTGATAAAATACACTATTGTGTGAAGTTTGGTTGACTTCTGCGCAGCGGTTTGGGAGTTAACATCAAAATTACATTTCTCGGCCATATCGCATAGATCTCACTGTGAAAAGGCTTAAATGACTTTTTTTAATTAAGTTTGAAGATTGCGCTCAAACCAAATGTCCTAGAACTAAATTTCCAAATGTAACTACTAGATTATGATAAAATACACTATTGGGTGAAGGTTGGTTTACTTCAGCGCAGCGGTTTGGGAGTTAACATCAAAATTACATTTCTCGGCCATATCGCATAGATCTCACTGTGAAAAGGCTTAAATGGCTTTTTTGACCTAAGTTTGAGGATTGCGCTCAAATCAAATGTCCTAGAACTAAATTTCCAAATGTAACTACTAGATTGTGATAAAATACACTATTGGGTGAAGTTTGGTTGACTTCTGCGCAGCGGTTTGGGAGTTAACATCAAAATTACATTTCTCGGCCATATCGCATAGATCTCACTGTGAAAAGGCTTAAATGGCTTTTTTGACCTAAGTTTGAGGATTGCGCTCAAATCAAATGTCCTAGCACCAAATTTCCACATGTAACTACTAGATTGTGATACAATACACTATTGGGTGAAGTTTGGTTTACTTCTGCGCAGCGGTTTGGGAGTTAACATCAAAATTACATTTCTCGGCCATATCGCATAGATCTCACTGTGAAAAGGCTTAAATGGCTTTTTTGACCTAAGTTTGAGGATTGCGCTCAAATCAAATGTCCTAGAACTAAATTTCCAAATGTAACTACTAGATTGTGATAAAATACACTATTGGGTGAAGTTTGGTTGACTTCTGCGCAGCGGTTTGGGAGTTAACATCAAAATTACATTTCTCGGCCATATCGCATAGATCTCACTGTGAAAAGGCTTAAATGACTTTTTTTAATTAAGTTTGAAGATTGCGCTCAAACCAAATGTCCTAGAACTAAATTTCCAAATGTAACTACTAGATTATGATAAAATACACTATTGGGTGAAGTTTGGTTTACTTCTGCGCAGCGGTTTGGGAGTTAACATCAAAATTACATTTCTCGGCCATATCGCATAGATCTCACTGTGAAAAGGCTTAAATGGCTTTTTTGACCTAAGTTTGAGGATTGCGCTCAAATCAAATGTCCTAGAACCAAATTTCCACATGTAACTACTAGATTGTGATACAATACACTATTGGGTGAAGTTTGGTTGACTTCTGCGCAGCGGTTTGGGAGTTAACATCCAAATTACATTTCTCGGCCATATCGCATAGATCTCACTGTGAAAAGGCTTAAATGACTTTTTTTAATTAAGTTTGAAGATTGCGCTCAAATCAAATGTCCTAGAACCAAATTTCCACATGTAACTACTAGATTGTCATACAATACACTAATGGGTGAAGTTTGGTTGACTTCTGCGCAGCGGTTTGGGAGTGAACATCAAAATTACATTTCTCGGCCATATCGCATAGATCTCACTGTGAAAAGGCTTAAATGACTTTTTTTAATTAAGTTTGAAGATTGCGCTAAAAACCAAATGTCCTAAAACTAAATTTCCAAATGTAACTACTAGATTGTGATAAAATACACTATTGGGTGAAGTTTGGTTGACTTCTGCGCAGCGGTTTGGGAGTTAACATCAAAATTACATTTCTCGGCCATATCGCATAGATCTCACTGTGAAAAGGCTTAAATGGCTTTTTTGACCTAAGTTTGATGATTGCGCTCAAACCATATGTCCTAGAACTAAATTTCCAAATGTAACTACTAGATTGTGACAAAATACACTATTGTGTGAAGTTTGGTTGACTTCTGCGCAGCGGTTTGGGAGTTAACATCAAAATTACATTTCTCGGCCATATCGCATAGATCTCACTGTGAAAAGGCTTAAATGACTTTTTTTAATTAAGTTTGAAGATTGCGCTCAAACCAAATGTCCTAGAACTAAATTTCCAAATGTAACTACTAGATTATGATAAAATACACTATTGGGTGAAGTTTGGTTTACTTCTGCGCAGCGGTTTGGGAGTTAACATCAAAATTACATTTCTCGGCCATATCGCATAGATCTCACTGTGAAAATGCTTAAATGGCTTTTTTGACCTAAGTTTGAGGATTGCGCTCAAATCAAATGTCCTAGAACTAAATTTCCAAATGTAACTACTAGATTGTGATAAAATACACTATTGGGTGAAGTTTGGTTGACTTCTGCGCAGCGGTTTGGGAGTTAACATCAAAAATACATTTCTCGGCCATATCGCATAGATCTCACTGTGAAAAGGCTTAAATGGCTTTTTTGACCTAAGTTTGAGGATTGCGCTCAAATCAAATGTCCTAGAACTAAATTTCCAAATGTAACTACTAGATTGTGATAAAATACACTATTGGGTGAAGTTTGGTTGACTTCTGCGCAGCGGTTTGGGAGTGAACATCAAAATTACATTTCTCGGCCATATCGCATAGATCTCACTGTGAAAAGGCTTAAATGACTTTTTTTAATTAAGTTTGAAGATTGCGCTAAAAACCAAATGTCCTAAAACTAAATTTCCAAATGTAACTACTAGATTGTGATAAAATACACTATTGGGTGAAGTTTGGTTGACTTCTGCGCAGCGGTTTGGGAGTTAACATCAAAATTACATTTCTCGGCCATATCGCATAGATCTCACTGTGAAAAGGCTTAAATGGCTTTTTTGACCTAAGTTTGATGATTGCGCTCAAACCATATGTCCTAGAACTAAATTTCCAAATGTAACTACTAGATTGTGACAAAATACACTATTGTGTGAAGTTTGGTTGACTTCTGCGCAGCGGTTTGGGAGTTAACATCAAAATTACATTTCTCGGCCATATCGCATAGATCTCACTGTGAAAAGGCTTAAATGACTTTTTTTAATTAAGTTTGAAGATTGCGCTCAAACCAAATGTCCTAGAACTAAATTTCCAAATGTAACTACTAGATTATGATAAAATACACTATTGGGTGAAGTTTGGTTTACTTCTGCGCAGCGGTTTGGGAGTTAACATCAAAATTACATTTCTCGGCCATATCGCATAGATCTCACTGTGAAAATGCTTAAATGGCTTTTTTGACCTAAGTTTGAGGATTGCGCTCAAATCAAATGTCCTAGAACTAAATTTCCAAATGTAACTACTAGATTGTGATAAAATACACTATTGGGTGAAGTTTGGTTGACTTCTGCGCAGCGGTTTGGGAGTTAACATCAAAAATACATTTCTCGGCCATATCGCATAGATCTCACTGTGAAAAGGCTTAAATGGCTTTTTTGACCTAAGTTTGAGGATTGCGCTCAAATCAAATGTCCTAGAACTAAATTTCCAAATGTAACTACTAGATTGTGATAAAATACACTATTGGGTGAAGTTTGGTTGACTTCTGCGCAGCGGTTTGGGAGTTAACATCAAAATTACATTTCTCGGCCATATCGCATAGATCTCACTGTGAAAAGGCTTAAATGGCTTTTTTGACCTAAATTTGAGGATTGCGCTCAAATCAAATTTCCTAGAACCAAATTTCCACATGTAACTACTAGATTGTGATACAATACACTAATGGGTGAAGTTTGGTTGACTTCTGCGCAGCGGTTTGGGAGTGAACATCAAAATTACATTTCTCGGCCATATCGCATAGATCTCACTGTGAAAAGGCTTAAATGGCTTTTTTGACCTAAGTTTGAGGATTGCGCTCAAATCAAATGTCCTAGAACTAAATTTCCAAATGTAACTACTAGATTGTGATAAAATACACTATTGGGTGAAGTTTGGTTGACTTCTGCGCAGCGGTTTGGGAGTTAACATCAAAATTACATTTCTCGGCCATATCGCATAGATCTCACTGTGAAAAGGCTTAAATGGCTTTTTTGACCTAAGTTTGAGGATTGCGCTCAAATCAAATGTCCTAGAACTAAATTTCCAAATGTAACTACTAGATTATGATAAAATACACTATTGGGTGAAGTTTGGTTTACTTCTGCGCAGCGGTTTGGGAGTTAACATCAAAATTACATTTCTCGGCCATATCGCATAGATCTCACTGTGAAAAGGCTTAAATGACTTTTTTTAATTAAGTTTGAAGATTGCGCTCAAACCAAATGTCCTAGAACTAAATTTCCAAATGTAACTACTAGATTGTGATAAAATACACTATTGGGTGAAGTTTGGTTGACTTCTGCGCAGCGGTTTGGGAGTTAACATCAAAATTACATTTCTCGGCCATATCGCATAGATCTCACTGTGAAAAGGCTTAAATGGCTTTTTTGACCTAAGTTTGAGGATTGCGCTCAAATCAAATGTCCTAGAACTAAATTTCCAAATGTAACTACTAGATTGTGATACAATACACTATTGGGTGAAGTTTGGTTGACTTCTGCGCAGCGGTTTGGGAGTTAACATCCAAATTACATTTCTCGGCCATATCGCATAGATCTCACTGTGAAAAGGCTTAAATGACTTTTTTTAATTAAGTTTGAAGATTGCGCTCAAATCAAATGTCCTAGAACCAAATTTCCACATGTAACTACTAGATTGTCATACAATACACTAATGGGTGAAGTTTGGTTGACTTCTGCGCAGCGGTTTGGGAGTGAACATCAAAATTACATTTCTCGGCCATATCGCATAGATCTCACTGTGAAAAGGCTTAAATGGCTTTTTTGACCTAAGTTTGAGGATTGCGCTCAAATCAAATGTCCTAGAACCAAATTTCCACATGTAACTACTAGATTGTGATACAATACACTAATGGGTGAAGTTTGGTTGACTTCTGCGCAGCGGTTTGGGAGTGAACATCAAAATTACATTTCTCGGCCATATCGCATAGATCTCACTGTGAAAAGGCTTAAATGACTTTTTTTAATTAAGTTTGAAGATTGCGCTCAAACCAAATGTCCTAAAACTAAATTTCCAAATGTAACTACTAGATTGTGATAAAATACACTATTGGGTGAAGTTTGGTTGACTTCTGCGCAGCGGTTTGGGAGTTAACATCAAAATTACATTTCTCGGCCATATCGCATAGATCTCACTGTGAAAAGGCTTAAATGGCTTTTTTGACCTAAGTTTGAGGATTGCGCTCAAATCAAATGTCCTAGAACCAAATTTCCACATGTAACTACTAGATTGTGATACAATACACTAATGGGTGAAGTTTGGTTTACTTCTGCGCAGCGGTTTGGGAGTTAACATCAAAATTACATTTCTCGGCCATATCGCATAGATCTCACTGTGAAAAGGCTTAAATGGCTTTTTTGACCTAAGTTTGAGGATTGCGCTCAAATCAAATGTCCTAGAACTAAATTTCCAAATGTAACTACTAGATTGTGATACAATACACTAATGGGTGAAGTTTGGTTGACTTCTGCGCAGCGGTTTGGGAGTGAACATCAAAATTACATTTCTCGGCCATATCGCATAGATCTCACTGTGAAAAGGCTTAAATGACTTTTTTTAATTAAGTTTGAAGATTGCGCTCAAACCAAATGTCCTAAAACTAAATTTCCAAATGTAACTACTAGATTGTGATAAAATACACTATTGGGTGAAGTTTGGTTGACTTCTGCGCAGCGGTTTGGGAGTTAACATCAAAATTACATTTCTCGGCCATATCGCATAGATCTCACTGTGAAAAGGCTTAAATGGCTTTTTTGACCTAAGTTTGAGGATTGCGCTCAAATCAAATGTCCTAGAACCAAATTTCCACATGTAACTACTAGATTGTGATACAATACACTATTGGGTGAAGTTTGGTTTACTTCTGCGCAGCGGTTTGGGAGTTAACATCAAAATTACATTTCTCGGCCATATCGCATAGATCTCACTGTGAAAAGGCTTAAATGGCTTTTTTGACCTAAGTTTGAGGATTGCGCTCAAATCAAATGTCCTAGAACTAAATTTCCAAATGTAACTACTAGATTGTGATAAAATACACTATTGGGTGAAGTTTGGTTGACTTCTGCGCAGCGGTTTGGGAGTTAACATCAAAATTACATTTCTCGGCCATATCGCATAGATCTCACTGTGAAAAGGCTTAAATGGCTTTTTTGACCTAAGTTTGAGGATTGCGCTCAAATCAAATGTCCTAGAACCAAATTTCCACATGTAACTACTAGATTGTGATACAATACACTATTGGGTGAAGTTTGGTTTACTTCTGCGCAGCGGTTTGGGAGTTATTATCAAAATTACATTTCTCGGCCATATCGCATAGATCTCACTGTGAAAAGGCTTAAATGGCTTTTTTGACCTAAGTTTGAGAATTGCGCTCAAATCAAATGTTCTAGAACCAAATTTCTACATGTAACTACTAGATTGTGATACAATACACTATTGGGTGAAGTTTGGTTGACTTCTGCGCAGCGGTTTGGGAGTTAACATCAAAATTACATTTCTCGGCCATATCGCATAGATCTCACTGTGAAAAGGCTTAAATGGCTTTTTTGACCTAAGTTTGAGGATTGCGCTCAAATCAAATGTCCTAGAACCAAATTTCCACATGTAACTACTAGATTGTGATACAATACACTATTGGGTGAAGTTTGGTTTACTTCTGCGCAGCGGTTTGGGAGTTATTATCAAAATTACATTTCTCGGCCATATCGCATAGATCTCACTGTGAAAAAACTTAAATGGCTTTTTTTTTATTAAGTTTGAAGACTGCGCTCAAACCAAATGTCCTAGAACTAAATTTCCAAATGTAACTACTAGATTATGATAAAATACACTATTGGGTGAAATTTGGTTTACTTCTGCGCAGCGGTTTGGGAGTTAACATCAAAATTACATTTCTCGGCCATATCGCATAGATCTCACTGTGAAAAGGCTTAAATGGCTTTTTTGACCTAAGTTTGAGAATTGCGCTCAAATCAAATGTCCTAGAACTAAATTTCCAAATGTAACTACTAGACTGTGATAAAATACACTATTGGGTGAAGTTTGGTTGACTTCTGCGCAGCGGTTTGGGAGTGAACATCAAAATTACATTTCTCGGCCATATCGCATAGATCTCACTGTGAAAAGGCTTAAATGACTTTTTTAATTAAGTTTGATGATTGCGCTCAAACCAAATGTCCTAGAACGAAATTTCCAAATGTAACTACTAGATTGTGATACAATACACTATTGGGTGAAGTTTGGTTGACTTCTGCGCAGCGGTTTGGGAGTTAACATCAAAATTACATTTCTCGGCCATATCGCATAGATCTCACTGTGAAAAGGCTTAAATGGCTTTTTTGACCTAAGTTTGAGGATTGCGCTCAAATCAAATGTCCTAGAACCAAATTTCCACATGTAACTACTAGATTGTGATACAATACACTATTGGGTGAAGTTTGGTTGACTTCTGCGCAGCGGTTTGGGAGTTAACATCAACATTACATTTCTCGGCCATATCGCATAGATCTCACTGTGAAAAGGCTTAAATGACTTTTTTTAATTAAGTTTGAAGATTGCGCTCAAACCAAATGTCCTAGAACTAAATTTCCAAATGTAACTACTAGATTATGATAAAATACACTAATGGGTGAAGTTTGGTTGACTTCTGCGCAGCGGTTTGGGAGTTAACATCAAAATTACATTTCTCGGCCATATCGCATAGATCTCACTGTGAAAAGGCTTAAATGGCTTTTTTGACCTAAGTTTGAGGATTGCGCTCAAATCAAATGTCCTAGCACCAAATTTCCACATGTAACTACTAGATTGTGATACAATACACTATTGGGTGAAGTTTGGTTTACTTCTGCGCAGCGGTTTGGGAGTTAACATCAAAATTACATTTCTCGGCCATATCGCATAGATCTCACTGTGAAAAGGCTTAAATGGCTTTTTTGACCTAAGTTTGAGGATTGCGCTCAAATCAAATGTCCTAGAACCAAATTTCCACATGTAACTACTAGATTGTGATACAATACACTATTGGGTGAAGTTTGGTTTACTTCTGCGCAGCGGTTTGGGAGTTAACATCAAAATTACATTTCTCGGCCATATCGCATAGATCTCACTGTGAAAAGGCTTAAATGACTTTTTTTAATGAAGTTTGAAGACTGCGCTCAAACCAAATGTCCTAAAACTAAATTTCCAAATGTAACTACTAGATTGTGATAAAATACACTATTGGGTGAAGTTTGGTTGACTTCTGCGCAGCGGTTTGGGAGTTAACATCAAAATTACATTTCTCGGCCATATCGCATAGATCTCACTGTGAAAAGGCTTAAATGGCTTTTTTGACCTAAGTTTGAGGATTGCACTCAAATCAAATGTCCTAGAACCAAATTTCCAAATGTAACTACAAGATTGTGATAAAATACACTATTGTGTGAAGTTTGGTTGACTTCTGCGCAGCGGTTTGGGAGTTAACATCAAAATTACATTTCTCGGCCATATCGCATAGATCTCACTGTAAAAAGGCTTAAATGACTTTTTTTAATTAAGTTTGAAGATTGCGCTCAAACCAAATGTCCTAAAACTAAATTTCCAAATGTAACTACTAGATTATGATAAAATACACTATTGGGTGAAGGTTGGTTTACTTCAGCGCAGCGGTTTGGGAGTTAACATCAAAATTACATTTCTCGGCCATATCGCATAGATCTCACTGTGAAAAGGCTTAAATGGCTTTTTTGACCTAAGTTTGAGGATTGCGCTCAAATCAAATGTCCTAGAACTAAATTTCCAAATGTAACTACTAGATTGTGATAAAATACACTATTGGGTGAAGTTTGGTTGACTTCTGCGCAGCGGTTTGGGAGTTAACATCAAAATTACATTTCTCGGCCATATCGCATAGATCTCACTGTGAAAAGGCTTAAATGGCTTTTTTGACCTAAGTTTGAGGATTGCGCTCAAATCAAATGTCCTAGCACCAAATTTCCACATGTAACTACTAGATTGTGATACAATACACTATTGGGTGAAGTTTGGTTTACTTCTGCGCAGCGGTTTGGGAGTTAACATCAAAATTACATTTCTCGGCCATATCGCATAGATCTCACTGTGAAAAGGCTTAAATGGCTTTTTTGACCTAAGTTTGAGGATTGCGCTCAAATCAAATGTCCTAGAACTAAATTTCCAAATGTAACTACTAGATTGTGATAAAATACACTATTGGGTGAAGTTTGGTTGACTTCTGCGCAGCGGTTTGGGAGTTAACATCAAAATTACATTTCTCGGCCATATCGCATAGATCTCACTGTGAAAAGGCTTAAATGACTTTTTTTAATTAAGTTTGAAGATTGCGCTCAAACCAAATGTCCTAGAACTAAATTTCCAAATGTAACTACTAGATTATGATAAAATACACTATTGGGTGAAGTTTGGTTTACTTCTGCGCAGCGGTTTGGGAGTTAACATCAAAATTACATTTCTCGGCCATATCGCATAGATCTCACTGTGAAAAGGCTTAAATGGCTTTTTTGACCTAAGTTTGAGGATTGCGCTCAAATCAAATGTCCTAGAACCAAATTTCCACATGTAACTACTAGATTGTGATACAATACACTATTGGGTGAAGTTTGGTTGACTTCTGCGCAGCGGTTTGGGAGTTAACATCAAAATTACATTTCTCGGCCATATCGCATAGATCTCACTGTGAAAAGGCTTAAATGACTTTTTTTAATTAAGTTTGAAGATTGCGCTCAAACCAAATGTCCTAGAACTAAATTTCCAAATGTAACTACTAGATTATGATAAAATACACTATTGGGTGAAGTTTGGTTTACTTCTGCGCAGCGGTTTGGGAGTTAACATCAAAATTACATTTCTCGGCCATATCGCATAGATCTCACTGTGAAAAGGCTTAAATGGCTTTTTTGACCTAAGTTTGAGGATTGCGCTCAAATCAAATGTCCTAGCACCAAATTTCCACATGTAACTACTAGATTGTGATACAATACACTATTGGGTGAAGTTTGGTTTACTTCTGCGCAGCGGTTTGGGAGTTAACATCAAAATTACATTTCTCGGCCATATCGCATAGATCTCACTGTGAAAAGGCTTAAATGGCTTTTTTGACCTAAGTTTGAGGATTGCGCTCAAATCAAATGTCCTAGAACTAAATTTCCAAATGTAACTACTAGATTGTGATAAAATACACTATTGGGTGAAGTTTGGTTGACTTCTGCACAGCGGTTTGGGAGTTAACATCAAAATTACATTTCTCGGCCATATCGCATAGATCTCACTGTGAAAAGGCTTAAATGACTTTTTTTAATTAAGTTTGAAGATTGCGCTCAAACCAAATGTCCTAGAACTAAATTTCCAAATGTAACTACTAGATTATGATAAAATACACTATTGGGTGAAGTTTGGTTGACTTCTGCGCAGCGGTTTGGGAGTTAACATCAAAATTACATTTCTCGGCCATATCGCATAGATCTCACTGTGAAAAGGCTTAAATGGCTTTTTTGACCTAAGTTTGAGGATTGCGCTCAAATCAAATGTCCTAGAACCAAATTTCCACATGTAACTACTAGATTGTGATACAATACACTATTGGGTGAAGTTTGGTTTACTTCTGCGCAGCGGTTTGGGAGTTAACATCAAAATTACATTTCTCGGCCATATCGCATAGATCTCACTGTGAAAAGGCTTAAATGGCTTTTTTGACCTAAGTTTGAGGATTGCGCTCAAATCAAATGTCCTAGAACTAAATTTCCAAATGTAACTACTAGATTGTGATACAATACACTATTGGGTGAAGTTTGGTTGACTTCTGCGCAGCGGTTTGGGAGTTAACATCAAAATTACATTTCTCGGCCATATCGCATAGATCTCACTGTGAAAAGGCTTAAATGGCTTTTTTGACCTAAGTTTGAGGATTGCGCTCAAATCAAATGTCCTAGAACCAAATTTCCACATGTAACTACTAGATTGTGATACAATACACTATTGGGTGAAGTTTGGTTTACTTCTGCGCAGCGGTTTGGGAGTTATTATCAAAATTACATTTCTCGGCCATATCGCATAGATCTCACTGTGAAAAAACTTAAATGGCTTTTTTGACCTAAGTTTGATGATTGCGCTCAAACCAAATGTCCTAGAACTAAATTTCCAAATGTAACTACTAGATTATGATAAAATACACTATTGGGTGAAGTTTGGTTTACTTCTGCGCAGCGGTTTGGGAGTTAACATCAAAATTACATTTCTCGGCCATATCGCATAGATCTCACTGTGAAAAGGCTTAAATGGCTTTTTTGACCTAAGTTTGAGGATTGCGCTCAAATCAAATGTCCTAGAACTAAATTTCCAAATGTAACTACTAGATTGTGATAAAATACACTATTGGGTGAAGTTTGGTTGACTTCTGCGCAGCGGTTTGGGAGTTAACATCAAAATTACATTTCTCGGCCATATCGCATAGATCTCACTGTGAAAAGGCTTAAATGACTTTTTTTAATTAAGTTTGAAGATTGCGCTCAAACCAAATGTCCTAGAACTAAATTTCCAAATGTAACTACTAGATTATGATAAAATACACTATTGGGTGAAGTTTGGTTTACTTCAGCGCAGCGGTTTGGGAGTTAACATCAAAATTACATTTCTCGGCCATATCGCATAGATCTCACTGTGAAAAGGCTTAAATGGCTTTTTTGACCTAAGTTTGAGGATTGCGCTCAAATCAAATTTCCTAGAACCAAATTTCCACATGTAACTACTAGATTGTGATACAATACACTATTGGGTGAAGTTTGGTTTACTTCTGCGCAGCGGTTTGGGAGTTAACATCAAAATTACATTTCTCGGCCATATCGCATAGATCTCACTGTGAAAAGGCTTAAATGACTTTTTTTTAATTAAGTTTGAAGACTGCGCTCAAACCAAATGTCCTAGAACTAAATTTCCAAATGTAACTACTAGATTATGATAAAATACACTATTGGGTGAAATTTGGTTTACTTCTGCGCAGCGGTTTGGGAGTTAACATCAAAATTACATTTCTCGGCCATATCGCATAGATCTCACTGTGAAAAGGCTTAAATGGCTTTTTTGACCTAAGTTTGAGAATTGCGCTCAAATCAAATGTCCTAGAACTAAATTTCCAAATGTAACTACTAGACTGTGATAAAATACACTATTGGGTGAAGTTTGGTTGACTTCTGCGCAGCGGTTTGGGAGTGAACATCAAAATTACATTTCTCGGCCATATCGCATAGATCTCACTGTGAAAAGGCTTAAATGACTTTTTTAATTAAGTTTGATGATTGCGCTCAAACCAAATGTCCTAGAACTAAATTTCCAAATGTAACTACTAGATTATGATAAAATACACTATTGGGTGAAATTTGGTTTACTTCTGCGCAGCGGTTTGGGAGTTAACATCAAAATTACATTTCTCGGCCATATCGCATAGATCTCACTGTGAAAAGGCTTAAATGGCTTTTTTGACCTAAGTTTGAGAATTGCGCTCAAATCAAATGTCCTAGAACTAAATTTCCAAATGTAACTACTAGACTGTGATAAAATACACTATTGGGTGAAGTTTGGTTGACTTCTGCGCAGCGGTTTGGGAGTGAACATCAAAATTACATTTCTCGGCCATATCGCATAGATCTCACTGTGAAAAGGCTTAAATGACTTTTTTAATTAAGTTTGATGATTGCGCTCAAACCAAATGTCCTAGAACGAAATTTCCAAATGTAACTACTAGATTGTGATACAATACACTATTGGGTGAAGTTTGGTTGACTTCTGCGCAGCGGTTTGGGAGTTAACATCAAAATTACATTTCTCGGCCATATCGCATAGATCTCACTGTGAAAAGGCTTAAATGGCTTTTTTGACCTAAGTTTGAGGATTGCGCTCAAATCAAATGTCCTAGAACCAAATTTCCACATGTAACTACTAGATTGTGATACAATACACTATTGGGTGAAGTTTGGTTGACTTCTGCGCAGCGGTTTGGGAGTTAACATCAACATTACATTTCTCGGCCATATCGCATAGATCTCACTGTGAAAAGGCTTAAATGACTTTTTTTAATTAAGTTTGAAGATTGCGCTCAAACCAAATGTCCTAGAACTAAATTTCCAAATGTAACTACTAGATTATGATAAAATACACTAATGGGTGAAGTTTGGTTGACTTCTGCGCAGCGGTTTGGGAGTTAACATCAAAATTACATTTCTCGGCCATATCGCATAGATCTCACTGTGAAAAGGCTTAAATGGCTTTTTTGACCTAAGTTTGAGGATTGCGCTCAAATCAAATGTCCTAGAACCAAATTTCCACATGTAACTACTAGATTGTGATACAATACACTATTGGGTGAAGTTTGGTTGACTTCTGCGCAGCGGTTTGGGAGTTAACATCAAAATTACATTTCTCGGCCATATCGCATAGATCTCACTGTGAAAAGGCTTAAATGACTTTTTTTAATTAAGTTTGAAGATTGCGCTCAAACCAAATGTCCTAGAACTAAATTTCCAAATGTAACTACTACATTATGATAAAATACACTATTGGGTGAAGTTTGGTTTACTTCTGCGCAGCGGTTTGGGAGTTAACATCAAAATTACATTTCTCGGCCATATCGCATAGATCTCACTGTGAAAAGGCTTAAATGGCTTTTTTGACCTAAGTTTGAGGATTGCGCTCAAATCAAATGTCCTAGAACCAAATTTCCACATGTAACTACTAGATTGTGATACAATACACTAATGGGTGAAGTTTGGTTGACTTCTGCGCAGCGGTTTGGGAGTGAACATCAAAATTACATTTCTCGGCCATATCGCATAGATCTCACTGTGAAAAGGCTTAAATGACTTTTTTTAATTAAGTTTGAAGATTGCGCTCAAACCAAATGTCCTAAAACTAAATTTCCAAATGTAACTAATAGATTGTGATAAAATACACTATTGGGTGAAGTTTGGTTGACTTCTGCGCAGCGGTTTGGGAGTTAACATCAAAATTACATTTCTCGGCCATATCGCATAGATCTCACTGTGAAAAGGCTTAAATGGCTTTTTTGACCTAAGTTTGAGGATTGCGCTCAAATCAAATGTCCTAGCACCAAATTTCCACATGTAACTACTAGATTGTGATACAATACACTATTGGGTGAAGTTTGGTTTACTTCTGCGCAGCGGTTTGGGAGTTAACATCAAAATTACATTTCTCGGCCATATCGCATAGATCTCACTGTGAAAAGGCTTAAATGGCTTTTTTGACCTAAGTTTGAGGATTGCGCTCAAATCAAATGTCCTAGAACCAAATTTCCACATGTAACTACTAGATTGTGATACAATACACTATTGGGTGAAGTTTGGTTTACTTCTGCGCAGCGGTTTGGGAGTTAACATCAAAATTACATTTCTCGGCCATATCGCATAGATCTCACTGTGAAAAGGCTTAAATGACTTTTTTTAATGAAGTTTGAAGACTGCGCTCAAACCAAATGTCCTAAAACTAAATTTCCAAATGTAACTACTAGATTGTGATAAAATACACTATTGGGTGAAGTTTGGTTGACTTCTGCGCAGCGGTTTGGGAGTTAACATCAAAATTACATTTCTCGGCCATATCGCATAGATCTCACTGTGAAAAGGCTTAAATGGCTTTTTTGACCTAAGTTTGAGGATTGCACTCAAATCAAATGTCCTAGAACCAAATTTCCAAATGTAACTACAAGATTGTGATAAAATACACTATTGTGTGAAGTTTGGTTGACTTCTGCGCAGCGGTTTGGGAGTTAACATCAAAATTACATTTCTCGGCCATATCGCATAGATCTCACTGTGAAAAGGCTTAAATGACTTTTTTTAATTAAGTTTGAAGATTGCGCTCAAACCAAATGTCCTAGAACTAAATTTCCAAATGTAACTACTAGATTATGATAAAATACACTATTGGGTGAAGGTTGGTTTACTTCAGCGCAGCGGTTTGGGAGTTAACATCAAAATTACATTTCTCGGCCATATCGCATAGATCTCACTGTGAAAAGGCTTAAATGGCTTTTTTGACCTAAGTTTGAGGATTGCGCTCAAATCAAATGTCCTAGAACTAAATTTCCAAATGTAACTACTAGATTGTGATAAAATACACTATTGGGTGAAGTTTGGTTGACTTCTGCGCAGCGGTTTGGGAGTTAACATCAAAATTACATTTCTCGGCCATATCGCATAGATCTCACTGTGAAAAGGCTTAAATGGCTTTTTTGACCTAAGTTTGAGGATTGCGCTCAAATCAAATGTCCTAGCACCAAATTTCCACATGTAACTACTAGATTGTGATACAATACACTATTGGGTGAAGTTTGGTTTACTTCTGCGCAGCGGTTTGGGAGTTAACATCAAAATTACATTTCTCGGCCATATCGCATAGATCTCACTGTGAAAAGGCTTAAATGGCTTTTTTGACCTAAGTTTGAGGATTGCGCTCAAATCAAATGTCCTAGAACTAAATTTCCAAATGTAACTACTAGATTGTGATAAAATACACTATTGGGTGAAGTTTGGTTGACTTCTGCGCAGCGGTTTGGGAGTTAACATCAAAATTACATTTCTCGGCCATATCGCATAGATCTCACTGTGAAAAGGCTTAAATGGCTTTTTTGACCTAAGTTTGAGGATTGCACTCAAATCAAATGTCCTAGAACCAAATTTCCAAATGTAACTACAAGATTGTGATAAAATACACTATTGTGTGAAGTTTGGTTGACTTCTGCGCAGCGGTTTGGGAGTTAACATCAAAATTACATTTCTCGGCCATATCGCATAGATCTCACTGTGAAAAGGCTTAAATGACTTTTTTTAATTAAGTTTGAAGATTGCGCTCAAACCAAATGTCCTAGAACTAAATTTCCAAATGTAACTACTAGATTATGATAAAATACACTATTGGGTGAAGGTTGGTTTACTTCAGCGCAGCGGTTTGGGAGTTAACATCAAAATTACATTTCTCGGCCATATCGCATAGATCTCACTGTGAAAAGGCTTAAATGGCTTTTTTGACCTAAGTTTGAGGATTGCGCTCAAATCAAATGTCCTAGAACTAAATTTCCAAATGTAACTACTAGATTGTGATAAAATACACTATTGGGTGAAGTTTGGTTGACTTCTGCGCAGCGGTTTGGGAGTTAACATCAAAATTACATTTCTCGGCCATATCGCATAGATCTCACTGTGAAAAGGCTTAAATGGCTTTTTTGACCTAAGTTTGAGGATTGCGCTCAAATCAAATGTCCTAGCACCAAATTTCCACATGTAACTACTAGATTGTGATACAATACACTATTGGGTGAAGTTTGGTTTACTTCTGCGCAGCGGTTTGGGAGTTAACATCAAAATTACATTTCTCGGCCATATCGCATAGATCTCACTGTGAAAAGGCTTAAATGGCTTTTTTGACCTAAGTTTGAGGATTGCGCTCAAATCAAATGTCCTAGAACTAAATTTCCAAATGTAACTACTAGATTGTGATAAAATACACTATTGGGTGAAGTTTGGTTGACTTCTGCGCAGCGGTTTGGGAGTTAACATCAAAATTACATTTCTCGGCCATATCGCATAGATCTCACTGTGAAAAGGCTTAAATGACTTTTTTTAATTAAGTTTGAAGATTGCGCTCAAACCAAATGTCCTAGAACTAAATTTCCAAATGTAACTACTAGATTATGATAAAATACACTATTGGGTGAAGTTTGGTTTACTTCTGCGCAGCGGTTTGGGAGTTAACATCAAAATTACATTTCTCGGCCATATCGCATAGATCTCACTGTGAAAAGGCTTAAATGGCTTTTTTGACCTAAGTTTGAGGATTGCGCTCAAATCAAATGTCCTAGAACCAAATTTCCACATGTAACTACTAGATTGTGATACAATACACTATTGGGTGAAGTTTGGTTGACTTCTGCGCAGCGGTTTGGGAGTTAACATCAACATTACATTTCTCGGCCATATCGCATAGATCTCACTGTGAAAAGGCTTAAATGACTTTTTTTAATTAAGTTTGAAGATTGCGCTCAAACCAAATGTCCTAGAACTAAATTTCCAAATGTAACTACTAGATTATGATAAAATACACTATTGGGTGAAGTTTGGTTGACTTCTGCGCAGCGGTTTGGGAGTTAACATCAAAATTACATTTCTCGGCCATATCGCATAGATCTCACTGTGAAAAGGCTTAAATGGCTTTTTTGACCTAAGTTTGAGGATTGCGCTCAAATCAAATGTCCTAGAACCAAATTTCCACATGTAACTACTAGATTGTGATACAATACACTATTGGGTGAAGTTTGGTTGACTTCTGCGCAGCGGTTTGGGAGTTAACATCAAAATTACATTTCTCGGCCATATCGCATAGATCTCACTGTGAAAAGGCTTAAATGACTTTTTTTAATTAAGTTTGAAGATTGCGCTCAAACCAAATGTCCTAGAACTAAATTTCCAAATGTAACTACTAGATTATGATAAAATACACTATTGGGTGAAGTTTGGTTTACTTCTGCGCAGCGGTTTGGGAGTTAACATCAAAATTACATTTCTCGGCCATATCGCATAGATCTCACTGTGAAAAGGCTTAAATGGCTTTTTTGACCTAAGTTTGAGGATTGCGCTCAAATCAAATGTCCTAGAACCAAATTTCCACATGTAACTACTAGATTGTGATAAAATACACTATTGGGTGAAGTTTGGTTGACTTCTGCGCAGCGGTTTGGGAGTTAACATCAAAATTACATTTCTCGGCCATATCGCATAGATCTCACTGTGAAAAGGCTTAAATGGCTTTTTTGACCTAAGTTTGAGGATTGCGCTCAAATCAAATGTCCTAGCACCAAATTTCCACATGTAACTACTAGATTGTGATACAATACACTATTGGGTGAAGTTTGGTTTACTTCTGCGCAGCGGTTTGGGAGTTAACATCAAAATTACATTTCTCGGCCATATCGCATAGATCTCACTGTGAAAAGGCTTAAATGGCTTTTTTGACCTAAGTTTGAGGATTGCGCTCAAATCAAATGTCCTAGAACTAAATTTCCAAATGTAACTACTAGATTGTGATAAAATACACTATTGGGTGAAGTTTGGTTGACTTCTGCACAGCGGTTTGGGAGTTAACATCAAAATTACATTTCTCGGCCATATCGCATAGATCTCACTGTGAAAAGGCTTAAATGACTTTTTTTAATTAAGTTTGAAGATTGCGCTCAAACCAAATGTCCTAGAACTAAATTTCCAAATGTAACTACTAGATTATGATAAAATACACTATTGGGTGAAGTTTGGTTTACTTCTGCGCAGCGGTTTGGGAGTTAACATCAAAATTACATTTCTCGGCCATATCGCATAGATCTCACTGTGAAAAGGCTTAAATGGCTTTTTTGACCTAAGTTTGAGGATTGCGCTCAAATCAAATGTCCTAGAACCAAATTTCCACATGTAACTACTAGATTGTGATACAATACACTATTGGGTGAAGTTTGGTTGACTTCTGCGCAGCGGTTTGGGAGTTAACATCAAAATTACATTTCTCGGCCATATCGCATAGATCTCACTGTGAAAAGGCTTAAATGACTTTTTTTAATTAAGTTTGAAGATTGCGCTCAAACCAAATGTCCTAGAACTAAATTTCCAAATGTAACTACTAGATTATGATAAAATACACTATTGGGTGAAGTTTGGTTTACTTCTGCGCAGCGGTTTGGGAGTTAACATCAAAATTACATTTCTCGGCCATATCGCATAGATCTCACTGTGAAAAGGCTTAAATGGCTTTTTTGACCTAAGTTTGAGGATTGCGCTCAAATCAAATGTCCTAGAACCAAATTTCCACATGTAACTACTAGATTGTGATACAATACACTAATGGGTGAAGTTTGGTTGACTTCTGCGCAGCGGTTTGGGAGTGAACATCAAAATTACATTTCTCGGCCATATCGCATAGATCTCACTGTGAAAAGGCTTAAATGACTTTTTTTAATTAAGTTTGAAGATTGCGCTCAAACCAAATGTCCTAAAACTAAATTTCCAAATGTAACTACTAGATTGTGATAAAATACACTATTGGGTGAAGTTTGGTTGACTTCTGCGCAGCGGTTTGGGAGTTAACATCAAAATTACATTTCTCGGCCATATCGCATAGATCTCACTGTGAAAAGGCTTAAATGACTTTTTTTAATTAAGTTTGAAGATTGCGCTCAAACCAAATGTCCTAGAACTAAATTTCCAAATGTAACTACTAGATTATGATAAAATACACTATTGGGTGAAGTTTGGTTTACTTCTGCGCAGCGGTTTGGGAGTGAACATCAAAATTACATTTCTCGGCCATATCGCATAGATCTCACTGTGAAAAGGCTTAACCCCTTAATGCCTAAATTTTTTTCCAATAATAAAAAAAATAATTGGGGTGTGTTTTTACTTTCAAATAGATGCTAAATTAAATTGAAAGTGTTAATTTGAATATAGCCCATAAAATAGTCATACATTTAGGTATGATGCCGATTAGCGACAACAGGCAATAAAGGAAAACAAATGGCAAAAAAGGCACATACCCATCTCAGGTCTGAACACACTTTTATCGCAACATCTTTTTTCACTGCTTGTGAAATTCTGAAAAACAATTATTGTTTTTGTTTAAACACAGATGTACATCACATTTTTAATCAGACTAGAAGACATATGATGTAGATAAATAAATAAAAGATGATTTTTATCATAACAGACAGGGCACTGGCAAATGTGCTGGCAACAATCACCCCTCTATTGTCAAACCATTTGACTGCTCTTATGCAGACATTGTCCACAAGAGCCTCTTGCTCTTCAAATGTCCCTCTTCGCTTCTTCTTCATCTATGAGTCTGCACTGAAACAGCACCCACGCAGGCGATTGTGCTGCACGGTCCCAAGTGCAGGTATGCCCTTTTTTGCAAGAGCAACAAACAGATCTACAGATGAGAACCAGTTATCAAAGAACAGCAGGATGAATGACTTGTGCAAGCTTGAGCACAATGTTACCACTGGCTCCTATGTCTGGTTGGCCTGGTACCGGATCTATTTTCCCTGTGAATATGTCAAATGAGTGCACCAGAACTCTTGTGTCGCACAGTACAAAAATCTTGTATCCCAATTTGTATGGCTTTTTTTTTTGGATATATTGCTTTAGGCTCGATCTGCCCTTGATGTAGCTCTTGCAGGTGCAGCACTGGTGGTTGGAGGTGGATGAGGCGGATCATCATCATCTTCCTCACTGCTGCTAATGTCCACTGTAGAGTCATTGCTGCTGCTTTCATCACCTGGTGCAGAAAATAATAAATCACTTTAGGAAACACCAAACATTTTTATCTTTTCAGTGTGTTCACGTAGTTACATCCATAGATGTCAAACAAGCTCAAACTTGACACAAACTCACCTTCACTTGCTTTATTAGGATTGTACTCCTCATTGCTGCCCTCACTCTCACTGAGAGCACTCTCAACAGGAGGTGGTTTGGCACGGTGTGCTAGCTTTGCGTAAAAAGCTGCTGCATTCATTTGTATTTCTGCAGAAAAATAAGGTAAAGAAATTACTGTTATAATTTCAAAACAAAATGTGTTGAAAACCATCAACATACATACATTTGCTTCTGTTTGGTAGTTATCAGCTCATGCTGTGTTCATTTTTCATTATATAGAAATAAGAAAAATAAATCAATAGCAATGACATTGTTTATGCAACACGTTATGTTTATTATGTCTACAGATGACAACAAGTGTGGCAATGTCTGAATAAAACGTGTCTAAAAGTGGAACGACATGGAGGCACCCGTGTGCACCGTTGCATATAAAGGATGCGTTCATTTATTTGTTCTACAGAAAAATAGTAACCACAAATGCCCTTTTTTATGCAACACATTACTTTTGTAATGTTTACAGATGATAACGAGAGTGATAGTTTATAGATAAAACGCGTGCGAGTGTTGCAAACCTTCGACAAACAACGCATTTACGTTTGCGGGGTGGCGGGGGAGGGGGGAGGTGCTTTTCCGATGATGCCGGCTGTAGCGATAGCGCTACAAACCAAAATCGTCATAGAGCTTCAAAAATACTCATCATAGAAACTCTATCTCATCGTGTTAGCAACACAAGTACACAATAAGACGGTACATATTTTTTTATTTTAGCTGACTTACCTTGAATTGAATGAATTAGTCAAGTTGGTGCGCAGGACTTCGACGTGGCTTTCATCTTGAATATCACGGTCCGGAAAAGGAAGCGGTGTTGTCTCTGGTCGGACACGACTGAAACTAATGCTTGAAAAAGGTTCCTAGGCATGTGTTTGACATTAATGTACCGGCAGTGAACAAAGGCAGACGATATTTTGGCCGCTTTCAAAGCGGGAACGGTATGATGCCGAATCGCGACATTCGGCGTTAAGGGGTTAAATGACTTTTTTTAATTAAGTTTGAAGATTGCGCTCAAACCAAATGTCCTAAAACTAAATTTCCAAATGTAACTACTAGATTGTGATAAAATACACTATTGGGTGAAGTTTGGTTGACTTCTGCGCAGCGGTTTGGGAGTTAACATCAAAATTACATTTCTCGGCCATATCGCATAGATCTCACTGTGAAAAGGCTTAAATGGCTTTTTTGACCTAAGTTTGAGGATTGCGCTCAAATCAAATGTCCTAGAACCAAATTTCCACATGTAACTACTAGATTGTGATACAATACACTATTGGGTGAAGTTTGGTTTACTTCTGCGCAGCGGTTTGGGAGTTAACATCAAAATTACATTTCTCGGCCATATCGCATAGATCTCACTGTGAAAAGGCTTAAATGGCTTTTTTGACCTAAGTTTGAGGATTGCGCTCAAATCAAATGTCCTAGAACTAAATTTCCAAATGTAACTACTAGATTGTGATAAAATACACTATTGGGTGAAGTTTGGTTGACTTCTGCGCAGCGGTTTGGGAGTTAACATCAAAATTACATTTCTCGGCCATATCGCATAGATCTCACTGTGAAAAGGCTTAAATGGCTTTTTTGACCTAAGTTTGAGGATTGCGCTCAAATCAAATGTCCTAGAACCAAATTTCCACATGTAACTACTAGATTGTGATACAATACACTATTGGGTGAAGTTTGGTTTACTTCTGCGCAGCGGTTTGGGAGTTATTATCAAAATTACATTTCTCGGCCATATCGCATAGATCTCACTGTGAAAAAACTTAAATGGCTTTTTTGACCTAAGTTTGATGATTGCGCTCAAACCAAATGTCCTAGAACTAAATTTCCAAATGTAACTACTAGATTATGATAAAATACACTATTGGGTGAAGTTTGGTTTACTTCTGCGCAGCGGTTTGGGAGTTAACATCAAAATTACATTTCTCGGCCATATCGCATAGATCTCACTGTGAAAAGGCTTAAATGGCTTTTTTGACCTAAGTTTGAGGATTGCGCTCAAATCAAATGTCCTAGAACTAAATTTCCAAATGTAACTACTAGATTGTGATAAAATACACTATTGGGTGAAGTTTGGTTGACTTCTGCGCAGCGGTTTGGGAGTTAACATCAAAATTACATTTCTCGGCCATATCGCATAGATCTCACTGTGAAAAGGCTTAAATGACTTTTTTTAATAAAGTTTGAAGATTGCGCTCAAACCAAATGTCCTAGAACTAAATTTCCAAATGTAACTACTAGATTATGATAAAATACACTATTGGGTGAAGTTTGGTTTACTTCAGCGCAGCGGTTTGGGAGTTAACATCAAAATTACATTTCTCGGCCATATCGCATAGATCTCACTGTGAAAAGGCTTAAATGGCTTTTTTGACCTAAGTTTGAGGATTGCGCTCAAATCAAATGTCCTAGAACCAAATTTCCACATGTAACTACTAGATTGTGATACAATACACTATTGGGTGAAGTTTGGTTTACTTCTGCGCAGCGGTTTGGGAGTTAACATCAAAATTACATTTCTCGGCCATATCGCATAGATCTCACTGTGAAAAGGCTTAAATGACTTTTTTTTAATTAAGTTTGAAGACTGCGCTCAAACCAAATGTCCTAGAACTAAATTTCCAAATGTAACTACTAGATTATGATAAAATACACTATTGGGTGAAATTTGGTTTACTTCTGCGCAGCGGTTTGGGAGTTAACATCAAAATTACATTTCTCGGCCATATCGCATAGATCTCACTGTGAAAAGGCTTAAATGGCTTTTTTGACCTAAGTTTGAGAATTGCGCTCAAAACAAATGTCCTAGAACTAAATTTCCAAATGTAACTACTAGACTGTGATAAAATACACTATTGGGTGAAGTTTGGTTGACTTCTGCGCAGCGGTTTGGGAGTGAACATCAAAATTACATTTCTCGGCCATATCGCATAAATCTCACTGTGAAAAGGCTTAAATGTCTTTTTTAATTAAGTTTGATGATTGCGCTCAAACCAAATGTCCTAGAACGAAATTTCCAAATGTAACTACTAGATTGTGATACAATACACTATTGGGTGAAGTTTGGTTGACTTCTGCGCAGCGGTTTGGGAGTTAACATCAAAATTACATTTCTCGGCCATATCGCATAGATCTCACTGTGAAAAGGCTTAAATGGCTTTTTTGACCTAAGTTTGAGGATTGCGCTCAAATCAAATGTCCTAGAACCAAATTTCCACATGTAACTACTAGATTGTGATACAATACACTATTGGGTGAAGTTTGGTTGACTTCTGCGCAGCGGTTTGGGAGTTAACATCAACATTACATTTCTCGGCCATATCGCATAGATCTCACTGTGAAAAGGCTTAAATGACTTTTTTTAATTAAGTTTGAAGATTGCGCTCAAACCAAATGTCGTAGAACTAAATTTCCAAATGTAACTACTAGATTATGATAAAATACACTAATGGGTGAAGTTTGGTTGACTTCTGCGCAGCGGTTTGGGAGTTAACATTCATTCATTTTCCATGCCGCTTATTCCTCACGAGGGTCGCGGAGGTGCTGGAGCCTATCCCAGCTAACTTCGGGCAGTAGGCAGGGGACACCCCGAACTGGTTGCCAGCCAATCGCAGGGCACAAGGAGACACACAACCATTCACGCACACACTCACACCTATGGACAATTTAGAGTGTTCAATCAGCCTACCATGCATGTTTTTGGGATGGGGGAGGAAACCGGAGTTCCCGGAGGAAACCCACGCAGGCACGGGGAGAACATGCAAACTCCACACAGGAAGGCCGAAGCCCGGGATTGAACCCTTGATCTCAGAACTGTGAGGCAGACGTGCTAACCACTCAGCCACCGTGCCGCCGGGAGTTAACATCAAAATTACATTTCTCGGCCATATCGCATAGATCTCACTGTGAAAAGGCTTAAATGGCTTTTTTGACCTAAGTTTGAGGATTGCGCTCAAATCAAATGTCCTAGAACCAAATTTCCACATGTAACTACTAGATTGTGATACAATACACTATTGGGTGAAGTTTGGTTGACTTCTGCGCAGCGGTTTGGGAGTTAACATCAAAATTACATTTCTCGGCCATATCGCATAGATCTCACTGTGAAAAGGCTTAAATGACTTTTTTTAATTAAGTTTGAAGACTGCGCTCAAACCAAATGTCCTAAAACTAAATTTCCAAATGTAACTACTAGATTGTGATAAAATACACTATTGGGTGAAGTTTGGTTGACTTCTGCGCAGCGGTTTGGGAGTTAACATCAAAATTACATTTCTCGGCCATATCGCATAGATCTCACTGTGAAAAGGCTTAAATGGCTTTTTTGACCTAAGTTTGAGGATTGCACTCAAATCAAATGTCCTAGAACCAAATTTCCAAATGTAACTACAAGATTGTGATAAAATACACTATTGTGTGAAGTTTGGTTGACTTCTGCGCAGCGGTTTGGGAGTTAACATCAAAATTACATTTCTCGGCCATATCGCATAGATCTCACTGTGAAAAGGCTTAAATGACTTTTTTTAATTAAGTTTGAAGATTGCGCTCAAACCAAATGTCCTAGAACTAAATTTCCAAATGTAACTACTAGATTATGATAAAATACACTATTGGGTGAAGGTTGGTTTACTTCAGCGCAGCGGTTTGGGAGTTAACATCAAAATTAAATTTCTCGGCCATATCGCATAGATCTCACTGTGAAAATGCTTAAATGGCTTTTTTGACCTAAGTTTGAGGATTGCGCTCAAATCAAATGTCCTAGAACTAAATTTCCAAATGTAACTACTAGATTGGGATAAAATACACTATTGGGTGAAGTTTGGTTGACTTCTGCGCAGCGGTTTGGGAGTTAACATCAAAATTACATTTCTCGGCCATATCGCATAGATCTCACTGTGAAAAGGCTTAAATGGCTTTTTTGACCTAAGTTTGAGGATTGCGCTCAAATCAAATGTCCTAGCACCAAATTTCCACATGTAACTACTAGATTGTGATACAATACACTATTGGGTGAAGTTTGGTTTACTTCTGCGCAGCGGTTTGGGAGTTAACATCAAAATTACATTTCTCGGCCATATCGCATAGATCTCACTGTGAAAAGGCTTAAATGGCTTTTTTGACCTAAGTTTGAGGATTGCGCTCAAATCAAATGTCCTAGAACTAAATTTCCAAATGTAACTACTAGATTGTGATAAAATACACTATTGGGTGAAGTTTGGTTGACTTCTGCGCAGCGGTTTGGGAGTTAACATCAAAATTACATTTCTCGGCCATATCGCATAGATCTCACTGTGAAAAGGCTTAAATGACTTTTTTTAATTAAGTTTGAAGATTGCGCTCAAACCAAATGTCCTAGAACTAAATTTCCAAATGTAACTACTAGATTATGATAAAATACACTATTGGGTGAAGTTTGGTTTACTTCTGCGCAGCGGTTTGGGAGTTAACATCAAAATTACATTTCTCGGCCATATCGCATAGATCTCACTGTGAAAAGGCTTAAATGGCTTTTTTGACCTAAGTTTGAGGATTGCGCTCAAATCAAATGTCCTAGAACCAAATTTCCACATGTAATTACTAGATTGTGATACAATACACTATTGGGTGAAGTTTGGTTGACTTCTGCGCAGCGGTTTGGGAGTTAACATCAAAATTACATTTCTCGGCCATATCGCATAGATCTCACTGTGAAAAGGCTTAAATGACTTTTTTTAATTAAGTTTGAAGATTGCGCTCAAACCAAATGTCCTAGAACTAAATTTCCAAATGTAACTACTAGATTATGATAAAATACACTATTGGGTGAAGTTTGGTTTACTTCTGCGCAGCGGTTTGGGAGTTAACATCAAAATTACATTTCTCGGCCATATCGCATAGATCTCACTGTGAAAAGGCTTAAATGGCTTTTTTGACCTAAGTTTGAGGATTGCGCTCAAATCAAATGTCCTAGAACCAAATTTCCACATGTAACTACTAGATTGTGATACAATACACTAATGGGTGAAGTTTGGTTTACTTCTGCGCAGCGGTTTGGGAGTGAACATCAAAATTACATTTCTCGGCCATATCGCATAGATCTCACTGTGAAAAGGCTTAAATGACTTTTTTTAATTAAGTTTAAAGATTGCGCTCAAACCAAATGTCCTAAAACTAAATTTCTAAATGTAACTACTAGATTGTGATAAAATACACTATTGGGTGAAGTTTGGTTGACTTCTGCGCAGCGGTTTGGGAGTTAACATCAAAATTACATTTCTCAGCCATATCGCATAGATCTCACTGTGAAAAGGCTTAAATGGGTTTTTTGACCTAAGTTTGATGATTGCGCTCAAACCAAATGTCCTAGAACTAAATTTCCAAATGTAACTACTAGATTGTGATAAAATACACTATTGGGTGAAGTTTGGTTGACTTCTGCGCAGCGGTTTGGGAGTTAACATCAAAATTACATTTCTCGGCCATATCGCATAGATCTCACTGTGAAAAGGCTTAAATGGCTTTTTTGACCTAAGTTTGAGAATTGCGCTCAAATCAAATGTCCTAGAACCAAATTTCCACATGTAACTACTAGATTGTGATACAATACACTATTGGGTGAAGTTTGGTTGACTTCTGCGCAGCGGTTTGGGAGTTAACATCAAAATTACATTTCTCGGCCATATCGCATAGATCTCACTGTGAAAAGGCTTAAATGACTTTTTTTAATTAAGGTTGAAGACTTCGCTCAAACCAAATGTCCTAGAACTAAATTTCCAAATGTAACTACTAGATTATGATAAAATACACTATTGGGTGAAATTTGGTTTACTTCTGCGCAGCGGTTTGGGAGTTAACATCAAAATTACATTTCTCGGCCATATCGCATAGATCTCACTGTGAAAAGGCTTAAATGGCTTTTTTGACCTAAGTTTGAGAATTGCGCTCAAATCAAATATCCTAGAACTAAATTTCCAAATGTAACTACTAGACTGTGATAAAATACACTATTGGGTGAAGTTTGGTTGACTTCTGCGCAGCGGTTTGGGAGTGAACATCAAAATTACATTTCTCGGCCATATCGCATAGATCTCACTGTGAAAAGGCTTAAATGACTTTTTTAATTAAGTTTGATGATTGCGCTCAAACCAAATGTCCTAGAACTAAATTTCCAAATGTAACTACTAGATTATGATAAAATACACTATTGGGTGAAATTTGGTTTACTTCTGCGCAGCGGTTTGGGAGTTAACATCAAAATTACATTTCTCGGCCATATCGCATAGATCTCACTGTGAAAAGGCTTAAATGGCTTTTTTGACCTAAGTTTGAGAATTGCGCTCAAATCAAATGTCCTAGAACTAAATTTCCAAATGTAACTACTAGACTGTGATAAAATACACTATTGGGTGAAGTTTGGTTGACTTCTGCGCAGCGGTTTGGGAGTGAACATCAAAATTACATTTCTCGGCCATATCGCATAGATCTCACTGTGAAAAGGCTTAAATGACTTTTTTAATTAAGTTTGATGATTGCGCTCAAACCAAATGTCCTAGAACGAAATTTCCAAATGTAACTACTAGATTGTGATACAATACACTATTGGGTGAAGTTTGGTTGACTTCTGCGCAGCGGTTTGGGAGTTACCATCAAAATTACATTTCTCGGCCATATCGCATAGATCTCACTGTGAAAAGGCTTAAATGGCTTTTTTGACCTAAGTTTGAGGATTGCGCTCAAACCAAATGTCCTAGAACGAAATTTTTAAATGTAACTACTAGATTGTGATAAAATACACTATTGGGTGAAGTTTGGTTGACTTCTGCGCAGCGGTTTGGGAGTTAACATCAAAATTACATTTCTCGGCCATATCGCGTAGATCTCACTGTGAAAAGGCTTAAATGGCTTTTTTGACCTAAGTTTGAGGATTGCGCTCAAATCAAATGTCCTAGAACCAAATTTCCACATGTAACTACTAGATTGTGATACAATACACTATTGGGTGAAGTTTGGTTGACTTCTGCGCAGCGGTTTGGGAGTTAACATCAAAATTACATTTCTCGGCCATATCGCATAGATCTCACTGTGAAAAGGCTTAAATGACTTTTTTTAATTAAGTTTGAAGATTGCGCTCAAACCAAATGTCCTAGAACTAAATTTCCAAATGTAACTACTACATTATGATAAAATACACTATTGGGTGAAGTTTGGTTTACTTCTGCGCAGCGGTTTGGGAGTTAACATCAAAATTACATTTCTCGGCCATATCGCATAGATCTCACTGTGAAAAGGCTTAAATGGCTTTTTTGACCTAAGTTTGAGGATTGCGCTCAAATCAAATGTCCTAGAACCAAATTTCCACATGTAACTACTAGATTGTGATACAATACACTAATGGGTGAAGTTTGGTTGACTTCTGCGCAGCGGTTTGGGAGTGAACATCAAAATTACATTTCTCGGCCATATCGCATAGATCTCACTGTGAAAAGGCTTAAATGACTTTTTTTAATTAAGTTTGAAGATTGCGCTCAAACCAAATGTCCTAAAACTAAATTTCCAAATGTAACTAATAGATTGTGATAAAATACACTATTGGGTGAAGTTTGGTTGACTTCTGCGCAGCGGTTTGGGAGTTAACATCAAAATTACATTTCTCGGCCATATCGCATAGATCTCACTGTGAAAAGGCTTAAATGGCTTTTTTGACCTAAGTTTGAGGATTGCGCTCAAATCAAATGTCCTAGCACCAAATTTCCACATGTAACTACTAGATTGTGATACAATACACTATTGGGTGAAGTTTGGTTTACTTCTGCGCAGCGGTTTGGGAGTTAACATCAAAATTACATTTCTCGGCCATATCGCATAGATCTCACTGTGAAAAGGCTTAAATGGCTTTTTTGACCTAAGTTTGAGGATTGCGCTCAAATCAAATGTCCTAGAACCAAATTTCCACATGTAACTACTAGATTGTGATACAATACACTATTGGGTGAAGTTAGGTTTACTTCTGCGCAGCGGTTTGGGAGTTAACATCAAAATTACATTTCTCGGCCATATCGCATAGATCTCACTGTGAAAAGGCTTAAATGACTTTTTTTAATGAAGTTTGAAGACTGCGCTCAAACCAAATGTCCTAAAACTAAATTTCCAAATGTAACTACTAGATTGTGATAAAATACACTATTGGGTGAAGTTTGGTTGACTTCTGCGCAGCGGTTTGGGAGTTAACATCAAAATTACATTTCTCGGCCATATCGCATAGATCTCACTGTGAAAAGGCTTAAATGGCTTGTTTGACCTAAGTTTGAGGATTGCAATCAAATCAAATGTCCTACAACCAAATTTCCAAATGTAACTACAAGATTGTGATAAAATACACTATTGTGTGAAGTTTGGTTGACTTCTGCGCAGCGGTTTGGGAGTTAACATCAAAATTACATTTCTCGGCCATATCGCATAGATCTCACTGTGAAAAGGCTTAAATGACTTTTTTTAATTAAGTTTGAAGATTGCGCTCAAACCAAATGTCCTAGAACTAAATTTCCAAATGTAACTACTAGATTATGATAAAATACACTATTGGGTGAAGGTTGGTTTACTTCAGCGCAGCGGTTTGGGAGTTAACATCAAAATTACATTTCTCGGCCATATCGCATAGATCTCACTGTGAAAAGGCTTAAATGGCTTTTTTGACCTAAGTTTGAGGATTGCGCTCAAATCAAATGTCCTAGCACCAAATTTCCACATGTAACTACTAGATTGTGATACAATACACTATTGGGTGAAGTTTGGTTTACTTCTGCGCAGCGGTTTGGGAGTTAACATCAAAATTACATTTCTCGGCCATATCGCATAGATCTCACTGTGAAAAGGCTTAAATGGCTTTTTTGACCTAAGTTTGAGGATTGCGCTCAAATCAAATGTCCTAGAACTAAATTTCCAAATGTAACTACTAGATTGTGATAAAATACACTATTGGGTGAAGTTTGGTTGACTTCTGCGCAGCGGTTTGGGAGTTAACATCAAAATTACATTTCTCGGCCATATCGCATAGATCTCACTGTGAAAAGGCTTAAATGACTTTTTTTAATTAAGTTTGAAGATTGCGCTCAAACCAAATGTCCTAGAACTAAATTTCCAAATGTAACTACTAGATTGTGATAAAATACACTATTGGGTGAAGTTTGGTTGACTTCTGCGCAGCGGTTTGGGAGTTAACATCAAAATTACATTTCTCGGCCATATCGCATAGATCTCACTGTGAAAAGGCTTAAATGGCTTTTTTGACCTAAGTTTGAGGATTGCACTCAAATCAAATGTCCTAGAACCAAATTTCCAAATGTAACTACAAGATTGTGATAAAATACACTATTGTGTGAAGTTTGGTTGACTTCTGCGCAGCGGTTTGGGAGTTAACATCAAAATTACATTTCTCGGCCATATCGCATAGATCTCACTGTGAAAAGGCTTAAATGACTTTTTTTAATTAAGTTTGAAGATTGCGCTCAAACCAAATGTCCTAGAACTAAATTTCCAAATGTAACTACTAGATTATGATAAAATACACTATTGGGTGAAGGTTGGTTTACTTCAGCGCAGCGGTTTGGGAGTTAACATCAAAATTACATTTCTCGGCCATATCGCATTGATCTCACTGTGAAAAGGCTTAAATGGCTTTTTTGACCTAAGTTTGAGGATTGCGCTCAAATCAAATGTCCTAGAACTAAATTTCCAAATGTAACTACTAGATTGTGATAAAATACACTATTGGGTGAAGTTTGGTTGACTTCTGCGCAGCGGTTTGGGAGTTAACATCAAAATTACATTTCTCGGCCATATCGCATAGATCTCACTGTGAAAAGGCTTAAATGGCTTTTTTGACCTAAGTTTGAGGATTGCGCTCAAATCAAATGTCCTAGCACCAAATTTCCACATGTAACTACTAGATTGTGATACAATACACTATTGGGTGAAGTTTGGTTTACTTCTGCGCAGCGGTTTGGGAGTTAACATCAAAATTACATTTCTCGGCCATATCGCATAGATCTCACTGTGAAAAGGCTTAAATGGCTTTTTTGACCTAAGTTTGAGGATTGCGCTCAAATCAAATGTCCTAGAACTAAATTTCCAAATGTAACTACTAGATTGTGATAAAATACACTATTGGGTGAAGTTTGGTTGACTTCTGCGCAGCGGTTTGGGAGTTAACATCAAAATTACATTTCTCGGCCATATCGCATAGATCTCACTGTGAAAAGGCTTAAATGACTTTTTTTAATTAAGTTTGAAGATTGCGCTCAAACCAAATGTCCTAGAACTAAATTTCTAAATGTAACTACTAGATTATGATAAAATACACTATTGGGTGAAGTTTGGTTTACTTCTGCGCAGCGGTTTGGGAGTTAACATCAAAATTACATTTCTCGGCCATATCGCATAGATCTCACTGTGAAAAGGCTTAAATGGCTTTTTTGACCTAAGTTTGAGGATTGCGCTCAAATCAAATGTCCTAGAACCAAATTTCCACATGTAACTACTAGATTGTGATACAATACACTATTGGGTGAAGTTTGGTTGACTTCTGCGCAGCGGTTTGGGAGTTAACATCAAAATTACATTTCTCGGCCATATCGCATAGATCTCACTGTGAAAAGGCTTAAATGACTTTTTTTAATTAAGTTTGAAGATTGCGCTCAAACCAAATGTCCTAGAACTAAATTTCCAAATGTAACTACTAGATTATGATAAAATACACTATTGGGTGAAGTTTGGTTTACTTCTGCGCAGCGGTTTGGGAGTTAACATCAAAATTACATTTCTCGGCCATATCGCATAGATCTCACTGTGAAAAGGCTTAAATGGATTTTTTGACCTAAGTTTGAGGATTGTGCTCAAATCAAATGTCCTAGAACCAAATTTCCACATGTAACTACTAGATTGTGATACAATACACTAATGGGTGAAGTTTGGTTGACTTCTGCGCAGCGGTTTGGGAGTTAACATCAAAATTACATTTCTCGGCCATATCGCATAGATCTCACTGTGAAAAGGCTTAAATGGCTTTTTTGACCTAAGTTTGAGGATTGCGCTCAAATCAAATGTCCTAGAACTAAATTTCCAAATGTAACTACTAGATTGTGATAAAATACACTATTGGGTGAAGTTTGGTTGACTTCTGCGCAGCGGTTTGGGAGTTAACATCAAAATTACATTTCTCGGCCATATCGCATAGATCTCACTGTGAAAAGGCTTAAATGACTTTTTTTAATTAAGTTTGAAGATTGCGCTCAAACCAAATGTCCTAGAACTAAATTTCCAAATGTAACTACTAGATTATGATAAAATACACTATTGGGTGAAGTTTGGTTTACTTCTGCGCAGCGGTTTGGGAGTTAACATCAAAATTACATTTCTCGGCCATATCGCATAGATCTCACTGTGAAAAGGCTTAAATGGCTTTTTTGACCTAAGTTTGAGGATTGCGCTCAAATCAAATGTCCTAGAACCAAATTTCCACATGTAACTACTAGATTGTGATACAATACACTATTGGGTGAAGTTTGGTTGACTTCTGCGCAGCGGTTTGGGAGTTAACATCAAAATTACATTTCTCGGCCATATCGCATTGATCTCACTGTGAAAAGGCTTAAATGACTTTTTTTAATTAGGTTTGAAGATTGCGCTCAAACCAAATGTCCTAGAACTAAATTTCCAAATGTAACTACTAGATTATGATAAAATACACTATTGGGTGAAGTTTGGTTTACTTCTGCGCAGCGGTTTGGGAGTTAACATCAAAATCACATTTCTCGGCCATATCGCATAGATCTCACTGTGAAAAGGCTTAAATGGCTTTTTTGACCTAAGTTTGAGGATTGCGCTCAAATCAAATGTCCTAGCACCAAATTTCCACATGTAACTACTAGATTGTGATACAATACACTATTGGGTGAAGTTTGGTTTACTTCTGCGCAGCGGTTTGGGAGTTAACATCAAAATTACATTTCTCGGCCATATCGCATAGATCTCACTGTGAAAAGGCTTAAATGGCTTTTTTGACCTAAGTTTGAGGATTGCGCTCAAATCAAATGTCCTAGAACCAAATTTCCACATGTAACTACTAGATTGTGATACAATACACTATTGGGTGAAGTTTGGTTTACTTCTGCGCAGCGGTTTGGGAGTTAACATCAAAATTACATTTCTCGGCCATATCGCATAGATCTTACTGTGAAAAGGCTTAAATGACTTTTTTTAATGAAGTTTGAAGACTGCGCTCAAACCAAATGTCCTAAAACTAAATTTCCAAATGTAACTACTAGATTGTGATAAAATACACTATTGGGTGAAGTTTGGTTGACTTCTGCGCAGCGGTTTGGGAGTTAACATCAAAATTACATTTCTCGGCCATATCGCATAGATCTCACTGTGAAAAGGCTTAAATGGCTTTTTTGACCTAAGTTTGAGGATTGCACTCAAATCAAATGTCCTAGAACCAAATTTCCAAATGTAACTACAAGATTGTGATAAAATACACTATTGTGTGAAGTTTGGTTGACTTCTGCGCAGCGGTTTGGGAGTTAACATCAAAATTACATTTCTCGGCCATATCGCATAGATCTCACTGTGAAAAGGCTTAAATGACTTTTTTTAATTAAGTTTGAAGATTGCGCTCAAACCAAATGTCCTAGAACTAAATTTCCAAATGTAACTACTAGATTATGATAAAATACACTATTGGGTGAAGGTTGGTTTACTTCAGCGCAGCGGTTTGGGAGTTAACATCAAAATTACATTTCTCGGCCATATCGCATAGATCTCACTGTGAAAAGGCTTAAATGGCTTTTTTGACCTAAGTTTGAGGATTGCGCTCAAATCAAATGTCCTAGAACTAAATTTCCAAATGTAACTACTAGATTGTGATAAAATACACTATTGGGTGAAGTTTGGTTGACTTCTGCGCAGCGGTTTGGGAGTTAACATCAAAATTACATTTCTCGGCCATATCGCATAGATCTCACTGTGAAAAGGCTTAAATGGCTTTTTTGACCTAAGTTTGAGGATTGCGCTCAAATCAAATGTCCTAGAACCAAATTTCCACATGTAACTACTAGATTGTGATACAATACACTATTGGGTGAAGTTTGGTTGACTTCTGCGCAGCGGTTTGGGAGTTAACATCAAAATTACATTTCTCGGCCATATCGCATAGATCTCACTGTGAAAAGGCTTAAATGACTTTTTTTAATTAAGTTTGAAGATTGCGCTCAAACCAAATGTCCTAGAACTAAATTTCCAAATGTAACTACTAGATTATGATAAAATACACTATTGGGTGAAGTTTGGTTTACTTCTGCGCAGCGGTTTGGGAGTTAACATCAAAATTACATTTCTCGGCCATATCGCATAGATCTCACTGTGAAAAGGCTTAAATGGCTTTTTTGACCTAAGTTTGAGAATTGCGCTCAAATCAAATGTCCTAGAACCAAATTTCCACATGTAACTACTAGATTGTGATACAATACACTATTGGGTGAAGTTTGGTTGACTTCTGCGCAGCGGTTTGGGAGTTAACATCAAAATTACATTTCTCGGCCATATCGCATAGATCTCACTGTGAAAACGCTTAAATGACTTTTTTTAATGAAGTTTGAAGACTGCGCTCAAACCAAATGTCCTAAAACTAAATTTCCAAATGTAACTACTAGATTGTGATAAAATACACTATTGGGTGAAGTTTGGTTGACTTCTGCGCAGCGGTTTGGGAGTTAACATCAAAATTACATTTCTCGGCCATATCGCATAGATCTCACTGTGAAAAGGCTTAAATGGCTTTTTTGACCTAAGTTTGAAGATTGCGCTCAAATCAAATGTCCTAGAACCAAATTTCCACATGTAACTACTAGATTGTGATAAAATACACTATTGGGTGAAGTTTGGTTTACTTCTGCGCAGCGGTTTGGGAGTTAACATCAAAATTACATTTCTCGGCCATATCGCATAGATCTCACTGTGAAAAGGCTTAAATGACTTTTTTAATTAAGTTTGAAGATTGCGCTCAAACCAAATGTCCTAGAACTAAATTTCTAAATGTAACTACTAGATTATGATAAAATACACTATTGGGTGAAGTTTGGTTTACTTCTGCGCAGCGGTTTGGGAGTTAACATCAAAATTACATTTCTCGGCCATATCGCATAGATCTCACTGTGAAAAGGCTTAAATGGCTTTTTTGACCTAAGTTTGAGGATTGCGCTCAAATCAAATGTCCTAGAACCAAATTTCCACATGTAACTACTAGATTGTGATACAATACACTATTGGGTGAAGTTTGGTTGACTTCTGCGCAGCGGTTTGGGAGTTAACATCAAAATTACATTTCTCGGCCATATCGCATAGATCTCACTGTGAAAAGGCTTAAATGACTTTTTTTAATTAAGTTTGAAGATTGCGCTCAAACCAAATGTCCTAGAACTAAATTTCCAAATGTAACTACTAGATTATGATAAAATACACTATTGGGTGAAGTTTGGTTTACTTCTGCGCAGCGGTTTGGGAGTTAACATCAAAATTACATTTCTCGGCCATATCGCATAGATCTCACTGTGAAAAGGCTTAAATGGCTTTTTTGACCTAAGTTTGAGGATTGCGCTCAAATCAAATGTCCTAGAACCAAATTTCCACATGTAACTACTAGATTGTGATACAATACACTAATGGGTGAAGTTTGGTTGACTTCTGCGCAGCGGTTTGGGAGTTAACATCAAAATTACATTTCTCGGCCATATCGCATAGATCTCACTGTGAAAAGGCTTAAATGGCTTTTTTGACCTAAGTTTGAGGATTGCGCTCAAATCAAATGTCCTAGAACTAAATTTCCAAATGTAACTACTAGATTGTGATAAAATACACTATTGGGTGAAGTTTGGTTGACTTCTGCGCAGCGGTTTGGGAGTTAACATCAAAATTACATTTCTCGGCCATATCGCATAGATCTCACTGTGAAAAGGCTTAAATGACTTTTTTTAATTAAGTTTGAAGATTGCGCTCAAATCAAATGTCCTAGAACTAAATTTCCAAATGTAACTACTAGATTATGATAAAATACACTATTGGGTGAAGTTTGGTTTACTTCTGCGCAGCGGTTTGGGAGTTAACATCAAAATTACATTTCTCGGCCATATCGCATAGATCTCACTGTGAAAAGGCTTAAATGGCTTTTTTGACCTAAGTTTGAGGATTGCGCTCAAATCAAATGTCCTAGAACCAAATTTCCACATGTAACTACTAGATTGTGATACAATACACTATTGGGTGAAGTTTGGTTGACTTCTGCGCAGCGGTTTGGGAGTTAACATCAAAATTACATTTCTCGGCCATATCGCATAGATCTCACTGTGAAAAGGCTTAAATGACTTTTTTTAATTAAGTTTGAAGATTGCGCTCAAACCAAATGTCCTAGAACTAAATTTCCAAATGTAACTACTAGATTATGATAAAATACACTATTGGGTGAAGTTTGGTTTACTTCTGCGCAGCGGTTTGGGAGTTAACATCAAAATCACATTTCTCGGCCATATCGCATAGATCTCACTGTGAAAAGGCTTAAATGGCTTTTTTGACCTAAGTTTGAGGATTGCGCTCAAATCAAATGTCCTAGAACCAAATTTCCACATGTAACTACTAGATTGTGATACAATACACTAATGGGTGAAGTTTGGTTGACTTCTGCGCAGCGGTTTGGGAGTGAACATCAAAATTACATTTCTCGGCCATATCGCATAGATCTCACTGTGAAAAGGCTTAAATGACTTTTTTTAATTAAGTTTGAAGATTGCGCTCAAACCAAATGTCCTAAAACTAAATTTCCAAATGTAACTACTAGATTGTGATAAAATACACTATTGGGTGAAGTTTGGTTGACTTCTGCGCAGCGGTTTGGGAGTTAACATCAAAATTACATTTCTCGGCCATATCGCATGGATCTCACTGTGAAAAGGCTTAAATGGCTTTTTTGACCTAAGTTTGAGGATTGCGCTCAAATCAAATGTCCTAGAACTAAATTTCCAAATGTAACTACTAGATTGTGATAAAATACACTATTGGGTGAAGTTTGGTTGACTTCTGCGCAGCGGTTTGGGAGTTAACATCAAAATTACATTTCTCGGCCATATCGCATAGATCTCACTGTGAAAAGGCTTAAATGGCTTTTTTGACCTAAGTTTGAGGATTGCGCTCAAATCAAATGTCCTAGAACCAAATTTCCACATGTAACTACTAGATTGTGATACAATACACTATTGGGTGAAGTTTGGTTTACTTCTGCGCAGCGGTTTGGGAGTTAACATCAAAATTACATTTCTCGGCCATATCGCATAGATCTCACTGTGAAAAGGCTTAAATGGCTTTTTTGACCTAAGTTTGAGGATTGCGCTCAAATCAAATGTCCTAGAACTAAATTTCCAAATGTAACTACTAGATTGTGATAAAATACACTATTGGGTGAAGTTTGGTTGACTTCTGCGCAGCGGTTTGGGAGTTAACATCAAAATTACATTTCTCGGCCATATCGCATAGATCTCACTGTGAAAAGGCTTAAATGGCTTTTTTGACCTAAGTTTGAGGATTGCGCTCAAATCAAATGTCCTAGAACCAAATTTCCACATGTAACTACTAGATTGTGATACAATACACTATTGGGTGAAGTTTGGTTTACTTCTGCGCAGCGGTTTGGGAGTTATTATCAAAATTACATTTCTCGGCCATATCGCATAGATCTCACTGTGAAAAGGCTTAAATGGCTTTTTTGACCTAAGTTTGAGGATTGCGCTCAAACCAAATGTCCTAGAACCAAATTTCCACATGTAACTACTAGATTGTGATACAATACACTATTGGGTGAAGTTTGGTTTACTTCTGCGCAGCGGTTTGGGAGTTAACATCAAAATTACATTTCTCGGCCATATCGCATAGATCTCACTGTGAAAAGGCTTAAATGGCTTTTTTGACCTAAGTTTGAGGATTGCGCTCAAATCAAATTTCCTTGAACCAAATTTCCACATGTAACTACTAGATTGTGATACAATACACTAATGGGTGAAGTTTGGTTGACTTCTGCGCAGCGGTTTGGGAGTGAACATCAAAATTACATTTCTCGGCCATATCGCATAGATCTCACTGTGAAAAGGCTTAAATGGCTTTTTTGACCTAAGTTTGAGGATTGCGCTCAAACCAAATGTCCTAGAACTAAATTTCCAAATGTAACTACTAGATTATGATAAAATACACTATTGGGTGAAGTTTGGTTTACTTCTGCGCAGCGGTTTGGGAGTTAACATCAAAATTACATTTCTCGGCCATATCGCATAGATCTCACTGTGAAAAGGCTTAAATGACTTTTTTTAATTAAGTTTGAAGATTGCGCTCAAACCAAATGTCCTAGAACTAAATTTCCAAATGTAACTACTAGATTGTGATAAAATACACTATTGGGTGAAGTTTGGTTGACTTCTGCGCAGCGGTTTGGGAGTTAACATCAAAATTACATTTCTCGGCCATATCGCATAGATCTCACTGTGAAAAGGCTTAAATGACTTTTTTTAATTAAGTTTGAAGATTGCGCTCAAACCAAATGTCCTAGAACTAAATTTCCAAATGTAACTACTAGATTATGATAAAATACACTATTGGGTGAAGTTTGGTTTACTTCTGCGCAGCGGTTTGGGAGTTAACATCAAAATCACATTTCTCGGCCATATCGCATAGATCTCACTGTGAAAAGGCTTAAATGGCTTTTTTGACCTAAGTTTGAGGATTGCGCTCAAATCAAATGTCCTAGAACCAAATTTCCACATGTAACTACTAGATTGTGATACAATACACTAATGGGTGAAGTTTGGTTGACTTCTGCGCAGCGGTTTGGGAGTGAACATCAAAATTACATTTCTCGGCCATATCGCATAGATCTCACTGTGAAAAGGCTTAAATGACTTTTTTTAATTAAGTTTGAAGATTGCGCTCAAACCAAATGTCCTAAAACTAAATTTCCAAATGTAACTACTAGATTGTGATAAAATACACTATTGGGTGAAGTTTGGTTGACTTCTGCGCAGCGGTTTGGGAGTTAACATCAAAATTACATTTCTCGGCCATATCGCATGGATCTCACTGTGAAAAGGCTTAAATGGCTTTTTTGACCTAAGTTTGAGGATTGCGCTCAAATCAAATGTCCTAGAACTAAATTTCCAAATGTAACTACTAGATTGTGATAAAATACACTATTGGGTGAAGTTTGGTTGACTTCTGCGCAGCGGTTTGGGAGTTAACATCAAAATTACATTTCTCGGCCATATCGCATAGATCTCACTGTGAAAAGGCTTAAATGGCTTTTTTGACCTAAGTTTGAGGATTGCGCTCAAATCAAATGTCCTAGAACCAAATTTCCACATGTAACTACTAGATTGTGATACAATACACTATTGGGTGAAGTTTGGTTTACTTCTGCGCAGCGGTTTGGGAGTTAACATCAAAATTACATTTCTCGGCCATATCGCATAGATCTCACTGTGAAAAGGCTTAAATGGCTTTTTTGACCTAAGTTTGAGGATTGCGCTCAAATCAAATGTCCTAGAACTAAATTTCCAAATGTAACTACTAGATTGTGATAAAATACACTATTGGGTGAAGTTTGGTTGACTTCTGCGCAGCGGTTTGGGAGTTAACATCAAAATTACATTTCTCGGCCATATCGCATAGATCTCACTGTGAAAAGGCTTAAATGGCTTTTTTGACCTAAGTTTGAGGATTGCGCTCAAATCAAATGTCCTAGAACCAAATTTCCACATGTAACTACTAGATTGTGATACAATACACTATTGGGTGAAGTTTGGTTTACTTCTGCGCAGCGGTTTGGGAGTTATTATCAAAATTACATTTCTCGGCCATATCGCATAGATCTCACTGTGAAAAAACTTAAATGGCTTTTTTGACCTAAGTTTGATGATTGCGCTCAAACCAAATGTCCTAGAACTAAATTTCCAAATGTAACTACTAGATTATGATAAAATACACTATTGGGTGAAGTTTGGTTTACTTCTGCGCAGCGGTTTGGGAGTTAACATCAAAATTACATTTCTCGGCCATATCGCATAGATCTCACTGTGAAAAGGCTTAAATGGCTTTTTTGACCTAAGTTTGAGGATTGCGCTCAAATCAAATTTCCTTGAACCAAATTTCCACATGTAACTACTAGATTGTGATACAATACACTAATGGGTGAAGTTTGGTTGACTTCTGCGCAGCGGTTTGGGAGTGAACATCAAAATTACATTTCTCGGCCATATCGCATAGATCTCACTGTGAAAAGGCTTAAATGGCTTTTTTGACCTAAGTTTGAGGATTGCGCTCAAACCAAATGTCCTAGAACTAAATTTCCAAATGTAACTACTAGATTATGATAAAATACACTATTGGGTGAAGTTTCGTTTACTTCTGCGCAGCGGTTTGGGAGTTAACATCAAAATTACATTTCTCGGCCATATCGCATAGATCTCACTGTGAAAAGGCTTAAATGACTTTTTTTAATTAAGTTTGAAGATTGCGCTCAAACCAAATGTCCTAGAACTAAATTTCCAAATGTAACTACTAGATTGTGATAAAATACACTATTGGGTGAAGTTTGGTTGACTTCTGCGCAGCGGTTTGGGAGTTAACATCAAAATTACATTTCTCGGCCATATCGCATAGATCTCACTGTGAAAAGGCTTAAATGGCTTTTTTGACCTAAGTTTGAGGATTGCGCTCAAATCAAATGTCCTAGAACCAAATTTCCAAATGTAACTACTAGATTGTGATAAAATACACTATTGGGTGAAGTTTGGTTGACTTCTGCGCAGCGGTTTGGGAGTTAACATCAAAATTACATTTCTCGGCCATATCGCATAGATCTCACTGTGAAAAGGCTTAAATGGCTTTTTTGACCTAAGTTTGAGGATTGCGCTCAAATCAAATTTCCTAGAACCAAATTTCCACATGTAACTACTAGATTGTGATACAATACACTAATGGGTGAAGTTTGGTTGACTTCTGCGCAGCGGTTTGGGAGTGAACATCAAAATTACATTTCTCGGCCATATCGCATAGATCTCACTGTGAAAAGGCTTAAATGGCTTTTTTGACCTAAGTTTGAGGATTGCGCTCAAATCAAATGTCCTAGAACTAAATTTCCAAATGTAACTACTAGATTGTGATAAAATACACTATTGGGTGAAGTTTGGTTGACTTCTGCGCAGCGGTTTGGGAGTTAACATCAAAATTACATTTCTCGGCCATATCGCATATATCTCACTGTGAAAAGGCTTAAATGACTTTTTTAATTAAGTTTGAAGATTGCGCTCAAACCAAATGTCCTAGAACTAAATTTCCAAATGTAACTACTAGATTATGATAAAATACACTATTGGGTGAAGTTTGGTTTACTTCTGCGCAGCGGTTTGGGAGTTAACATCAAAATTACATTTCTCGGCCATATCGCATAGATCTCACTGTGAAAAGGCTTAAATGACTTTTTTTAATTAAGTTTGAAGATTGCGCTCAAACCAAATGTCCTAGAACTAAATTTCCAAATGTAACTACTAGATTGTGATAAAATACACTATTGGGTGAAGTTTGGTTGACTTCTGCGCAGCGGTTTGGGAGTTAACATCAAAATTACATTTCTCGGCCATATCGCATAGATCTCACTGTGAAAAGGCTTAAATGGCTTTTTTGACCTAAGTTTGAGGATTGCGCTCAAATCAAATGTCCTAGAACCAAATTTCCACATGTAACTACTAGATTATGATACAATACACTATTGGGTGAAGTTTGGTTTACTTCTGCGCAGCGGTTTGGGAGTTAACATCAAAATTACATTTCTCGGCCATATCGCATAGATGTTACTGTGAAAAGGCTTAAATGACTTTTTTTAATTAAGTTTGAAGATTGCGCTCAAACCAAATGTCCTAGAACTAAATTTCCAAATGTAACTACTAGATTGTGATACAATACACTATTGGGTGAAGTTTGGTTGACTTCTGCGCAGCGGTTTGGGAGTTAACATCAAAATTACATTTCTCGGCCATATCGCATAGATCTCACTGTGAAAAGGCTTAAATGGCTTTTTTGACCTAAGTTTGAGGATTGCGCTCAAATCAAATGTCCTAGAACCAAATTTCCACATGTAACTACTAGATTATGATACAATACACTATTGGGTGAAGTTTGGTTTACTTCTGCGCAGCGGTTTGGGAGTTAACATCAAAATTACATTTCTCGGCCATATCGCATAGATCTCACTGTGAAAAGGCTTAAATGGCTTTTTTGACCTAAGTTTGAGGATTGCGCTCAAATCAAATGTCCTAGAACCAAATTTCCACATGTAACTACTAGATTGTGATACAATACACTATTGGGTGAAGTTTGGTTTACTTCTGCGCAGCGGTTTGGGAGTTAACATCAAAATTACATTTCTCGGCCATATCGCATAGATCTCACTGTGAAAAGGCTTAAATGACTTTTTTTAATTAAGTTTGAAGACTGCGCTCAAACCAAATGTCCTAAAACTAAATTTCCATATGTAACTACTAGATTGTGATAAAATACACTATTGGGTGAAGTTTGGTTGACTTCTGCGCAGCGGTTTGGGAGTTAACATCAAAATTACATTTCTCGGCCATATCGCATAGATCTCACTGTGAAAAGGCTTAAATGGCTTTTTTGACCTAAGTTTGAGGATTGCGCTCAAATCAAATGTCCTAGAACCAAATTTCCACATGTAACTACTAGATTGTTATACAATACACTATTGGGTGAAGTTTGGTTTACTTCTGCGCAGCGGTTTGGGAGTTAACATCAAAATTACATTTCTCGGCCATATCGCATAGATCTCACTGTGAAAAGGCTTAAATGACTTTTTTTAATTAAGTTTGAAGACTGCGCTCAAACCAAATGTCCTAAAACTAAATTTCCAAATGTAACTACTAGATTGTGATAAAATACACTATTGGGTGAAGTTTGGTTGACTTCTGCGCAGCGGTTTGGGAGTTAACATCAAAATTACATTTCTCGGCCATATCGCATAGATCTCACTGTGAAAAGGCTTAAATGGCTTTTTTGACCTAAGTTTGAGGATTGCACTCAAATCAAATGTCCTAGAACCAAATTTCCAAATGTAACTACTAGATTGTGATAAAGTACACTATTGGGTGAAGTTTGGTTTACTTCTGCGCAGGGGTTTGGGAGTTAACATCAAAATTACATTTCTCGGCCATATCGCATAGATCTCACTGTGAAAAGGCTTAAATGGCTTTTTTGACCTAAGTTTGAGGATTGCGCTCAAATCAAATGTCCTAGAACCAAATTTCCACATGTAACTACTAGATTGTGATTCAATACACAAATGGGTGAAGTTTGGTTGACTTCTGCGCAGCGGTTTGGGAGTGAACATCAAAATTACATTTCTCGGCCATATCGCATAGATCTCACTGTGAAAAGGCTTAAATGACTTTTTTAAATTAAGTTTGAAGATTGCGCACAAACCAAATGTCCTAAAACTAAATTTCCAAATGTAACTACTAGATTGTGATAAAATACACTATTGGGTGAAGTTTGGTTGACTTCTGCGCAGCGGTTTGGGAGTTAACATCAAAATTACATTTCTCGGCCATATCGCATAGATCTCACTGTGAAAAGGCTTAAATGGCTTTTTTGACCTAAGTTTGAGGATTGCACTCAAATCAAATGTCCTAGAACCAAATTTCCAAATGTAACTACTAGATTGTGACAAAATACACTATTGTGTGAAGTTTGGTTGACTTCTGCGCAGCGGTTTGGGAGTTAACATCAAAATTACATTTCTCGGCCATATCGCATAGATCTCACTGTGAAAAGGCTTAAATGACTTTTTTTAATTAAGTTTGAAGATTGCGCTCAAACCAAATGTCCTAGAACTAAATTTCCAAATGTAACTACTAGATTATGATAAAATACACTATTGGGTGAAGTTTGGTTTACTTCTGCGCAGCGGTTTGGGAGTTAACATCAAAATTACATTTCTCGGCCATATCGCATAGATCTCACTGTGAAAATGCTTAAATGGCTTTTTTGACCTAAGTTTGAGGATTGCGCTCAAATCAAATGTCCTAGAACTAAATTTCCAAATGTAACTACTAGATTGTGATAAAATACACTATTGGGTGAAGTTTGGTTGACTTCTGCGCAGCGGTTTGGGAGTTAACATCCAAAATACATTTCTCGGCCATATCGCATAGATGTCACTGTGAAAAGGCTTAAATGGCTTTTTTGACCTAAGTTTGAGGATTGCGCTCAAATCAAATGTCCTAGAACTAAATTTCCAAATGTAACTACTAGATTGTGATAAAATACACTATTGGGTGAAGTTTGGTTGACTTCTGCGCAGCGGTTTGGGAGTTAACATCAAAATTACATTTCTCGGCCATATCGCATAGATCTCACTGTGAAAAGGCTTAAATGGCTTTTTTGACCTAAGTTTGAGGATTGCGCTCAAATCAAATTTCCTAGAACCAAATTTCCAAATGTAACTACTAGATTGTGATACAATACACTAATGGGTGAAGTTTGGTTGACTTCTGCGCAGCGGTTTGGGAGTGAACATCAAAATTACATTTCTCGGCCATATCGCATAGATCTCACTGTGAAAAGGCTTAAATGGCTTTTTTGACCTAAGTTTGAGGATTGCGCTCAAATCAAATGTCCTAGAACTAAATTTCCAAATGTAACTACTAGATTGTGATAAAATACACTATTGGGTGAAGTTTGGTTGACTTCTGCGCAGCGGTTTGGGAGTTAACATCAAAATTACATTTCTCGGCCATATCGCATATATCTCACTGTGAAAAGGCTTAAATGACTTTTTTTAATTAAGTTTGAAGACTGCGCTCAAACCAAATGTCCTAGAACTAAATTTCCAAATGTAACTACTAGATTATGATAAAATACACTATTGGGTGAAGTTTGGTTTACTTCTGCGCAGCGGTTTGGGAGTTAACATCAAAATTACATTTCTCGGCCATATCGCATAGATCTCACTGTGAAAAGGCTTAAATGACTTTTTTTAATTAAGTTTGAAGATTGCGCTCAAACCAAATGTCCTAGAACTAAATTTCCAAATGTAACTACTAGATTGTGATAAAATACACTATTGGGTGAAGTTTGGTTGACTTCTGCGCAGCGGTTTGGGAGTTAACATCAAAATTACATTTCTCGGCCATATCGCATAGATCTCACTGTGAAAAGGCTTAAATGGCTTTTTTGACCTAAGTTTGAGGATTGCGCTCAAATCAAATGTCCTAGAACTAAATTTCCAAATGTAACTACTAGATTGTGATACAATACACTATTGGGTGAAGTTTGGTTGACTTCTGCGCAGCGGTTTGGGAGTTAACATCCAAATTACATTTCTCGGCCATATCGCATAGATCTCACTGTGAAAAGGCTTAAATGACTTTTTTTAATTAAGTTTGAAGATTGCGCTCAAATCAAATGTCCTAGAACCAAATTTCCACATGTAACTACTAGATTGTCATACAATACACTAATGGGTGAAGTTTGGTTGACTTCTGCGCAGCGGTTTGGGAGTGAACATCAAAATTACATTTCTCGGCCATATCGCATAGATCTCACTGTGAAAAGGCTTAAATGACTTTTTTTAATTAAGTTTGAAGATTGCGCTCAAACCAAATGTCCTAGAACTAAATTTCCAAATGTAACTACTAGATTATGATAAAATACACTATTGGGTGAAGTTTGGTTTACTTCTGCGCAGCGGTTTGGGAGTTAACATCAAAATTACATTTCTCGGCCATATCGCATAGATCTCACTGTGAAAATGCTTAAATGGCTTTTTTGACCTAAGTTTGAGGATTGCGCTCAAATCAAATGTCCTAGAACTAAATTTCCAAATGTAACTACTAGAATGTGATAAAATACACTATTGGGTGAAGTTTGGTTGACTTCTGCGCAGCGGTTTGGGAGTTAACATCAAAAATACATTTCTCGGCCATATCGCATAGATCTCACTGTGAAAAGGCTTAAATGGCTTTTTTGACCTAAGTTTGAGGATTGCGCTCAAATCAAATGTCCTAGAACTAAATTTCCAAATGTAACTACTAGATTGTGATAAAATACACTATTGGGTGAAGTTTGGTTGACTTCTGCGCAGCGGTTTGGGAGTTAACATCAAAATTACATTTCTCGGCCATATCGCATAGATCTCACTGTGAAAAGGCTTAAATGGCTTTTTTGACCTAAATTTGAGGATTGCGCTCAAATCAAATTTCCTAGAACCAAATTTCCACATGTAACTACTAGATTGTGATACAATACACTAATGGGTGAAGTTTGGTTGACTTCTGCGCAGCGGTTTGGGAGTGAACATCAAAATTACATTTCTCGGCCATATCGCATAGATCTCACTGTGAAAAGGCTTAAATGGCTTTTTTGACCTAAGTTTGAGGATTGCGCTCAAATCAAATGTCCTAGAACTAAATTTCCAAATGTAACTACTAGATTGTGATACAATACACTATTGGGTGAAGTTTGGTTGACTTCTGCGCAGCGGTTTGGGAGTTAACATCCAAATTACATTTCTCGGCCATATCGCATAGATCTCACTGTGAAAAGGCTTAAATGACTTTTTTTAATTAAGTTTGAAGATTGCGCTCAAATCAAATGTCCTAGAACCAAATTTCCACATGTAACTACTAGATTGTCATACAATACACTAATGGGTGAAGTTTGGTTGACTTCTGCGCAGCGGTTTGGGAGTGAACATCAAAATTACATTTCTCGGCCATATCGCATAGATCTCACTGTGAAAAGGCTTAAATGACTTTTTTTAATTAAGTTTGAAGATTGCGCTCAAACCAAATGTCCTAAAACTAAATTTCCAAATGTAACTACTAGATTGTGATAAAATACACTATTGGGTGAAGTTTGGTTGACTTCTGCGCAGCGGTTTGGGAGTTAACATCAAAATTACATTTCTCGGCCATATCGCATAGATCTCACTGTGAAAAGGCTTAAATGGCTTTTTTGACCTAAGTTTGAGAATTGCGCTCAAATCAAATGTCCTAGAACCAAATTTCCACATGTAACTACTAGATTGTGATACAATACACTATTGGGTGAAGTTTGGTTTACTTCTGCGCAGCGGTTTGGGAGTTAACATCAAAATTACATTTCTCGGCCATATCGCATAGATCTCACTGTGAAAAGGCTTAAATGACTTTTTTTAATTAAGTTTGAAGATTGCGCTCAAACCAAATGTCCTCGAACTAAATTTCCAAATGTAACTACTAGATTATGATAAAATACACTATTGGGTGAAGTTTGGTTGACTTCTGCGCAGCGGTTTGGGAGTTAACATCAAAATTACATTTCTCGGCCATATCGCATAGATCTCACTGTGAAAAGGCTTAAATGGCTTTTTTGACCTAAGTTTGAGGATTGCGCTCAAATCAAATGTCCTAGAACTAAATTTCCAAATGTAACTACTAGATTGTGATACAATACACTATTGGGTGAAGTTTGGTTGACTTCTGCGCAGCGGTTTGGGAGTTAACAATCAAATTACATTTCTCGGCCATATCGCATAGATCTCACTGTGAAAAGGCTTAAATGACTTTTTTTAATTAAGTTTGAAGATTGCGCTCAAATCAAATGTCCTAGAACCAAATTTCCACATGTAACTACTAGATTGTCATACAATACACTAATGGGTGAAGTTTGGTTGACTTCTGCGCAGCGGTTTGGGAGTGAACATCAAAATTACATTTCTCGGCCATATCGCATAGATCTCACTGTGAAAAGGCTTAAATGACTTTTTTTAATTAAGTTTGAAGATTGCGCTCAAACCAAATGTCCTAAAACTAAATTTCCAAATGTAACTACTAGATTGTGATAAAATACACTATTGGGTGAAGTTTGGTTGACTTCTGCGCAGCGGTTTGGGAGTTAACATCAAAATTACATTTCTCGGCCATATCGCATAGATCTCACTGTGAAAAGGCTTAAATGGCTTTTTTGACCTAAGTTTGAGGATTGCGCTCAAATCAAATGTCCTAGAACCAAATTTCCACATGTAACTACTAGATTGTGATAAAATACACTATTGGGTGAAGTTTGGTTGACTTCTGCGCAGCGGTTTGGGAGTGAACATCAAAATTACATTTCTCGGCCATATCGCATAGATCTCACTGTGAAAAGGCTTAAATGACTTTTTTTAATTAAGTTTAAAGATTGCGCTCAAACCAAATGTCCTAAAACTAAATTTCTAAATGTAACTACTAGATTGTGATAAAATACACTATTGGGTGAAGTTTGGTTGACTTCTGCGCAGCGGTTTGGGAGTTAACATCAAAATTACATTTCTCGGCCATATCGCATAGATCTCACTGTGAAAAGGCTTAAATGACTTTTTTTAATTAAGTTTGAAGATTGCGCTCAAACCAAATGTCCTAGAACTAAATTTCCAAATGTAACTACTAGATTGTGATAAAATACACTATTGGGTGAAGTTTGGTTGACTTCTGCGCAGCGGTTTGGGAGTTAACATCAAAATTACATTTCTCGGCCATATCGCATAGATCTCACTGTGAAAAGGCTTAAATGGCTTTTTTGACCTAAGTTTGAGAATTGCGCTCAAATCAAATGTCCTAGAACCAAATTTCCACATGTAACTACTAGATTGTGATACAATACACTATTGGGTGAAGTTTGGTTGACTTCTGCGCAGCGGTTTGGGAGTTAACATCAAAATTACATTTCTCGGTCATATCGCATAGATCTCACTGTGAAAAGGCTTAAATGACTTTTTTTAATTAAGTTTGAAGATTGCGCTCAAACCAAATGTCCTAGAACTTAATTTCCAAATGTAACTACTAGATTATGATAAAATACACTATTGGGTGAAGTTTCGTTGACTTCTGCGCAGCGGTTTGGGAGTGAACATCAAAATTACAGTTCTCGGCCATATCGCATAGAAAAGGCTTAAATGACATTTTTTAATTAAGTTTGAAGATTGCGCTCAAACCAAATGTCCTAAAACTAAATTTCCAAATGTAACTACTAGATTATGATAAAATACACTATTGGGTGAAGTTTGGTTTACTTCTGCGCAGCGATTTGGGAGTGAACATCAAAATTACATTTCTCGGCCATATCGCATAGAAAAGGCTTAAATGACATTTTTTAATTAAGTTTGAAGATTGCGCTCAAACCAAATGTCCTAAAACTAAATTTCCAAATGTAACTACTAGATTGTGATAAAATACACTATTGGGTGAAGTTTGGTTGACTTCTGCGCAGCGGTTTGGGAGTTAACATCAAAATTACATTTCTCGGCCATATCGCATAGATCTCACTGTGAAAAGGCTTAAATGGCTTTTTTGACCTAAGTTTGAAGATTGCGCTCAAATCAAATGTCCTAGAACCAAATTTCCACATGTAACTACTAGATTGTGATACAATACACTATTGGGTGAAGTTTGGTTTACTTCTGCGCAGCGGTTTGGGAGTTAACATCAAAATTACATTTCTCGGCCATATCGCATAGATCTCACTGTGAAAAGGCTTAAATGGCTTTTTTGACCTAAGTTTGAGGATTGCGCTCAAATCAAATGTCCTAGAACCAAATTTCCAAATGTAACTACTAGATTGTGATAAAATACACTATTGTGTGAAGTTTGGTTTACTTCTGCGCAGCGGTTTGGGAGTTAACATCAAAATTACATTTCTCGGCCATATCGCATAGATCTCACTGTGAAAAGGCTTAAATGACTTTTTTTAATTAAGTTTGAAGATTGCGCTCAAACCAAATGTCCTAGAACTAAATTTCCAAATGTAACTACTAGATTATGATAAAATACACTATTGGGTGAAGTTTGGTTTACTTCTGCGCAGCGGTTTGGGAGTTAACATCAAAATTACATTTCTCGGCCATATCGCATAGATCTCACTGTGAAAAGGCTTAAATGGCTTTTTTGACCTAAGTTTGAGGATTGCGCTCAAATCAAATGTCCTAGAACTAAATTTCCAAATGTAACTACTAGATTGTGATAAAATACACTATTGGGTGAAGTTTGGTTGACTTCTGCGCAGCGGTTTGGGAGTTAACATCAAAATTACATTTCTCGGCCATATCGCATAGATCTCACTGTGGAAAGGCTTAAATGACTTTTTTTAATTAAGTTTGAAGATTGCGCTCAAACCAAATGTCCTAGAACTAAATTTCCAAATGTAACTACTAGATTATGATAAAATACACTATTGGGTGAAGTTTGGTTTACTTCTGCGCAGCGGTTTGGGAGTTAACATCAAAATTACATTTCTCGGCCATATCGCATAGATCTCACTGTGAAAAAGCTTAAATGGCTTTTTTGACCTAAGTTTGATGATTGCGCTCAAACTAAATGTCCTAGAACTAAATTTCCACATGTAACTACTAGATTGTGATAAAATACACTATTGGGTGAAGTTTAGTTGACTTCTGCGCAGCGGTTTGGGAGTTAACATCAAAATTACATTTCTCGGCCATATCGCATAGATCTCACTGTGAAAAGTCTTAAATGGCTTTTTTGACCTAGGTTTGAGAATTGCGCTCAAATCAAATGTCCTAGAACCAAATTTCCACATGTAACTACTAGATTGTGATACAATACACTATTGGGTGAAGTTTGGTTTACTTCTGCGCAGCGGTTTGGGAGTTAACATCAAAATTACATTTCTCGGCCATATCGCATTGATCTCACTGTGAAAAGGCTTAAATGGCTTTTTTGACCTAAGTTTGAGGATTGCGCTCAAATCAAATGTCCTAGAACCAAATTTCCACATGTAACTACTAGATTGTGATACAATACACTAATGGGTGAAGTTTGGTTGACTTCTGCGCAGCAGTTTGGGAGTGAACATCAAAATTACATTTCTCGGCCATATCGCATAGATCTCACTGTGAAAAGGCTTAAATGACTTTTTTTAATTAAGTTTGAAGATTGCGCTCAAATCAAATGTCCTAGAACCAAATTTCCAAATGTAACTACTAGATTGTGATAAAATACACTATTGGGTGAAGTTTGGTTGACTTCTGCGCAGCGGTTTGGGAGTTAACATCAAAATTACATTTCTCGGCCATATCGCATAGATCTCACTGTGAAAAGGCTTAAATGACTTTTTTTAATTAAGTTTGAAGATTGCGCTCAAACCAAATGTCCTAAAACCAAATTTCCACATGTAACTACTAGATTGTGATACAATACACTATTGGGTGAAGTTTGGTTGACTTCTGCGCAGCGGTTTGGGAGTTAACATTAAAATTACATTTCTCAACATATCGCATAGATCTCACTGTGAAAAGGCTTAAATGACTTTTTTTAATTAAGTTTGAAGATGGCGCTCAAACCAAATGTCCTAGAACTAAATTTCTAAATGTAACTACTAGATTGTGATAAAATACACTATTGGGTGAAGTTTGGTTGACTTCTGCGCAGCGGTTTGGGAGTTAACATCAAAATTACATTTCTCGGCCATATCGCATAGATCTCACTGTGAAAAGGCTTAAATGGCTTTTTTGACCTAAGTTTGAGAATTGCGCTCAAATCAAATGTCCTAGAACCAAATTTCTACATGTAACTACTAGATTGTGATACAATACACTATTGGGTGAAGTTTGGTTGACTTCTGCGCAGCGGTTTGGGAGTTAACATCAAAATTACATTTCTCGGCCATATCGCATAGATCTCACTGTGAAAAGGCTTAAATGGCTTTTTTGACCTAAGTTTGAGGATTGCGCTCAAATCAAATGTCCTAGAACCAAATTTCCACATGTAACTACTAGATTGTTATACAATACACTAATGGGTGAAGTTTGGTTGACTTCTGCGCAGCGGTTTGGGAGTGAACATCAAAATTACATTTCTCGGCCATATCGCATAGATCTCACTGTGAAAAGGCTTAAATGACTTTTTTTAATTAAGTTTGAAGATTGCGCTCAAACCAAATGTCCTAAAACTAAATTTCCAAATGTAACTACTAGATTGTGATAAAATACACTATTGGGTGAAGTTTGGTTGACTTCTGCGCAGCGGTTTGGGAGTTAACATCAAAATTACATTTCTCGGCCATATCGCATAGATCTCACTGTGAAAAGGCTTAAATGGCTTTTTTGACCTAAGTTTGAGGATTGCGCTCAAATCAAATGTCCTAGAACCAAATTTCCACATGTAACTACTAGATTGTGATACAATACACTAATGGGTGAAGTTTGGTTGACTTCTGCGCAGCGGTTTGGGAGTGAACATCAAAATTACATTTCTCGGCCATATCGCATAGATCTCACTGTGAAAAGGCTTAAATGACTTTTTTTAATTAAGTTTGAAGATTGCGCTCAAACCAAATGTCCTAAAACTAAATTTCCAAATGTAACTACTAGATTGTGATAAAATACACTATTGGGTGAAGTTTGGTTGACTTCTGCGCAGCGGTTTGGGAGTTAACATCAAAATTACATTTCTCGGCCATATCGCATAGATCTCACTGTGAAAAGGCTTAAATGGCTTTTTTGACCTAAGTTTGAGGATTGCGCTCAAATCAAATGTCCTAGCACCAAATTTCCACATGTAACTACTAGATTGTGATACAATACACTATTGGGTGAAGTTTGGTTTACTTCTGCGCAGCGGTTTGGGAGTTAACATCAAAATTACATTTCTCGGCCATATCGCATAGATCTCACTGTGAAAAGGCTTAAATGGCTTTTTTGACCTAAGTTTGAGGATTGCGCTCAAATCAAATGTCCTAGAACCAAATTTCCACATGTAACTACTAGATTGTGATACAATACACTAATGGGTGAAGTTTGGTTGACTTCTGCGCAGCGGTTTGGGAGTGAACATCAAAATTACATTTCTCGGCCATATCGCATAGATCTCACTGTGAAAAGGCTTAAATGACTTTTTTTAATTAAGTTTGAAGATTGCGCTCAAACCAAATGTCCTAAAACTAAATTTCCAAATGTAACTACTAGATTGTGATAAAATACACTATTGGGTGAAGTTTGGTTGACTTCTGCGCAGCGGTTTGGGAGTTAACATCAAAATTACATTTCTCGGCCATATCGCATAGATCTCACTGTGAAAAGGCTTAAATGGCTTTTTTGACCTAAGTTTGAGGATTGCGCTCAAATCAAATGTCCTAGAACCAAATTTCCACATGTAACTACTAGATTGTGATACAATACACTAATGGGTGAAGTTTGGTTTACTTCTGCGCAGCGGTTTGGGAGTTAACATCAAAATTACATTTCTCGGCCATATCGCATAGATCTCACTGTGAAAAGGCTTAAATGGCTTTTTTGACCTAAGTTTGAGGATTGCGCTCAAATCAAATGTCCTAGAACTAAATTTCCAAATGTAACTACTAGATTGTGATACAATACACTAATGGGTGAAGTTTGGTTGACTTCTGCGCAGCGGTTTGGGAGTGAACATCAAAATTACATTTCTCGGCCATATCGCATAGATCTCACTGTGAAAAGGCTTAAATGACTTTTTTTAATTAAGTTTGAAGATTGCGCTCAAACCAAATGTCCTAAAACTAAATTTCCAAATGTAACTACTAGATTGTGATAAAATACACTATTGGGTGAAGTTTGGTTGACTTCTGCGCAGCGGTTTGGGAGTTAACATCAAAATTACATTTCTCGGCCATATCGCATAGATCTCACTGTGAAAAGGCTTAAATGGCTTTTTTGACCTAAGTTTGAGGATTGCGCTCAAATCAAATGTCCTAGAACCAAATTTCCACATGTAACTACTAGATTGTGATACAATACACTATTGGGTGAAGTTTGGTTTACTTCTGCACAGCGGTTTGGGAGTTAACATCAAAATTACATTTCTCGGCCATATCGCATAGATCTCACTGTGAAAAGGCTTAAATGGCTTTTTTGACCTAAGTTTGAGGATTGCGCTCAAATCAAATGTCCTAGAACTAAATTTCCAAATGTAACTACTAGATTGTGATAAAATACACTATTGGGTGAAGTTTGGTTGACTTCTGCGCAGCGGTTTGGGAGTTAACATCAAAATTACATTTCTCGGCCATATCGCATAGATCTCACTGTGAAAAGGCTTAAATGGCTTTTTTGACCTAAGTTTGAGGATTGCGCTCAAATCAAATGTCCTAGAACCAAATTTCCACATGTAACTACTAGATTGTGATACAATACACTATTGGGTGAAGTTTGGTTTACTTCTGCGCAGCGGTTTGGGAGTTATTATCAAAATTACATTTCTCGGCCATATCGCATAGATCTCACTGTGAAAAAACTTAAATGGCTTTTTTGACCTAACTTTGATGATTGCGCTCAAACCAAATGTCCTAGAACTAAATTTCCAAATGTAACTACTAGATTATGATAAAATACACTATTGGGTGAAGTTTGGTTTACTTCTGCGCAGCGGTTTGGGAGTTAACATCAAAATTACATTTCTCGGCCATATCGCATAGATCTCACTGTGAAAAGGCTTAAATGGCTTTTTTGACCTAAGTTTGAGGATTGCGCTCAAATCAAATGTCCTAGAACTAAATTTCCAAATGTAACTACTAGATTGTGATAAAATACACTATTGGGTGAAGTTTGGTTGACTTCTGCGCAGCGGTTTGGGAGTTAACATCAAAATTACATTTCTCGGCCATATCGCATAGATCTCACTGTGAAAAGGCTTAAATGACTTTTTTTAATTAAGTTTGAAGATTGCGCTCAAACCAAATGTCCTAGAACTAAATTTCCAAATGTAACTACTAGATTATGATAAAATACACTATTGGGTGAAGTTTGGTTTACTTCAGCGCAGCGGTTTGGGAGTTAACATCAAAATTACATTTCTCGGCCATATCGCATAGATCTCACTGTGAAAAGGCTTAAATGGCTTTTTTGACCTAAGTTTGAGGATTGCGCTCAAATCAAATGTCCTAGAACCAAATTTCCACATGTAACTACTAGATTGTGATACAATACACTATTGGGTGAAGTTTGGTTTACTTCTGCGCAGCGGTTTGGGAGTTAACATCAAAATTACATTTCTCGGCCATATCGCATAGATCTCACTGTGAAAAGGCTTAAATGACTTTTTTTTAATTAAGTTTGAAGACTGCGCTCAAACCAAATGTCCTAGAACTAAATTTCCAAATGTAACTACTAGATTATGATAAAATACACTATTGGGTGAAATTTGGTTTACTTCTGCGCAGCGGTTTGGGAGTTAACATCAAAATTACATTTCTCGGCCATATCGCATAGATCTCACTGTGAAAAGGCTTAAATGGCTTTTTTGACCTAAGTTTGAGAATTGCGCTCAAATCAAATGTCCTAAAACTAAATTTCCAAATGTAACTACTAGACTGTGATAAAATACACTATTGGGTGAAGTTTGGTTGACTTCTGCGCAGCGGTTTGGGAGTGAACATCAAAATTACATTTCTCGGCCATATCGCATAGATCTCACTGTGAAAAGGCTTAAATGACTTTTTTAATTAAGTTTGATGATTGCGCTCAAACCAAATGTCCTAGAACGAAATTTCCAAATGTAACTACTAGATTGTGATACAATACACTATTGGGTGAAGTTTGGTTGACTTCTGCGCAGCGGTTTGGGAGTTAACATCAAAATTACATTTCTCGGCCATATCGCATAGATCTCACTGTGAAAAGGCTTAAATGGCTTTTTTGACCTAAGTTTGAGGATTGCGCTCAAATCAAATGTCCTAGAACCAAATTTCCACATGTAACTACTAGATTGTGATACAATACACTATTGGGTGAAGTTTGGTTGACTTCTGCGCCGCGGTTTGGGAGTTAACATCAACATTACATTTCTCGGCCATATCGCATAGATCTCACTGTGAAAAGGCTTAAATGACTTTTTTTAATTAAGTTTGAAGATTGCGCTCAAACCAAATGTCCTAGAACTAAATTTCCAAATGTAACTACTAGATTATGATAAAATACACTAATGGGTGAAGTTTGGTTGACTTCTGCGCAGCGGTTTGGGAGTTAACATCAAAATTACATTTCTCGGCCATATCGCATAGATCTCACTGTGAAAAGGCTTAAATGGCTTTTTTGACCTAAGTTTGAGGATTGCGCTCAAATCAAATGTCCTAGAACCAAATTTCCACATGTAACTACTAGATTGTGATACAATACACTATTGGGTGAAGTTTGGTTGACTTCTGCGCAGCGGTTTGGGAGTTAACATCAAAATTACATTTCTCGGCCATATCGCATAGATCTCACTGTGAAAAGGCTTAAATGACTTTTTTTAATTAAGTTTGAAGATTGCGCTCAAACCAAATGTCCTAGAACTAAATTTCCAAATGTAACTACTACATTATGATAAAATACACTATTGGGTGAAGTTTGGTTTACTTCTGCGCAGCGGTTTGGGAGTTAACATCAAAATTACATTTCTCGGCCATATCGCATAGATCTCACTGTGAAAAGGCTTAAATGGCTTTTTTGACCTAAGTTTGAGGATTGCGCTCAAATCAAATGTCCTAGAACCAAATTTCCACATGTAACTACTAGATTGTGATACAATACACTAATGGGTGAAGTTTGGTTGACTTCTGCGCAGCGGTTTGGGAGTGAACATCAAAATTACATTTCTCGGCCATATCGCATAGATCTCACTGTGAAAAGGCTTAAATGACTTTTTTTAATTAAGTTTGAAGATTGCGCTCAAACCAAATGTCCTAAAACTAAATTTCCAAATGTAACTAATAGATTGTGATAAAATACACTATTGGGTGAAGTTTGGTTGACTTCTGCGCAGCGGTTTGGGAGTTAACATCAAAATTACATTTCTCGGCCATATCGCATAGATCTCACTGTGAAAAGGCTTAAATGGCTTTTTTGACCTAAGTTTGAGGATTGCGCTCAAATCAAATGTCCTAGCACCAAATTTCCACATGTAACTACTAGATTGTGATACAATACACTATTGGGTGAAGTTTGGTTTACTTCTGCGCAGCGGTTTGGGAGTTAACATCAAAATTACATTTCTCGGCCATATCGCATAGATCTCACTGTGAAAAGGCTTAAATGGCTTTTTTGACCTAAGTTTGAGGATTGCGCTCAAATCAAATGTCCTAGAACCAAATTTCCACATGTAACTACTAGATTGTGATACAATACACTATTGGGTGAAGTTTGGTTGACTTCTGCGCAGCGGTTTGGGAGTTAACATCAAAATTACATTTCTCGGCCATATCGCATAGATCTCACTGTGAAAAGGCTTAAATGGCTTTTTTGACCTAAGTTTGAGGATTGCACTCAAATCAAATGTCCTAGAACCAAATTTCCAAATGTAACTACAAGATTGTGATAAAATACACTATTGTGTGAAGTTTGGTTGACTTCTGCGCAGCGGTTTGGGAGTTAACATCAAAATTACATTTCTCGGCCATATCGCATAGATCTCACTGTGAAAAGGCTTAAATGACTTTTTTTAATTAAGTTTGAAGATTGCGCTCAAACCAAATGTCCTAGAACTAAATTTCCAAATGTAACTACTAGATTATGATAAAATACACTATTGGGTGAAGGTTGGTTTACTTCAGCGCAGCGGTTTGGGAGTTAACATCAAAATTACATTTCTCGGCCATATCGCATAGATCTCACTGTGAAAAGGCTTAAATGGCTTTTTTGACCTAAGTTTGAGGATTGCGCTCAAATCAAATGTCCTAGAACTAAATTTCCAAATGTAACTACTAGATTGTGATAAAATACACCATTGGGTGAAGTTTGGTTGACTTCTGCGCAGCGGTTTGGGAGTTAACATCAAAATCACATTTCTCGGCCATATCGCATAGATCTCACTGTGAAAAGGCTTAAATGGCTTTTTTGACCTAAGTTTGAGGATTGCGCTCAAATCAAATGTCCTAGCACCAAATTTCCACATGTAACTACTAGATTGTGATACAATACACTATTGGGTGAAGTTTGGTTTACTTCTGCGCAGCGGTTTGGGAGTTAACATCAAAATTACATTTCTCGGCCATATCGCATAGATCTCACTGTGAAAAGGCTTAAATGGCTTTTTTGACCTAAGTTTGAGGATTGCGCTCAAATCAAATGTCCTAGAACTAAATTTCCAAATGTAACTACTAGATTGTGATAAAATACACTATTGGGTGAAGTTTGGTTGACTTCTGCGCAGCGGTTTGGGAGTTAACATCAAAATTACATTTCTCGGCCATATCGCATAGATCTCACTGTGAAAAGGCTTAAATGACTTTTTTTAATTAAGTTTGAAGATTGCGCTCAAACCAAATGTCCTAGAACTAAATTTCCAAATGTAACTACTAGATTATGATAAAATACACTATTGGGTGAAGTTTGGTTTACTTCTGCGCAGCGGTTTGGGAGTTAACATCAAAATTACATTTCTCGGCCATATCGCATAGATCTCACTGTGAAAAGGCTTAAATGACTTTTTTAATTAAGTTTGATGATTGCGTTCAAACAAAATGTCCTAGAACAAAATTTTTTAAATGTAACTACTAGATTGTGATACAATACACTATTGGGTGAAGTTTGGTTGACTTCTGCGCAGCGGTTTGGGAGTTAACATCAAAATTACATTTCTCGGCCATATCGCATAGATCTCACTGTGAAAAGGCTTAAATGGCTTTTTTGACCTAAGTTTGAGGATTGCGCTCAAATCAAATGTCCTAGAACCAAATTTCCACATGTAACTACTAGATTGTGATACAATACACTAATGGGTGAAGTTTGGTTTACTTCTGCGCAGCGGTTTGGGAGTTAACATCAAAATTACATTTCTCGGCCATATCGCATAGATCTCACTGTGAAAAGGCTTAAATGGCTTTTTTGACCTAAGTTTAATGATTGCGCTCAAACCAAATGTCCTAGAACGAAATTTTCAAATGTAACTACTAGAATGTGATACAATACACTATTGGGTGAAGTTTGGTTGACTTCTGCGCAGCGGTTTGGGAGTTAACATCAAAATTACATTTCTCGGCCATATCGCATAGATCTCACTGTGAAAAGGCTTAAATGACTTTTTTAATTAAGTTTGATGATTGCGTTCAAACAAAATGTCCTAGAACAAAATTTTTAAATGTAACTACTAGATTGTGATACAATACACTATTGGGTGAAGTTTGGTTGACTTCTGCGCAGCGGTTTGGGAGTTAACATCAAAATTACATTTCTCGGCCATATCGCATAGATCTCACTGTGAAAAGGCTTAAATGGCTTTTTTGACCTAAGTTTGAGGATTACGCTCAAATCAAATGTCCTAGAACCAAATTTCCACATGTAACTACTAGATTGTGATACAATACACTAATGGGTGAAGTTTGGTTTACTTCTGCGCAGCGGTTTGGGAGTTAACATCAAAATTACATTTCTCGGCCATATCGCATAGATCTCACTGTGAAAAGGCTTAAATGGCTTTTTTGACCTAAGTTTAATGATTGCGCTCAAACCAAATGTCCTAGAACGAAATTTTCAAATGTAACTACTAGAATGTGATACAATACACTATTGGGTGAAGTTTGGTTGACTTCTGCGCAGCGGTTTGGGAGTTAACATCAAAATTACATTTCTCGGCCATATCGCATAGATCTCACTGTGAAAAGGCTTAAATGACTTTTTTAATTAAGTTTGATGATTGCGTTCAAACAAAATGTCCTAGAACAAAATTTTCAAATGTAACTACTAGATTGTGATACAATACACTATTGGATGAAGTTTGGTTGACTTCTGCGCAGCGGTTTGGGAGTTAACATCAAAATTACATTTCTCGGCCATATCGCATAGATCTCACTGTGAAAAGGCTTAAATGGCTTTTTTGACCTAAGTTTGAGGATTGCGCTCAAATCAAATGTCCTAGAACCAAATTTCCACATGTAACTACTAGATTGTGATACAATACACTAATGGGTGAAGTTTGGTTTACTTCTGCGCAGCGGTTTGGGAGTTAACATCAAAATTACATTTCTCGGCCATATCGCATTGATCTCACTGTGAAAAGGCTTAAATGGCTTTTTTGACCTAAGTTTAATAATTGCGCTCAAACCAAATGTCCTAGAACGACATTTTAAAATGTAACTACTAGAATGTGATACAATACACTATTGGGTGAAGTTTGGTTGACTTCTGCGCAGCGGTTTGGGAGTTAACATCAAAATTACATTTCTCGGCCATATCGCATAGATCTCACTGTGAAAAGGCTTAAATGGCTTTTTTGACCTAAGTTTGAGGATTGCGCTCAAATCAAATGTCCTAGAACCAAATTTCCACATGTAACTACTAGATTGTGATACAATACACTAATGGTTGAAGTTTGGTTGACTTCTGCGCAGCGGTTTGGGAGTGAACATCAAAATTACATTTCTCGGCCATATCGCATAGATCTCACTGTGAAAAGGCTTAAATGACTTTTTTTAATTAAGTTTGAAGATTGCGCTCAAATCAAATGTCCTAGAACTAAATTTCCAAATGTAACTACTAGATTGTGATAAAATACACTATTGGGTGAAGTTTTGTTGACTTCTGCGCAGCGGTTTGGGAGTTAACATCAAAATTACATTTCTCGGCCATATCGCATAGATCTCACTGTGAAAAGGCTTAAATGACTTTTTTAATTAAGTTTAATGATTGCGCTCAAACCAAATGTCCTAGAACCAAATTTTCAAATGTAACTACTAGAATGTGATACAATACACTATTGGGTGAAGTTTGGTTGACTTCTGCGCAGCGGTTTGGGAGTTAACATCAAAATTACATTTCTCGGCCATATCGCATAGATCTCACTGTGAAAAGGCTTAAATGACTTTTTTAATTAAGTTTGATGATTGCGTTCAAACAAAATGTCCTAGAACAAAATTTTCAAATGTAACTACTAGATTGTGATACAATACACTATTGGGTGAAGTTTGGTTGACTTCTGCGCAGCGGTTTGGGAGTTAACATCAAAATTACATTTCTCGGCCATATCGCATAGATCTCACTGTGAAAAGGCTTAAATGGCTTTTTTGACCTAAGTTTGAGGATTGCGCTCAAATCAAATGTCCTAGAACCAAATTTCCACATGTAACTACTAGATTGTGATACAATACACTAATGGGTGAAGTTTGGTTTACTTCTGGGCAGCAGTTTGGGAGTTAACATCAAAATTACATTTCTCGGCCATATCGCATAGATCTCACTGTGAAAAGGCTTAAATGGCTTTTTTGACCTAAGTTTAATAATTGCGCTCAAACCAAATGTCCTAGAACGACATTTTAAAATGTAACTACTAGAATGTGATACAATACACTATTGGGTGAAGTTTGGTTGACTTCTGCGCAGCGGTTTGGGAGTTAACATCAAAATTACATTTCTCGGCCATATCGCATAGATCTCACTGTGAAAAGGCTTAAATGGCTTTTTTGACCTAAGTTTGAGGATTGCGCTCAAATCAAATGTCCTAGAACCAAATTTCCACATGTAACTACTAGATTGTGATACAATACACTAATGGTTGAAGTTTGGTTGACTTCTGCGCAGCGGTTTGGGAGTGAACATCAAAATTACATTTCTCGGCCATATCGCATAGATCTCACTGTGAAAAGGCTTAAATGACTTTTTTTAATTAAGTTTGAAGATTGCGCTCAAATCAAATGTCCTAGAACTAAATTTCCAAATGTAACTACTAGATTGTGATAAAATACACTATTGGGTGAAGTTTTGTTGACTTCTGCGCAGCGGTTTGGGAGTTAACATCAAAATTACATTTCTCGGCCATATCGCATAGATCTCACTGTGAAAAGGCTTAAATGACTTTTTTAATTAAGTTTAATGATTGCGCTCAAACCAAATGTCCTAGAACCAAATTTTCAAATGTAACTACTAGAATGTGATACAATACACTATTGGGTGAAGTTTAGTTGACTTCTGCGCAGCGGTTTGGGAGTTAACATCAAAATTACATTTCTCGGCCATATCGCATAGATCTCACTGTGAAAAGGCTTAAATGGCTTTTTTGACCTAAGTTTAATGATTGCGCTCAAACCAAATGTCCTAGAACGAAATTTTCAAATGTAACTACTAGAATGTGATACAATACACTATTGGGTGAAGTTTAGTTGACTTCTGCGCAGCGGTTTGGGAGTTAACATCAAAATTACATTTCTCGGCCATATCGCATAGATCTCACTGTGAAAAGGCTTAAATGGCTTTTTTGACCTAAGTTTGAGGATTGCGCTCAAATCAAATGTCCTAGAACCAAATTTCCACATGTAACTACTAGATTGTAATACAATACACTAATGGGTGAAGTTTGGTTGACTTCTGCGCAGCGGTTTGGGAGTTAACATCAAAATTACATTTCTCGGCCATATCGCATAGATCTCACTGTGAAAAGGCTTAAATGACTTTTTTAATTAAGTTTGATGATTGCGCTCAAACAAAATGTCCTAGAACAAAATTTTCAAATGTAACTACTAGATTGTGATACAATACACTATTGGGTGAAGTTTGGTTGACTTCTGCGCAGCGGTTTGGGAGTTAACATCAAAATTACATTTCTCGGCCATATCGCATAGATCTCACTGTGAAAAGGCTTAAATGGCTTTTTTGACCTAAGTTTGAGGATTGCGCTCAAATCAAATGTCCTAGAACCAAATTTCCACATGTAACTACTAGATTGTGATACAATACACTAATGGTTGAAGTTTGGTTGACTTCTGCGCAGCGGTTTGGGAGTGAACATCAAAATTACATTTCTCGGCCATATCGCATAGATCTCACTGTGAAAAGGCTTAAATGACTTTTTTTAATTAAGTTTGAAGATTGCGCTCAAATCAAATGTCCTAGAACTAAATTTCCAAATGTAACTACTAGATTGTGATAAAATACACTATTGGGTGAAGTTTGGTTGACTTCTGCGCAGCGGTTTGGGAGTTAACATCAAAATTACATTTCTCGGCCATATCGCATAGATCTCACTGTGAAAAGGCTTAAATGGCTGTTTTGACCTAAGTTTGAGGATTGCGCTCAAATCAAATGTCCTATAACCAAATTTCCACATGTAACTACTAGATTGTGATACAATACACTAATGGGTGAAGTTTGGTTGACTTCTGCGCAGCGGTTTGGGAGTTAACATCAAAATTACATTTCTCGGCCATATCGCATAGATCTCACTGTGAAAAGGCTTAAATGACTTTTTTAATTAAGTTTGATGATTGCGTTCAAACAAAATGTCCTAGAACAAAATTTTTAAATGTAACTACTAGATTGTGATACAATACACTATTGGGTGAAGTTTGGTTGACTTCTGCGCAGCGGTTTGGGAGTTAACATCAAAATTACATTTCTCGGCCATATCGCATAGATCTCACTGTGAAAAGGCTTAAATGGCTTTTTTGACCTAAGTTTGAGGATTGCGCTCAAATCAAATGTCCTATAACCAAATTTCCACATGTAACTACTAGATTGTGATACAATACACTAATGGGTGAAGTTTGGTTGACTTCTGCGCAGCGGTTTGGGAGTTAACATCAAAATTACATTTCTCGGCCATATCGCATAGATCTCACTGTGAAAAGGCTTAAATGACTTTTTTACTTAAGTTTGATGATTGCGTTCAAACAAAATGTCCTAGAACAAAAATTTCAAATGTAACTACTAGATTGTGATACAATACACTATTGGGTGAAGTTTGGTTGACTTCTGCGCAGCGGTTTGGGAGTTAACATCAAAATTACATTTCTCGGCCATATCGCATAGATCTCACTGTGAAAAGGCTTAAATGGCTTTTTTGACCTAAGTTTGAGGATTGCGCTCAAATCAAATGTCCTAGAACCAAATTTCCACATGTAACTACTAGATTGTGATACAATACACTAATGGGTGAAGTTTGGTTTACTTCTGCGCAGCGGTTTGGGAGATAACATCAAAATTACATTTCTCGGCCATATCGCATAGATCTCACTGTGAAAAGGCTTAAATGGCTTTTTTGACCTAAGTTTGAGGATTGCGCTCAAACAAAATGTCCTAGAACAAAATTTTCAAATGTAACTACTAGATTGTGATACAATACACTATTGGGTGAAGTTTGGTTGACTTCTGCGCAGCGGTTTGGGAGTTAACATCAAAATTACATTTCTCGGCCATATCGCATAGATCTCACTGTGAAAAGGCTTAAATGACTTTTTTAATTAAGTTTGATGATTGCGTTCGAACAAAATGTCCTAGAACAAAATTTTCAAATGTAACTACTAGATTGTGATACAATACACTATTGGGTGAAGTTTGGTTGACTTCTGCGCAGCGGTTTGGGAGTTAACATCAAAATTACATTTCTCGGCCATATCGCATAGATCTCACTGTGAAAAGGCTTAAATGGCTTTTTTGACCTAAGTTTGAGGATTGCGCTCAAACCAAATGTCCTAGAACGAAATTTTAAAATGTAACTACTAGAATGTGATACAATACACCATTGGGTGAAGTTTGGTTGACTTCTGCGCAGCGGTTTGGGAGTTAACATCAAAATTACATTTCTCGGCCATATCGCATTGATCTCACTGTGAAAAGGCTTAAATGGTTTTTTTGACCTAAGTTTGAGGATTGCGCTCAAATCAAATGTCCTAGAACCAAATTTCCACATGTAACTACTAGATTGTGATACAATACACTAATGGGTGAAGTTTGGTTGACTTCTGCGCAGCGGTTTGGGAGTTAACATCAAAATTACATTTCTCGGCCATATCGCATAGATCTCACTGTGAAAAGGCTTAAATGGCTTTTTTGACCTAAGTTTGAGGATTGCGCTCAAATCAAATGTCCTATAACCAAATTTCCACATGTAACTACTAGATTGTGATACAATACACTAATGGGTGAAGTTTGGTTGACTTCTGCGCAGCGGTTTGGGAGTTAACATCAAAATTACATTTCTCGGCCATATCGCATAGATCTCACTGTGAAAAGGCTTAAATGGCTTTTTTGACCTAAGTTTGAGGATTGCGCTCAAATCAAATGTCCTATAACCAAATTTCCACATGTAACTACTAGATTGTGATACAATACACTAATGGGTGAAGTTTGGTTGACTTCTGCGCAGCGGTTTGGGAGTTAACATCAAAATTACATTTCTCGGCCATATCGCATAGATCTCACTGTGAAAAGGCTTAAATGACTTTTTTAATTAAGTTTAATGATTGCGCTCAAACCAAATGTCCTAGAACGAAATTTTCAAATGTAACTACTAGAATGTGATACAATACACTATTGGGTGAAGTTTAGTTGACTTCTGCGCAGCGGTTTGGGAGTTAACATCAAAATTACATTTCTCGGCCATATCGCATAGATCTCACTGTGAAAAGGCTTAAATGGCTTTTTTGACCTAAGTTTGAGGATTGCGCTCAAATCAAATGTCCTAGAACCAAATTTCCACATGTAACTACTAGATTGTGATACAATACACTAATGGTTGAAGTTTGGTTGACTTCTGCGCAGCGGTTTGGGAGTTAACATCAAAATTACATTTCTCGGCCATATCGCATAGATCTCACTGTGAAAAGGCTTAAATGACTTTTTTAATTAAGTTTGATGATTACGTTCAAACAAAATGTCCTAGAACAAAATTTTCAAATGTAACTACTAGATTGTGATACAATACACTATTGGGTGAAGTTTGTTTGACTTCTGCGCAGCGGTTTGGGAGTTAACATCAAAATTACATTTCTCGGCCATATCGCATAGATCTCACTGTGAAAAGGCTTAAATGGCTTTTTTGACCTAAGTTTGAGGATTGTGCTCAAATCAAATGTCCTAGAACCAAATTTCCACATGTAACTACTAGATTGTGATACAATACACTAATGGGTGAAGTTTGGTTGACTTCTGCGCAGCGGTTTGGGAGTTAACATCAAAATTACATTTCTCGGCCATATCGCATAGATCTCACTGTGAAAAGGCTTAAATGACTTTTTTAATTAAGTTTGATGATTGCGTTCAAACAAAATGTCCTAGAACAAAATTTTTTAAATGTAACTACTAGATTGTGATACAATACACTATTGGGTGAAGTTTGGTTGACTTCTGCGCAGCGGTTTGGGAGTTAACATCAAAATTACATTTCTCGGCCATATCGCATAGATCTCACTGTGAAAAGGCTTAAATGGCTTTTTTGACCTAAGTTTGAGGATTGCGCTCAAATCAAATGTCCTAGAACCAAATTTCCACATGTAACTACTAGATTGTGATACAATACACTAATGGGTGAAGTTTGGTTTACTTCTGCGCAGCGGTTTGGGAGTTAACATCAAAATTACATTTCTCGGCCATATCGCATAGATCTCACTGTGAAAAGGCTTAAATGGCTTTTTTGACCTAAGTTTAATGATTGCGCTCAAACCAAATGTCCTAGAACGAAATTTTCAAATGTAACTACTAGAATGTGATACAATACACTATTGGGTGAAGTTTGGTTGACTTCTGCGCAGCGGTTTGGGAGTTAACATCAAAATTACATTTCTCGGCCATATCGCATAGATCTCACTGTGAAAAGGCTTAAATGGCTTTTTTGACCTAAGTTTGAGGATTGCGCTCAAACCAAATGTCCTAGAACGAAATTTTAAAATGTAACTACTAGAATGTGATACAATACACCATTGGGTGAAGTTTGGTTGACTTCTGCGCAGCGGTTTGGGAGTTAACATCAAAATTACATTTCTCGGCCATATCGCATTGATCTCACTGTGAAAAGGCTTAAATGGCTTTTTTGACCTAAGTTTGAGGATTGCGCTCAAATCAAATGTCCTAGAACCAAATTTCCACATGTAACTACTAGATTGTGATACAATACACTAATGGGTGAAGTTTGGTTGACTTCTGCGCAGCGGTTTGGGAGTTAACATCAAAATTACATTTCTCGGCCATATCGCATAGATCTCACTGTGAAAAGGCTTAAATGGCTTTTTTGACCTAAGTTTGAGGATTGCGCTCAAATCAAATGTCCTATAACCAAATTTCCACATGTAACTACTAGATTGTGATACAATACACTAATGGGTGAAGTTTGGTTGACTTCTGCGCAGCGGTTTGGGAGTGAACATCAAAATTACATTTCTCGGCCATATCGCATAGATCTCACTGTGAAAAGGCTTAAATGACTTTTTTAATTAAGTTTGATGATTGCGCTCAAACAAAATTTCCTAAAACAAAATTTTCAAATGTAACTACTAGATTGTGATACAATACACTATTGGGTGAAGTTTGGTTGACTTCTGCGCAGCGGTTTGGGAGTTAACATCAAAATTACATTTCTCGGCCATATCGCATAGATCTCACTGTGAAAAGGCTTAAATGGCTTTTTTGACCTAAGTTTGAGGATTGCGCTCAAATTAAATGTCCTAGAACCAAATTTCCACATGTAACTACTAGATTGTGATACAATACACTAATGGGTGAAGTTTGGTTGACTTCTGCGCAGCGGTTTGGGAGTTAACATCAAAATTACATTTCTCGGCCATATCGCATAGATCTCACTGTGAAAAGGCTTAAATGACTTTTTTAATTAAGTTTGATGATTGCGTTCAAACAAAATGTCCTAGAACAAAAATTTCAAATGTAACTACTAGATTGTGATACAATACACTATTGGGTGAAGTTTGGTTGACTTCTGCGCAGCGGTTTGGGAGTTAACATCAAAATTACATTTCTCGGCCATATCGCATAGATCTCACTGTGAAAAGGCTTAAATGGCTTTTTTGACCTAAGTTTGAGGATTGCGCTCAAATCAAATGTCCTAGAACCAAATTTCCACATGTAACTACTAGATTGTGATACAATACACTAATGGGTGAAGTTTGGTTTACTTCTGCGCAGCGGTTTGGGAGATAACATCAAAATTACATTTCTCGGCCATATCGCATAGATCTCACTGTGAAAAGGCTTAAATGGCTTTTTTGACCTAAGTTTGAGGATTGCGCTCAAACAAAATGTCCTAGAACAAAATTTTCAAATGTAACTACTAGATTGTGATACAATACACTATTGGGTGAAGTTTGGTTGACTTCTGCGCAGCGGTTTGGGAGTTAACATCAAAATTACATTTCTCGGCCATATCGCATAGATCTCACTGTGAAAAGGCTTAAATGACTTTTTTAATTAAGTTTGATGATTGCGTTCGAACAAAATGTCCTAGAACAAAATTTTCAAATGTAACTACTAGATTGTGATACAATACACTATTGGGTGAAGTTTGGTTGACTTCTGCGCAGCGGTTTGGGAGTTAACATCAAAATTACATTTCTCGGCCATATCGCATAGATCTCACTGTGAAAAGGCTTAAATGGCTTTTTTGACCTAAGTTTGAGGATTGCGCTCAAACCAAATGTCCTAGAACGAAATTTTAAAATGTAACTACTAGAATGTGATACAATACACCATTGGGTGAAGTTTGGTTGACTTCTGCGCAGCGGTTTGGGAGTTAACATCAAAATTACATTTCTCGGCCATATCGCATTGATCTCACTGTGAAAAGGCTTAAATGGTTTTTTTGACCTAAGTTTGAGGATTGCGCTCAAATCAAATGTCCTAGAACCAAATTTCCACATGTAACTACTAGATTGTGATACAATACACTAATGGGTGAAGTTTGGTTGACTTCTGCGCAGCGGTTTGGGAGTTAACATCAAAATTACATTTCTCGGCCATATCGCATAGATCTCACTGTGAAAAGGCTTAAATGGCTTTTTTGACCTAAGTTTGAGGATTGCGCTCAAATCAAATGTCCTATAACCAAATTTCCACATGTAACTACTAGATTGTGATACAATACACTAATGGGTGAAGTTTGGTTGACTTCTGCGCAGCGGTTTGGGAGTTAACATCAAAATTACATTTCTCGGCCATATCGCATAGATCTCACTGTGAAAAGGCTTAAATGGCTTTTTTGACCTAAGTTTGAGGATTGCGCTCAAATCAAATGTCCTATAACCAAATTTCCACATGTAACTACTAGATTGTGATACAATACACTAATGGGTGAAGTTTGGTTGACTTCTGCGCAGCGGTTTGGGAGTTAACATCAAAATTACATTTCTCGGCCATATCGCATAGATCTCACTGTGAAAAGGCTTAAATGACTTTTTTAATTAAGTTTAATGATTGCGCTCAAACCAAATGTCCTAGAACGAAATTTTCAAATGTAACTACTAGAATGTGATACAATACACTATTGGGTGAAGTTTAGTTGACTTCTGCGCAGCGGTTTGGGAGTTAACATCAAAATTACATTTCTCGGCCATATCGCATAGATCTCACTGTGAAAAGGCTTAAATGGCTTTTTTGACCTAAGTTTGAGGATTGCGCTCAAATCAAATGTCCTAGAACCAAATTTCCACATGTAACTACTAGATTGTGATACAATACACTAATGGTTGAAGTTTGGTTGACTTCTGCGCAGCGGTTTGGGAGTTAACATCAAAATTACATTTCTCGGCCATATCGCATAGATCTCACTGTGAAAAGGCTTAAATGACTTTTTTAATTAAGTTTGATGATTACGTTCAAACAAAATGTCCTAGAACAAAATTTTCAAATGTAACTACTAGATTGTGATACAATACACTATTGGGTGAAGTTTGGTTGACTTCTGCGCAGCGGTTTGGGAGTTAACATCAAAATTACATTTCTCGGCCATATCGCATAGATCTCACTGTGAAAAGGCTTAAATGGCTTTTTTGACCTAAGTTTGAGGATTGCGCTCAAACCAAATGTCCTAGAACGAAATTTTAAAATGTAACTACTAGAATGTGATACAATACACCATTGGGTGAAGTTTGGTTGACTTCTGCGCAGCGGTTTGGGAGTTAACATCAAAATTACATTTCTCGGCCATATCGCATTGATCTCACTGTGAAAAGGCTTAAATGGCTTTTTTGACCTAAGTTTGAGGATTGCGCTCAAATCAAATGTGCTAGAACCAAATTTCCACATGTAACTACTAGATTGTGATACAATACACTAATGGGTGAAGTTTGGTTGACTTCTGCGCAGCGGTTTGGGAGTTAACATCAAAATTACATTTCTCGGCCATATCGCATAGATCTCACTGTGAAAAGGCTTAAATGGCTTTTTTGACCTAAGTTTGAGGATTGCGCTCAAATCAAATGTCCTATAACCAAATTTCCACATGTAACTACTAGATTGTGATACAATACACTAATGGGTGAAGTTTGGTTGACTTCTGCGCAGCGGTTTGGGAGTGAACATCAAAATTACATTTCTCGGCCATATCGCATAGATCTCACTGTGAAAAGGCTTAAATGACTTTTTTAATTAAGTTTGATGATTGCGCTCAAACAAAATTTCCTAAAACAAAATTTTCAAATGTAACTACTAGATTGTGATACAATACACTATTGGGTGAAGTTTGGTTGACTTCTGCGCAGCGGTTTGGGAGTTAACATCAAAATTACATTTCTCGGCCATATCGCATAGATCTCACTGTGAAAAGGCTTAAATGGCTTTTTTGACCTAAGTTTAATGATTGCGCTCAAACCAAATGTCCTAGAACGAAATTTTCAAATGTAACTACTAGAATGTGATACAATACACTATTGGGTGAAGTTTGGTTGACTTCTGCGCAGCGGTTTGGGAGTTAACATCAAAATTACATTTCTCGGCCATATCGCATAGATCTCACTGTGAAAAGGCTTAAATGGCTTTTTTGACCTAAGTTTGAGGATTGCGCTCAAACCAAATGTCCTAGAACGAAATTTTAAAATGTAACTACTAGAATGTGATACAATACACCATTGGGTGAAGTTTGGTTGACTTCTGCGCAGCGGTTTGGGAGTTAACATCAAAATTACATTTCTCGGCCATATCGCATTGATCTCACTGTGAAAAGGCTTAAATGGCTTTTTTGACCTAAGTTTGAGGATTGCGCTCAAATCAAATGTCCTAGAACCAAATTTCCACATGTAACTACTAGATTGTGATACAATACACTAATGGGTGAAGTTTGGTTGACTTCTGCGCAGCGGTTTGGGAGTTAACATCAAAATTACATTTCTCGGCCATATCGCATAGATCTCACTGTGAAAAGGCTTAAATGACTTTTTTAATTAAGTTTGATGATTGCGCTCAAACAAAATTTCCTAAAACAAAATTTTCAAATGTAACTACTAGATTGTGATACAATACACTATTGGGTGAAGTTTGGTTGACTTCTGCGCAGCGGTTTGGGAGTTAACATCAAAATTACATTTCTCGGCCATATCGCATAGATCTCACTGTGAAAAGGCTTAAATGACTTTTTTAATTAAGTTTGATGATTGCGTTCAAACAAAATGTCCTAGAACAAAATTTTCAAATGTAACTACTAGATTGTGATACAATACACTATTGGGTGAAGTTTGGTTGACTTCTGCGTAGCGGTTTGGGAGTTAACATCAAAATTACATTTCTCGGCCATATCGCATAGATCTCACTGTGAAAAGGCTTAAATGGCTTTTTTGACCTAAGTTTGAGGATTGCGCTCAAATTAAATGTCCTAGAACCAAATTTCCACATGTAACTACTAGATTGTGATACAATACACTAATGGGTGAAGTTTGGTTGACTTCTGCGCAGCGGTTTGGGAGTTAACATCAAAATTACATTTCTCGGCCATATCGCATAGATCTCACTGTGAAAAGGCTTAAATGACTTTTTTAATTAAGTTTGATGATTGCGTTCGAACAAAATGTCCTAGAACAAAATTTTCAAATGTAACTACTAGATTGTGATACAATACACTATTGGGTGAAGTTTGGTTGACTTCTGCGCAGCGGTTTGGGAGTTAACATCAAAATTACATTTCTCGGCCATATCGCATAGATCTCACTGTGAAAAGGCTTAAATGGCTTTTTTGACCTAAGTTTGAGGATTGCGCTCAAACCAAATGTCCTAGAACGAAATTTTAAAATGTAACTACTAGAATGTGATACAATACACCATTGGGTGAAGTTTGGTTGACTTCTGCGCAGCGGTTTGGGAGTTAACATCAAAATTACATTTCTCGGCCATATCGCATTGATCTCACTGTGAAAAGGCTTAAATGGTTTTTTTGACCTAAGTTTGAGGATTGCGCTCAAATCAAATGTCCTAGAACCAAATTTCCACATGTAACTACTAGATTGTGATACAATACACTAATGGGTGAAGTTTGGTTGACTTCTGCGCAGCGGTTTGGGAGTTAACATCAAAATTACATTTCTCGGCCATATCGCATAGATCTCACTGTGAAAAGGCTTAAATGGCTTTTTTGACCTAAGTTTGAGGATTGCGCTCAAATCAAATGTCCTATAACCAAATTTCCACATGTAACTACTAGATTGTGATACAATACACTAATGGGTGAAGTTTGGTTGACTTCTGCGCAGCGGTTTGGGAGTTAACATCAAAATTACATTTCTCGGCCATATCGCATAGATCTCACTGTGAAAAGGCTTAAATGGCTTTTTTGACCTAAGTTTGAGGATTGCGCTCAAATCAAATGTCCTATAACCAAATTTCCACATGTAACTACTAGATTGTGATACAATACACTAATGGGTGAAGTTTGGTTGACTTCTGCGCAGCGGTTTGGGAGTTAACATCAAAATTACATTTCTCGGCCATATCGCATAGATCTCACTGTGAAAAGGCTTAAATGACTTTTTTAATTAAGTTTAATGATTGCGCTCAAACCAAATGTCCTAGAACGAAATTTTCAAATGTAACTACTAGAATGTGATACAATACACTATTGGGTGAAGTTTAGTTGACTTCTGCGCAGCGGTTTGGGAGTTAACATCAAAATTACATTTCTCGGCCATATCGCATAGATCTCACTGTGAAAAGGCTTAAATGGCTTTTTTGACCTAAGTTTGAGGATTGCGCTCAAATCAAATGTCCTAGAACCAAATTTCCACATGTAACTACTAGATTGTGATACAATACACTAATGGTTGAAGTTTGGTTGACTTCTGCGCAGCGGTTTGGGAGTTAACATCAAAATTACATTTCTCGGCCATATCGCATAGATCTCACTGTGAAAAGGCTTAAATGACTTTTTTAATTAAGTTTGATGATTACGTTCAAACAAAATGTCCTAGAACAAAATTTTCAAATGTAACTACTAGATTGTGATACAATACACTATTGGGTGAAGTTTGGTTGACTTCTGCGCAGCGGTTTGGGAGTTAACATCAAAATTACATTTCTCGGCCATATCGCATAGATCTCACTGTGAAAAGGCTTAAATGGCTTTTTTGACCTAAGTTTGAGGATTGCGCTCAAACCAAATGTCCTAGAACGAAATTTTAAAATGTAACTACTAGAATGTGATACAATACACCATTGGGTGAAGTTTGGTTGACTTCTGCGCAGCGGTTTGGGAGTTAACATCAAAATTACATTTCTCGGCCATATCGCATTGATCTCACTGTGAAAAGGCTTAAATGGCTTTTTTGACCTAAGTTTGAGGATTGCGCTCAAATCAAATGTCCTAGAACCAAATTTCCACATGTAACTACTAGATTGTGATACAATACACTAATGGGTGAAGTTTGGTTGACTTCTGCGCAGCGGTTTGGGAGTTAACATCAAAATTACATTTCTCGGCCATATCGCATAGATCTCACTGTGAAAAGGCTTAAATGGCTTTTTTGACCTAAGTTTGAGGATTGCGCTCAAATCAAATGTCCTATAACCAAATTTCCACATGTAACTACTAGATTGTGATACAATACACTAATGGGTGAAGTTTGGTTGACTTCTGCGCAGCGGTTTGGGAGTGAACATCAAAATTACATTTCTCGGCCATATCGCATAGATCTCACTGTGAAAAGGCTTAAATGACTTTTTTAATTAAGTTTGATGATTGCGCTCAAACAAAATTTCCTAAAACAAAATTTTCAAATGTAACTACTAGATTGTGATACAATACACTATTGGGTGAAGTTTGGTTGACTTCTGCGCAGCGGTTTGGGAGTTAACATCAAAATTACATTTCTCGGCCATATCGCATAGATCTCACTGTGAAAAGGCTTAAATGGCTTTTTTGACCTAAGTTTAATGATTGCGCTCAAACCAAATGTCCTAGAACGAAATTTTCAAATGTAACTACTAGAATGTGATACAATACACTATTGGGTGAAGTTTGGTTGACTTCTGCGCAGCGGTTTGGGAGTTAACATCAAAATTACATTTCTCGGCCATATCGCATAGATCTCACTGTGAAAAGGCTTAAATGGCTTTTTTGACCTAAGTTTGAGGATTGCGCTCAAACCAAATGTCCTAGAACGAAATTTTAAAATGTAACTACTAGAATGTGATACAATACACCATTGGGTGAAGTTTGGTTGACTTCTGCGCAGCGGTTTGGGAGTTAACATCAAAATTACATTTCTCGGCCATATCGCATTGATCTCACTGTGAAAAGGCTTAAATGGCTTTTTTGACCTAAGTTTGAGGATTGCGCTCAAATCAAATGTCCTAGAACCAAATTTCCACATGTAACTACTAGATTGTGATACAATACACTAATGGGTGAAGTTTGGTTGACTTCTGCGCAGCGGTTTGGGAGTTAACATCAAAATTACATTTCTCGGCCATATCGCATAGATCTCACTGTGAAAAGGCTTAAATGGCTTTTTTGACCTAAGTTTGAGGATTGCGCTCAAATCAAATGTCCTATAACCAAATTTCCACATGTAACTACTAGATTGTGATACAATACACTAATGGGTGAAGTTTGGTTGACTTCTGCGCAGCGGTTTGGGAGTGAACATCAAAATTACATTTCTCGGCCATATCGCATAGATCTCACTGTGAAAAGGCTTAAATGACTTTTTTAATTAAGTTTGATGATTGCGCTCAAACAAAATTTCCTAAAACAAAATTTTCAAATGTAACTACTAGATTGTGATACAATACACTATTGGGTGAAGTTTGGTTGACTTCTGCGTAGCGGTTTGGGAGTTAACATCAAAATTACATTTCTCGGCCATATCGCATAGATCTCACTGTGAAAAGGCTTAAATGGCTTTTTTGACCTAAGTTTGAGGATTGCGCTCAAATTAAATGTCCTAGAACCAAATTTCCACATGTAACTACTAGATTGTGATACAATACACTAATGGGTGAAGTTTGGTTGACTTCTGCGCAGCGGTTTGGGAGTTAACATCAAAATTACATTTCTCGGCCATATCGCATAGATCTCACTGTGAAAAGGCTTAAATGACTTTTTTAATTAAGTTTGATGATTGCGTTCAAACAAAATGTCCTAGAACAAAATTTTTTAAATGTAACTACTAGATTGTGATACAATACACTATTGGGTGAAGTTTGGTTGACTTCTGCGCAGCGGTTTGGGAGTTAACATCAAAATTACATTTCTCGGCCATATCGCATAGATCTCACTGTGAAAAGGCTTAAATGGCTTTTTTGACCTAAGTTTAATGATTGCGCTCAAACCAAATGTCCTAGAACGAAATTTTCAAATGTAACTACTAGAATGTGATACAATACACTATTGGGTGAAGTTTGGTTGACTTCTGCGCAGCGGTTTGGGAGTTAACATCAAAATTACATTTCTCGGCCATATCGCATAGATCTCACTGTGAAAAGGCTTAAATGGCTTTTTTGACCTAAGTTTGAGGATTGCGCTCAAACCAAATGTCCTAGAACCAAATTTTAAAATGTAACTACTAGAATGTGATACAATACACCATTGGGTGAAGTTTGGTTGACTTCTGCGCAGCGGTTTGGGAGTTAACATCAAAATTACATTTCTCGGCCATATCGCATTGATCTCACTGTGAAAAGGCTTAAATGGCTTTTTTGACCTAAGTTTGAGGATTGCGCTCAAATCAAATGTCCTAGAACCAAATTTCCACATGTAACTACTAGATTGTGATACAATACACTAATGGGTGAAGTTTGGTTGACTTCTGCGCAGCGGTTTGGGAGTTAACATCAAAATTACATTTCTCGGCCATATCGCATAGATCTCACTGTGAAAAGGCTTAAATGGCTTTTTTGACCTAAGTTTGAGGATTGCGCTCAAATCAAATGTCCTATAACCAAATTTCCACATGTAACTACTAGATTGTGATACAATACACTAATGGGTGAAGTTTGGTTGACTTCTGCGCAGCGGTTTGGGAGTGAACATCAAAATTACATTTCTCGGCCATATCGCATAGATCTCACTGTGAAAAGGCTTAAATGACTTTTTTAATTAAGTTTGATGATTGCGCTCAAACAAAATTTCCTAAAACAAAATTTTCAAATGTAACTACTAGATTGTGATACAATACACTATTGGGTGAAGTTTGGTTGACTTCTGCGCAGCGGTTTGGGAGTTAACATCAAAATTACATTTCTCGGCCATATCGCATAGATCTCACTGTGAAAAGGCTTAAATGGCTTTTTTGACCTAAGTTTGAGGATTGCGCTCAAATTAAATGTCCTAGAACCAAATTTCCACATGTAACTACTAGATTGTGATACAATACACTAATGGGTGAAGTTTGGTTGACTTCTGCGCAGCGGTTTGGGAGTTAACATCAAAATTACATTTCTCGGCCATATCGCATAGATCTCACTGTGAAAAGGCTTAAATGACTTTTTTAATTAAGTTTGATGATTGCGTTCAAACAAAATGTCCTAGAACAAAATTTTTTAAATGTAACTACTAGATTGTGATACAATACACTATTGGGTGAAGTTTGGTTGACTTCTGCGCAGCGGTTTGGGAGTTAACATCAAAATTACATTTCTCGGCCATATCGCATAGATCTCACTGTGAAAAGGCTTAAATGGCTGTTTTGACCTAAGTTTGAGGATTGCGCTCAAATCAAATGTCCTATAACCAAATTTCCACATGTAACTACTAGATTGTGATACAATACACTAATGGGTGAAGTTTGGTTGACTTCTGCGCAGCGGTTTGGGAGTTAACATCAAAATTACATTTCTCGGCCATATCGCATAGATCTCACTGTGAAAAGGCTTAAATGACTTTTTTAATTAAGTTTGATGATTGCGTTCAAACAAAATGTCCTAGAACAAAAATTTCAAATGTAACTACTAGATTGTGATACAATACACTATTGGGTGAAGTTTGGTTGACTTCTGCGCAGCGGTTTGGGAGTTAACATCAAAATTACATTTCTCGGCCATATCGCATAGATCTCACTGTGAAAAGGCTTAAATGGCTTTTTTGACCTAAGTTTGAGGATTGCGCTCAAATCAAATGTCCTAGAACCAAATTTCCACATGTAACTACTAGATTGTGATACAATACACTAATGGGTGAAGTTTGGTTTACTTCTGCGCAGCGGTTTGGGAGTTAACATCAAAATTACATTTCTCGGCCATATCGCATAGATCTCACTGTGAAAAGGCTTAAATGGCTTTTTTGACCTAAGTTTGAGGATTGCGCTCAAACAAAATGTCCTAGAACAAAATTTTCAAATGTAACTACTAGATTGTGATACAATACACTATTGGGTGAAGTTTGGTTGACTTCTGCGCAGCGGTTTGGGAGTTAACATCAAAATTACATTTCTCGGCCATATCGCATAGATCTCACTGTGAAAAGGCTTAAATGACTTTTTTAATTAAGTTTGATGATTGCGTTCGAACAAAATGTCCTAGAACAAAATTTTCAAATGTAACTACTAGATTGTGATACAATACACTATTGGGTGAAGTTTGGTTGACTTCTGCGCAGCGGTTTGGGAGTTAACATCAAAATTACATTTCTCGGCCATATCGCATAGATCTCACTGTGAAAAGGCTTAAATGGCTTTTTTGACCTAAGTTTGAGGATTGCGCTCAAACCAAATGTCCTAGAACGAAATTTTAAAATGTAACTACTAGAATGTGATACAATACACCATTGGGTGAAGTTTGGTTGACTTCTGCGCAGCGGTTTGGGAGTTAACATCAAAATTACATTTCTCGGCCATATCGCATTGATCTCACTGTGAAAAGGCTTAAATGGCTTTTTTGACCTAAGTTTGAGGATTGCGCTCAAATCAAATGTCCTAGAACCAAATTTCCACATGTAACTACTAGATTGTGATACAATACACTAATGGGTGAAGTTTGGTTGACTTCTGCGCAGCGGTTTGGGAGTTAACATCAAAATTACATTTCTCGGCCATATCGCATAGATCTCACTGTGAAAAGGCTTAAATGGCTTTTTTGACCTAAGTTTGAGGATTGCGCTCAAATCAAATGTCCTAGAACCAAATTTCCACATGTAACTACTAGATTGTGATACAATACACTAATGGGTGAAGTTTGGTTGACTTCTGCGCAGCGGTTTGGGAGTTAACATCAAAATTACATTTCTCGGCCATATCGCATAGATCTCACTGTGAAAAGGCTTAAATGACTTTTTTAATTAAGTTTGATGATTGCGCTCAAACAAAATGTCCTAGAACAAAATTTTCAAATGTAACTACTAGATTGTGATACAATACACTATTGGGTGAAGTTTGGTTGACTTCTGCGCAGCGGTTTGGGAGTTAACATCAAAATTACATTTCTCGGCCATATCGCATAGATCTCACTGTGAAAAGGCTTAAATGGCTTTTTTGACCTAAGTTTGAGGATTGCGCTCAAATCAAATGTCCTAGAACCAAATTTCCACATGTAACTACTAGATTGTGATACAATACACTAATGGTTGAAGTTTGGTTGACTTCTGCGCAGCGGTTTGGGAGTGAACATCAAAATTACATTTCTCGGCCATATCGCATAGATCTCACTGTGAAAAGGCTTAAATGACTTTTTTTAATTAAGTTTGAAGATTGCGCTCAAATCAAATGTCCTAGAACTAAATTTCCAAATGTAACTACTAGATTGTGATAAAATACACTATTGGGTGAAGTTTGGTTGACTTCTGCGCAGCGGTTTGGGAGTTAACATCAAAATTACATTTCTCGGCCATATCGCATAGATCTCACTGTGAAAAGGCTTAAATGGCTTTTTTGACCTAAGTTTGAGGATTGCGCTCAAATCAAATGTCCTATAACCAAATTTCCACATATAACTACTAGATTGTGATACAATACACTAATGGGTGAAGTTTGGTTGACTTCTGCGCAGCGGTTTGGGAGTTAACATCAAAATTACATTTCTCGGCCATATCGCATAGATCTCACTGTGAAAAGGCTTAAATGACTTTTTTAATTAAGTTTGATGATTGCGTTCAAACAAAATGTCCTAGAACAAAATTTTTAAATGTAACTACTAGATTGTGATACAATACACTATTGGGTGAAGTTTGGTTGACTTCTGCGCAGCGGTTTGGGAGTTAACATCAAAATTACATTTCTCGGCCATATCGCATAGATCTCACTGTGAAAAGGCTTAAATGGCTTTTTTGACCTAAGTTTGAGGATTGCGCTCAAATCAAATGTCCTAGAACCAAATTTCCACATGTAACTACTAGATTGTGATACAATACACTAATGGGTGAAGTTTGGTTTACTTCTGCGCAGCGGTTTGGGAGTTAACATCAAAATTACATTTCTCGGCCATATCGCATAGATCTCACTGTGAAAAGGCTTAAATGGCTTTTTTGACCTAAGTTTGAGGATTGCGCTCAAATCAAATGTCCTAGAACCAAATTTCCACATGTAACTACTAGATTGTGATACAATACACTAATGGGTGAAGTTTGGTTGACTTCTGCGCAGCGGTTTGGGAGTTAACATCAAAATTACATTTCTCGGCCATATCGCATAGATCTCACTGTGAAAAGGCTTAAATGACTTTTTTAATTAAGTTTGATGATTGCGCTCAAACAAAATGTCCTAGAACAAAATTTTCAAATGTAACTACTAGATTGTGATACAATACACTATTGGGTGAAGTTTGGTTGACTTCTGCGCAGCGGTTTGGGAGTTAACATCAAAATTACATTTCTCGGCCATATCGCATAGATCTCACTGTGAAAAGGCTTAAATGGCTTTTTTGACCTAAGTTTGAGGATTGCGCTCAAATCAAATGTCCTAGAACCAAATTTCCACATGTAACTACTAGATTGTGATACAATACACTAATGGTTGAAGTTTGGTTGACTTCTGCGCAGCGGTTTGGGAGTGAACATCAAAATTACATTTCTCGGCCATATCGCATAGATCTCACTGTGAAAAGGCTTAAATGACTTTTTTTAATTAAGTTTGAAGATTGCGCTCAAATCAAATGTCCTAGAACTAAATTTCCAAATGTAACTACTAGATTGTGATAAAATACACTATTGGGTGAAGTTTGGTTGACTTCTGCGCAGCGGTTTGGGAGTTAACATCAAAATTACATTTCTCGGCCATATCGCATAGATCTCACTGTGAAAAGGCTTAAATGGCTTTTTTGACCTAAGTTTGAGGATTGCGCTCAAATCAAATGTCCTATAACCAAATTTCCACATATAACTACTAGATTGTGATACAATACACTAATGGGTGAAGTTTGGTTGACTTCTGCGCAGCGGTTTGGGAGTTAACATCAAAATTACATTTCTCGGCCATATCGCATAGATCTCACTGTGAAAAGGCTTAAATGACTTTTTTAATTAAGTTTGATGATTGCGTTCAAACAAAATGTCCTAGAACAAAATTTTTTAAATGTAACTACTAGATTGTGATACAATACACTATTGGGTGAAGTTTGGTTGACTTCTGCGCAGCGGTTTGGGAGTTAACATCAAAATTACATTTCTCGGCCATATCGCATAGATCTCACTGTGAAAAGGCTTAAATGGCTTTTTTGACCTAAGTTTGAGGATTGCGCTCAAATCAAATGTCCTAGAACCAAATTTCCACATGTAACTACTAGATTGTGATACAATACACTAATGGGTGAAGTTTGGTTTACTTCTGCGCAGCGGTTTGGGAGTTAACATCAAAATTACATTTCTCGGCCATATCGCATAGATCTCACTGTGAAAAGGCTTAAATGGCTTTTTTGACCTAAGTTTAATGATTGCGCTCAAACCAAATGTCCTAGAACGAAATTTTCAAATGTAACTACTAGAATGTGATACAATACACTATTGGGTGAAGTTTGGTTGACTTCTGCGCAGCGGTTTGGGAGTTAACATCAAAATTACATTTCTCGGCCATATCGCATAGATCTCACTGTGAAAAGGCTTAAATGACTTTTTTAATTAAGTTTGATGATTGCGTTCAAACAAAATGTCCTAGAACAAAATTTTCAAATGTAACTACTAGATTGTGATACAATACACTATAGGGTGAAGTTTGGTTGACTTCTGCGCAGCGGTTTGGGAGTTAACATCAAAATTACATTTCTCGGCCATATCGCATAGATCTCACTGTGAAAAGGCTTAAATGGCTTTTTTGACCTAAGTTTGAGGATTGCGCTCAAATCAAATGTCCTAGAACCAAATTTCCACATGTAACTACTAGATTGTGATACAATACACTAATGGGTGAAGTTTGGTTTACTTCTGCGCAGCGGTTTGGGAGTTAACATCAAAATTACATTTCTCGGCCATATCGCATAGATCTCACTGTGAAAAGGCTTAAATGGCTTTTTTGACCTAAGTTTGAGGATTGCGCTCAAATCAAATGTCCTAGAACCAAATTTCCACATGTAACTACTAGATTGTGATACAATACACTAATGGGTGAAGTTTGGTTGACTTCTGCGCAGCGGTTTGGGAGTTAACATCAAAATTACATTTCTCGGCCATATCGCATAGATCTCACTGTGAAAAGGCTTAAATGACTTTTTTAATTAAGTTTGATGATTGCGTTCAAACAAAATGTCCTAGAACAAAATTTTTTAAATGTAACTACTAGATTGTGATACAATACACTATTGGGTGAAGTTTGGTTGACTTCTGCGCAGCGGTTTGGGAGTTAACATCAAAATTACATTTCTCGGCCATATCGCATAGATCTCACTGTGAAAAGGCTTAAATGGCTTTTTTGACCTAAGTTTGAGGATTGCGCTCAAATCAAATGTCCTAGAACCAAATTTCCACATGTAACTACTAGATTGTGATACAATACACTAATGGGTGAAGTTTGGTTTACTTCTGCGCAGCGGTTTGGGAGTTAACATCAAAATTACATTTCTCGGCCATATCGCATAGATCTCACTGTGAAAAGGCTTAAATGGCTTTTTTGACCTAAGTTTAATGATTGCGCTCAAACCAAATGTCCTAGAACGAAATTTTCAAATGTAACTACTAGAATGTGATACAATACACTATTGGGTGAAGTTTGGTTGACTTCTGCGCAGCGGTTTGGGAGTTAACATCAAAATTACATTTCTCGGCCATATCGCATAGATCTCACTGTGAAAAGGCTTAAATGACTTTTTTAATTAAGTTTGATGATTGCGTTCAAACAAAATGTCCTAGAACAAAATTTTTAAATGTAACTACTAGATTGTGATACAATACACTATTGGGTGAAGTTTGGTTGACTTCTGCGCAGCGGTTTGGGAGTTAACATCAAAATTACATTTCTCGGCCATATCGCATAGATCTCACTGTGAAAAGGCTTAAATGGCTTTTTTGACCTAAGTTTGAGGATTGCGCTCAAATCAAATGTCCTAGAACCAAATTTCCACATGTAACTACTAGATTGTGATACAATACACTAATGGGTGAAGTTTGGTTTACTTCTGCGCAGCGGTTTGGGAGTGAACATCAAAATTACATTTCTCGGCCATATCGCATAGATCTCACTGTGAAAAGGCTTAAATGGCTTTTTTGACCTAAGTTTAATGATTGCGCTCAAACCAAATGTCCTAGAACGAAATTTTCAAATGTAACTACTAGAATGTGATACAATACACTATTGGGTGAAGTTTGGTTGACTTCTGCGCAGCGGTTTGGGAGTTAACATCAAAATTACATTTCTCGGCCATATCGCATAGATCTCACTGTGAAAAGGCTTAAATGGCTTTTTTGACCTAAGTTTGAGGATTGCGCTCAAATCAAATGTCCTAGAACCAAATTTCCACATGTAACTACTAGATTGTGATACAATACACTAATGGGTGAAGTTTGGTTTACTTCTGCGCAGCGGTTTGGGAGTTAACATCAAAATTACATTTCTCGGCCATATCGCATTGATCTCACTGTGAAAAGGCTTAAATGGCTTTTTTGACCTAAGTTTGAGGATTGCGCTCAAATCAAATGTCCTAGAACCAAATTTCCACATGTAACTACTAGATTGTGATACAATACACTAATGGGTGAAGTTTGGTTGACTTCTGCGCAGCGGTTTGGGAGTTAACATCAAAATTACATTTCTCGGCCATATCGCATAGATCTCACTGTGAAAAGGCTTAAATGGCTTTTTTGACCTAAGTTTGAGGATTGCGCTCAAATCAAATGTCCTATAACCAAATTTCCACATGTAACTACTAGATTGTGATACAATACACTAATGGGTGAAGTTTGGTTGACTTCTGCGCAGCGGTTTGGGAGTGAACATCAAAATTACATTTCTCGGCCATATCGCATAGATCTCACTGTGAAAAGGCTTAAATGACTTTTTTAATTAAGTTTGATGATTGCGCTCAAACAAAATTTCCTAAAACAAAATTTTCAAATGTAACTACTAGATTGTGATACAATACACTATTGGGTGAAGTTTGGTTGACTTCTGCGCAGCGGTTTGGGAGTTAACATCAAAACTACATTTCTCGGCCATATCGCATAGATCTCACTGTGAAAAGGCTTAAATGACTTTTTTAATTAAGTTTGATGATTGCGTTCAAACAAAATGTCCTAGAACAAAATTTTTTAAATGTAACTACTAGATTGTGATACAATACACTATTGGGTGAAGTTTGGTTGACTTCTGCGCAGCGGTTTGGGAGTTAACATCAAAATTACATTTCTCGGCCATATCGCATAGATCTCACTGTGAAAAGGCTTAAATGGCTTTTTTGACCTAAGTTTGAGGATTGCGCTCAAATCAAATGTCCTAGAACCAAATTTCCACATGTAACTACTAGATTGTGATACAATACACTAATGGGTGAAATTTGGTTGACTTCTGCGCAGCGGTTTGGGAGTTAACATCAAAATTACATTTCTCGGCCATATCGCATAGATCTCACTGTGAAAAGGCTTAAATGGCTTTTTTGACCTAAGTTTAATGATTGCGCTCAAACCAAATGTCCTAGAACGAAATTTTCAAATGTAACTACTAGAATGTGATACAATACACTATTGGGTGAAGTTTGGTTGACTTCTGCGCAGCGGTTTGGGAGTTAACATCAAAATTACATTTCTCGGCCATATCGCATAGATCTCACTGTGAAAAGGCTTAAATGACTTTTTTAATTAAGTTTGATGATTGCGTTCAAACAAAATGTCCTAGAACAAAATTTTCAAATGTAACTACTAGATTGTGATACAATACACTATAGGGTGAAGTTTGGTTGACTTCTGCGCAGCGGTTTGGGAGTTAACATCAAAATTACATTTCTCGGCCATATCGCATAGATCTCACTGTGAAAAGGCTTAAATGGCTTTTTTGACCTAAGTTTGAGGATTGCGCTCAAATCAAATGTCCTAGAACCAAATTTCCACATGTAACTACTAGATTGTGATACAATACACTAATGGGTGAAGTTTGGTTTACTTCTGCGCAGCGGTTTGGGAGTTAACATCAAAATTACATTTCTCGGCCATATCGCATAGATCTCACTGTGAAAAGGCTTAAATGGCTTTTTTGACCTAAGTTTGAGGATTGCGCTCAAATCAAATGTCCTAGAACCAAATTTCCACATGTAACTACTAGATTGTGATACAATACACTAATGGGTGAAGTTTGGTTGACTTCTGCGCAGCGGTTTGGGAGTTAACATCAAAATTACATTTCTCGGCCATATCGCATAGATCTCACTGTGAAAAGGCTTAAATGACTTTTTTAATTAAGTTTGATGATTGCGCTCAAACAAAATGTCCTAGAACAAAATTTTCAAATGTAACTACTAGATTGTGATACAATACACTATTGGGTGAAGTTTGGTTGACTTCTGCGCAGCGGTTTGGGAGTTAACATCAAAATTACATTTCTCGGCCATATCGCATAGATCTCACTGTGAAAAGGCTTAAATGGCTTTTTTGACCTAAGTTTGAGGATTGCGCTCAAATCAAATGTCCTAGAACCAAATTTCCACATGTAACTACTAGATTGTGATACAATACACTAATGGTTGAAGTTTGGTTGACTTCTGCGCAGCGGTTTGGGAGTGAACATCAAAATTACATTTCTCGGCCATATCGCATAGATCTCACTGTGAAAAGGCTTAAATGACTTTTTTTAATTAAGTTTGAAGATTGCGCTCAAATCAAATGTCCTAGAACTAAATTTCCAAATGTAACTACTAGATTGTGATAAAATACACTATTGGGTGAAGTTTGGTTGACTTCTGCGCAGCGGTTTGGGAGTTAACATCAAAATTACATTTCTCGGCCATATCGCATAGATCTCACTGTGAAAAGGCTTAAATGGCTTTTTTGACCTAAGTTTGAGGATTGCGCTCAAATCAAATGTCCTATAACCAAATTTCCACATATAACTACTAGATTGTGATACAATACACTAATGGGTGAAGTTTGGTTGACTTCTGCGCAGCGGTTTGGGAGTTAACATCAAAATTACATTTCTCGGCCATATCGCATAGATCTCACTGTGAAAAGGCTTAAATGGCTTTTTTGACCTAAGTTTAATGATTGCGCTCAAACCAAATGTCCTAGAACGAAATTTTCAAATGTAACTACTAGAATGTGATACAATACACTATTGGGTGAAGTTTGGTTGACTTCTGCGCAGCGGTTTGGGAGTTAACATCAAAATTACATTTCTCGGCCATATCGCATAGATCTCACTGTGAAAAGGCTTAAATGACTTTTTTAATTAAGTTTGATGATTGCGTTCAAACAAAATGTCCTAGAACAAAATTTTTAAATGTAACTACTAGATTGTGATACAATACACTATTGGGTGAAGTTTGGTTGACTTCTGCGCAGCGGTTTGGGAGTTAACATCAAAATTACATTTCTCGGCCATATCGCATAGATCTCACTGTGAAAAGGCTTAAATGGCTTTTTTGACCTAAGTTTGAGGATTGCGCTCAAATCAAATGTCCTAGAACCAAATTTCCACATGTAACTACTAGATTGTGATACAATACACTAATGGGTGAAGTTTGGTTTACTTCTGCGCAGCGGTTTGGGAGTGAACATCAAAATTACATTTCTCGGCCATATCGCATAGATCTCACTGTGAAAAGGCTTAAATGGCTTTTTTGACCTAAGTTTAATGATTGCGCTCAAACCAAATGTCCTAGAACGAAATTTTCAAATGTAACTACTAGAATGTGATACAATACACTATTGGGTGAAGTTTGGTTGACTTCTGCGCAGCGGTTTGGGAGTTAACATCAAAATTACATTTCTCGGCCATATCGCATAGATCTCACTGTGAAAAGGCTTAAATGGCTTTTTTGACCTAAGTTTGAGGATTGCGCTCAAATCAAATGTCCTAGAACCAAATTTCCACATGTAACTACTAGATTGTGATACAATACACTAATGGGTGAAGTTTGGTTTACTTCTGCGCAGCGGTTTGGGAGTTAACATCAAAATTACATTTCTCGGCCATATCGCATTGATCTCACTGTGAAAAGGCTTAAATGGCTTTTTTGACCTAAGTTTGAGGATTGCGCTCAAATCAAATGTCCTAGAACCAAATTTCCACATGTAACTACTAGATTGTGATACAATACACTAATGGGTGAAGTTTGGTTGACTTCTGCGCAGCGGTTTGGGAGTTAACATCAAAATTACATTTCTCGGCCATATCGCATAGATCTCACTGTGAAAAGGCTTAAATGGCTTTTTTGACCTAAGTTTGAGGATTGCGCTCAAATCAAATGTCCTATAACCAAATTTCCACATGTAACTACTAGATTGTGATACAATACACTAATGGGTGAAGTTTGGTTGACTTCTGCGCAGCGGTTTGGGAGTGAACATCAAAATTACATTTCTCAGCCATATCGCATAGATCTCACTGTGAAAAGGCTTAAATGACTTTTTTAATTAAGTTTGATGATTGCGCTCAAACAAAATTTCCTAAAACAAAATTTTCAAATGTAACTACTAGATTGTGATACAATACACTATTGGGTGAAGTTTGGTTGACTTCTGCGCAGCGGTTTGGGAGTTAACATCAAAATTACATTTCTCGGCCATATCGCATAGATCTCACTGTGAAAAGGCTTAAATGACTTTTTTAATTAAGTTTGATGATTGCGTTCAAACAAAATGTCCTAGAACAAAATTTTTTAAATGTAACTACTAGATTGTGATACAATACACTATTGGGTGAAGTTTGGTTGACTTCTGCGCAGCGGTTTGGGAGTTAACATCAAAATTACATTTCTCGGCCATATCGCATAGATCTCACTGTGAAAAGGCTTAAATGACTTTTTTAATTAAGTTTGATGATTGCGTTCAAACAAAATGTCCTAGAACAACATTTTTTAAATGTAACTACTAGATTGTGATACAATACACTATTGGGTGAAGTTTGGTTGACTTCTGCGCAGCGGTTTGGGAGTTAACATCAAAATTACATTTCTCGGCCATATCGCATAGATCTCACTGTGAAAAGGCTTAAATGGCTTTTTTGACCTAAGTTTGAGGATTGCGCTCAAATCAAATGTCCTAGAACCAAATTTCCACATGTAACTACTAGATTGTGATACAATACACTAATGGGTGAAGTTTGGTTTACTTCTGCGCAGCGGTTTGGGAGTTAACATCAAAATTACATTTCTCGGCCATATCGCATAGATCTCACTGTGAAAAGGCTTAAATGGCTTTTTTGACCTAAGTTTAATGATTGCGCTCAAACCAAATGTCCTAGAACGAAATTTTCAAATGTAACTACTAGAATGTGATACAATACACTATTGGGTGAAGTTTGGTTGACTTCTGCGCAGCGGTTTGGGAGTTAACATCAAAATTACATTTCTCGGCCATATCGCATAGATCTCACTGTGAAAAGGCTTAAATGGCTTTTTTGACCTAAGTTTGAGGATTGCGCTCAAACCAAATGTCCTAGAACGAAATTTTAAAATGTAACTACTAGAATGTGATACAATACACCATTGGGTGAAGTTTGGTTGACTTCTGCGCAGCGGTTTGGGAGTTAACATCAAAATTACATTTCTCGGCCATATCGCATTGATCTCACTGTGAAAAGGCTTAAATGGCTTTTTTGACCTAAGTTTGAGGATTGCGCTCAAATCAAATGTCCTAGAACCAAATTTCCACATGTAACTACTAGATTGTGATACAATACACTAATGGGTGAAGTTTGGTTGACTTCTGCGCAGCGGTTTGGGAGTTAACATCAAAATTACATTTCTCGGCCATATCGCATAGATCTCACTGTGAAAAGGCTTAAATGGCTTTTTTGACCTAAGTTTGAGGATTGCGCTCAAATCAAATGTCCTATAACCAAATTTCCACATGTAACTACTAGATTGTGATACAATACACTAATGGGTGAAGTTTGGTTGACTTCTGCGCAGCGGTTTGGGAGTGAACATCAAAATTACATTTCTCGGCCATATCGCATAGATCTCACTGTGAAAAGGCTTAAATGACTTTTTTAATTAAGTTTGATGATTGCGCTCAAACAAAATTTCCTAAAACAAAATTTTCAAATGTAACTACTAGATTGTGATACAATACACTATTGGGTGAAGTTTGGTTGACTTCTGCGCAGCGGTTTGGGAGTTAACATCAAAATTACATTTCTCGGCCATATCGCATAGATCTCACTGTGAAAAGGCTTAAATGACTTTTTTAATTAAGTTTGATGATTGCGTTCAAACAAAATGTCCTAGAACAAAATTTTCAAATGTAACTACTAGATTGTGATACAATACACTATTGGGTGAAGTTTGGTTGACTTCTGCGCAGCGGTTTGGGAGTTAACATCAAAATTACATTTCTCGGCCATATCGCATAGATCTCACTGTGAAAAGGCTTAAATGGCTTTTTTGACCTAAGTTTGAGGATTGCGCTCAAATCAAATGTCCTAGAACCAAATTTCCACATGTAACTACTAGATTGTGATACAATACACTAATGGGTGAAGTTTGGTTGACTTCTGCGCAGCGGTTTGGGAGTTAACATCAAAATTACATTTCTCGGCCATATCGCATAGATCTCACTGTGAAAAGGCTTAAATGACTTTTTTAATTAAGTTTGATGATTGCGTTCAAACAAAATGTCCTAGAACAAAATTTTTTAAATGTAACTACTAGATTGTGATACAATACACTATTGGGTGAAGTTTGGTTGACTTCTGCGCAGCGGTTTGGGAGTTAACATCAAAATTACATTTCTCGGCCATATCGCATAGATCTCACTGTGAAAAGGCTTAAATGGCTTTTTTGACCTAAGTTTGAGGATTGCGCTCAAATCAAATGTCCTAGAACCAAATTTCCACATGTAACTACTAGATTGTGATACAATACACTAATGGGTGAAGTTTGGTTTACTTCTGCGCAGCGGTTTGGGAGTTAACATCAAAATTACATTTCTCGGCCATATCGCATAGATCTCACTGTGAAAAGGCTTAAATGGCTTTTTTGACCTAAGTTTAATGATTGCGCTCAAACCAAATGTCCTAGAACGAAATTTTCAAATGTAACTACTAGAATGTGATACAATACACTATTGGGTGAAGTTTGGTTGACTTCTGCGCAGCGGTTTGGGAGTTAACATCAAAATTACATTTCTCGGCCATATCGCATAGATCTCACTGTGAAAAGGCTTAAATGGCTTTTTTGACCTAAGTTTGAGGATTGCGCTCAAACCAAATGTCCTAGAACCAAATTTTAAAATGTAACTACTAGAATGTGATACAATACACCATTGGGTGAAGTTTGGTTGACTTCTGCGCAGCGGTTTGGGAGTTAACATCAAAATTACATTTCTCGGCCATATCGCATTGATCTCACTGTGAAAAGGCTTAAATGGCTTTTTTAATTAAGTTTGATGATTGCGTTCAAACAAAATGTCCTAGAACAAAATTTTTAAATGTAACTACTAGATTGTGATACAATACACTATTGGGTGAAGTTTGGTTGACTTCTGCGCAGCGGTTTGGGAGTTAACATCAAAATTACATTTCTCGGCCATATCGCATAGATCTCACTGTGAAAAGGCTTAAATGGCTTTTTTGACCTAAGTTTGAGGATTGCGCTCAAATCAAATGTCCTAGAACCAAATTTCCACATGTAACTACTAGATTGTGATACAATACACTAATGGGTGAAGTTTGGTTGACTTCTGCGCAGCGGTTTGGGAGTTAACATCAAAATTACATTTCTCGGCCATATCGCATAGATCTCACTGTGAAAAGGCTTAAATGGCTTTTTTGACCTAAGTTTGAGGATTGCGCTCAAATCAAATGTCCTATAACCAAATTTCCACATGTAACTACTAGATTGTGATACAATACACTAATGGGTGAAGTTTGGTTGACTTCTGCGCAGCGGTTTGGGAGTGAACATCAAAATTACATTTCTCGGCCATATCGCATAGATCTCACTGTGAAAAGGCTTAAATGACTTTTTTAATTAAGTTTGATGATTGCGCTCAAACAAAATTTCCTAAAACAAAATTTTACAATTGTAATTACTAGATTGTGATACAATACACTATTGGGTGAAGTTTGGTTGACTTCTGCGCAGCGGTTTGGGAGTTAACATCAAAATTACATTTCTCGGCCATATCGCATAGATCTCACTGTGAAAAGGCTTAAATGACTTTTTTAATTAAGTTTGATGATTGCGTTCAAACAAAATGTCCTTGAACAAAATTTTCAAATGTAACTACTAGATTGTGATACAATACACTATTGGGTGAAGTTTGGTTGACTTCTGCGCAGCGGTTTGGGAGTTAACATCAAAATTACATTTCTCGGCCATATCGCATAGATCTCACTGTGAAAAGGCTTAAATGGCTTTTTTGACCTAAGTTTGAGGATTGCGCTCAAATCAAATGTCCTAGAACCAAATTTCCACATGTAACTACTAGATTGTGATACAATACACTAATGGGTGAAGTTTGGTTTACTTCTGCGCAGCGGTTTGGGAGTTAACATCATAATTACATTTCTCGGCCATATCGCATAGATCTCACTGTGAAAAGGCTTAAATGACTTTTTTAATTAAGTTTGGTGATTGCGTTCAAACAAAATGTCCTAGAACAAAATTTTCAAATGTAACTACTAGATTGTGATACAATACACTATAGGGTGAAGTTTGGTTGACTTCTGCGCAGCGGTTTGGGAGTTAACATCAAAATTACATTTCTCGGCCATATCGCATAGATCTCACTGTGAAAAGGCTTAAATGGCTTTTTTGACCTAAGTTTGAGGATTGCGCTCAAATCAAATGTCCTAGAACCAAATTTCCACATGTAACTACTAGATTGTGATACAATACACTAATGGGTGAAGTTTGGTTTACTTCTGCGCAGCGGTTTGGGAGTTAACATCAAAATTACATTTCTCGGCCATATCGCATAGATCTCACTGTGAAAAGGCTTAAATGGCTTTTTTGACCTAAGTTTAATAATTGCGCTCAAACCAAATGTCCTAGAACGACATTTTAAAATGTAACTACTAGAATGTGATACAATACACTATTGGGTGAAGTTTGGTTGACTTCTGCGCAGCGGTTTGGGAGTTAACATCAAAATTACATTTCTCGGCCATATCGCATAGATCTCACTGTGAAAAGGCTTAAATGGCTTTTTTGACCTAAGTTTGAGGATTGCGCTCAAATCAAATGTCCTAGAACCAAATTTCCACAGGTAACTACTAGATTGTGATACAATACACTAATGGTTGAAGTTTGGTTGACTTCTGCGCAGCGGTTTGGGAGTGAACATCAAAATTACATTTCTCGGCCATATCGCATAGATCTCACTGTGAAAAGGCTTAAATGGCTTTTTTGACCTAAGTTTAATGATTGCGCTCAAACCAAATGTCCTAGAACCAAATTTTCAAATGTAACTACTAGAATGTGATACAATACACTATTGGGTGAAGTTTGGTTGACTTCTGCGCAGCGGTTTGGGAGTTAACATCAAAATTACATTTCTCGGCCATATCGCATAGATCTCAATGTGAAAAGGCTTAAATGGCTTTTTTGACCTAATTTTGAGGATTGCGCTCAAATCAAATGTCCTAGAACCAAATTTCCACATGTAACTACTAGATTGTGATACAATACACTAATGGGTGAAGTTTGGTTGACTTCTGCGCAGCGGTTTGGGAGTTAACATCAAAATTACATTTCTCGGCCATATCGCATAGATCTCACTGTGAAAAGGCTTAAATGACTTTTTTAATTAAGTTTGATGATTGCGCTCAAACAAAATGTCCTAGAACCAAATTTTCAAATGTAACTACTAGATTGTGATACAATACACTATTGGGTGAAGTTTGGTTGACTTCTGCGCAGCGGTTTGGGAGTTAACATCAAAATTACATTTCTCGGCCATATCGCATAGATCTCACTGTGAAAAGGCTTAAATGGCTTTTTTGACCTAAGTTTGAGGATTGCGCTCAAATCAAATGTCCTAGAACCAAATTTCCACATGTAACTACTAGATTGTGATACAATACACTAATGGTTGAAGTTTGGTTGACTTCTGCGCAGCGGTTTGGGAGTGAACATCAAAATTACATTTCTCGGCCATATCGCATAGATCTCACTGTGAAAAGGCTTAAATGACTTTTTTTAATTAAGTTTGAAGATTGCGCTCAAATCAAATGTCCTAGAACTAAATTTCCAAATGTAACTACTAGATTGTGATAAAATACACTATTGGGTGAAGTTTGGTTGACTTCTGCGCAGCGGTTTGGGAGTTAACATCAAAATTACATTTCTCGGCCATATCGCATAGATCTCACTGTGAAAAGGCTTAAATGGCTGTTTTGACCTAAGTTTGAGGATTGCGCTCAAATCAAATGTCCTATAACCAAATTTCCACATGTAACTACTAGATTGTGATACAATACACTAATGGGTGAAGTTTGGTTGACTTCTGCGCAGCGGTTTGGGAGTTAACATCAAAATTACATTTCTCGGCCATATCGCATAGATCTCACTGTGAAAAGGCTTAAATGACTTTTTTAATTAAGTTTGATGATTGCGTTCAAACAAAATGTCCTAGAACAAAATTTTTAAATGTAACTACTAGATTGTGATACAATACACTATTGGGTGAAGTTTGGTTGACTTCTGCGCAGCGGTTTGGGAGTTAACATCAAAATTACATTTCTCGGCCATATCGCATAGATCTCACTGTGAAAAGGCTTAAATGACTTTTTTAATTAAGTTTGATGATTGCGTTCAAACCAAATGTCCTAGAACAAAAATTTCAAATGTAACTACTAGATTGTGATACAATACACTATTGGGTGAAGTTTGGTTGACTTCTGCGCAGCGGTTTGGGAGTTAACATCAAAATTACATTTCTCGGCCATATCGCATAGATCTCACTGTGAAAAGGCTTAAATGGCTTTTTTGACCTAAGTTTGAGGATTGCGCTCAAATCAAATGTCCTAGAACCAAATTTCCACATGTAACTACTAGATTGTGATACAATACACTAATGGGTGAAGTTTGGTTTACTTCTGCGCAGCGGTTTGGGAGTTAACATCAAAATTACATTTCTCGGCCATATCGCATAGATCTCACTGTGAAAAGGCTTAAATGGCTTTTTTGACCTAAGTTTGAGGATTGCGCTCAAACAAAATGTCCTAGAACAAAATTTTCAAATGTAACTACTAGATTGTGATACAATACACTATTGGGTGAAGTTTGGTTGACTTCTGCGCAGCGGTTTGGGAGTTAACATCAAAATTACATTTCTCGGCCATATCGCATAGATCTCACTGTGAAAAGGCTTAAATGACTTTTTTAATTAAGTTTGATGATTGCGTTCGAACAAAATGTCCTAGAACAAAATTTTCAAATGTAACTACTAGATTGTGATACAATACACTATTGGGTGAAGTTTGGTTGACTTCTGCGCAGCGGTTTGGGAGTTAACATCAAAATTACATTTCTCGGCCATATCGCATAGATCTCACTGTGAAAAGGCTTAAATGGCTTTTTTGACCTAAGTTTGAGGATTGCGCTCAAACAAAATGTCCTAGAACAAAATTTTCAAATGTAACTACTAGATTGTGATACAATACACTATTGGGTGAAGTTTGGTTGACTTCTGCGCAGCGGTTTGGGAGTTAACATCAAAATTACATTTCTCGGCCATATCGCATAGATCTCACTGTGAAAAGGCTTAAATGGCTTTTTTGACCTAAGTTTGAGGATTGCGCTCAAATCAAATGTCCTAGAACCAAATTTCCACATGTAACTACTAGATTGTGATACAATACACTAATGGGTGAAGTTTGGTTGACTTCTGCGCAGCGGTTTGGGAGTTAACATCAAAATTACATTTCTCGGCCATATCGCATAGATCTCACTGTGAAAAGGCTTAAATGGCTTTTTTGACCTAAGTTTGAGGATTGCGCTCAAATCAAATGTCCTATAACCAAATTTCCACATGTAACTACTAGATTGTGATACAATACACTAATGGGTGAAGTTTGGTTGACTTCTGCGCAGCGGTTTGGGAGTGAACATCAAAATTACATTTCTCGGCCATATCGCATAGATCTCACTGTGAAAAGGCTTAAATGACTTTTTTAATTAAGTTTAATGATTGCGCTCAAACAAAATTTCCTAAAACAAAATTTTCAAATGTAACTACTAGATTGTGATACAATACACTATTGGGTGAAGTTTGGTTGACTTCTGCGCAGCGGTTTGGGAGTTAACATCAAAATTACATTTCTCGGCCATATCGCATAGATCTCACTGTGAAAAGGCTTAAATGACTTTTTTAATTAAGTTTGATGATTGCGTTCAAACAAAATGTCCTAGAACAAAATTTTCAAATGTAACTACTAGATTGTGATACAATACACTATTGGGTGAAGTTTGGTTGACTTCTGCGCAGCGGTTTGGGAGTTAACATCAAAATTACATTTCTCGGCCATATCGCATAGATCTCACTGTGAAAAGGCTTAAATGGCTGTTTTGACCTAAGTTTGAGGATTGCGCTCAAATCAAATGTCCTATAACCAAATTTCCACATGTAACTACTAGATTGTGATACAATACACTAATGGGTGAAGTTTGGTTGACTTCTGCGCAGCGGTTTGGGAGTTAACATCAAAATTACATTTCTCGGCCATATCGCATAGATCTCACTGTGAAAAGGCTTAAATGACTTTTTTAATTAAGTTTGATGATTGCGTTCAAACAAAATGTCCTAGAACAAAATTTTTAAATGTAACTACTAGATTGTGATACAATACACTATTGGGTGAAGTTTGGTTGACTTCTGCGCAGCGGTTTGGGAGTTAACATCAAAATTACATTTCTCGGCCATATCGCATAGATCTCACTGTGAAAAGGCTTAAATGACTTTTTTAATTAAGTTTGATGATTGCGTTCAAACAAAATGTCCTAGAACAAAAATTTCAAATGTAACTACTAGATTGTGATACAATACACTATTGGGTGAAGTTTGGTTGACTTCTGCGCAGCGGTTTGGGAGTTAACATCAAAATTACATTTCTCGGCCATATCGCATAGATCTCACTGTGAAAAGGCTTAAATGGCTTTTTTGACCTAAGTTTGAGGATTGCGCTCAAACCAAATGTCCTAGAACCAAATTTCCACATGTAACTACTAGATTGTGATACAATACACTAATGGGTGAAGTTTGGTTTACTTCTGGGCAGCGGTTTGGGAGTTAACATCAAAATTACATTTCTCGGCCATATCGCATAGATCTCACTGTGAAAAGGCTTAAATGGCTTTTTTGACCTAAGTTTGAGGATTGCGCTCAAACAAAATGTCCTAGAACAAAATTTTCAAATGTAACTACTAGATTGTGATACAATACACTATTGGGTGAAGTTTGGTTGACTTCTGCGCAGCGGTTTGGGAGTTAACATCAAAATTACATTTCTCGGCCATATCGCATAGATCTCACTGTGAAAAGGCTTAAATGACTTTTTTAATTAAGTTTGATGATTGCGTTCGAACAAAATGTCCTAGAACAAAATTTTCAAATGTAACTACTAGATTGTGATACAATACACTATTGGGTGAAGTTTGGTTGACTTCTGCGCAGCGGTTTGGGAGTTAACATCAAAATTACATTTCTCGGCCATATCGCATAGATCTCACTGTGAAAAGGCTTAAATGGCTTTTTTGACCTAAGTTTGAGGATTGCGCTCAAACCAAATGTCCTAGAACGAAATTTTAAAATGTAACTACTAGAATGTGATACAATACACCATTGGGTGAAGTTTGGTTGACTTCTGCGCAGCGGTTTGGGAGTTAACATCAAAATTACATTTCTCGGCCATATCGCATTGATCTCACTGTGAAAAGGCTTAAATGGCTTTTTTGACCTAAGTTTGAGGATTGCGCTCAAATCAAATGTCCTAGAACCAAATTTCCACATGTAACTACTAGATTGTGATACAATACACTAATGGGTGAAGTTTGGTTGACTTCTGCGCAGCGGTTTGGGAGTTAACATCAAAATTACATTTCTCGGCCATATCGCATAGATCTCACTGTGAAAAGGCTTAAATGGCTTTTTTGACCTAAGTTTGAGGATTGCGCTCAAATCAAATGTCCTAGAACCAAATTTCCACATGTAACTACTAGATTGTGATACAATACACTAATGGGTGAAGTTTGGTTGACTTCTGCGCAGCGGTTTGGGAGTTAACATCAAAATTACATTTCTCGGCCATATCGCATAGATCTCACTGTGAAAAGGCTTAAATGACTTTTTTAATTAAGTTTGATGATTGCGCTCAAACAAAATGTCCTAGAACAAAATTTTCAAATGTAACTACTAGATTGTGATACAATACACTATTGGGTGAAGTTTGGTTGACTTCTGCGCAGCGGTTTGGGAGTTAACATCAAAATTACATTTCTCGGCCATATCGCATAGATCTCACTGTGAAAAGGCTTAAATGGCTTTTTTGACCTAAGTTTGAGGATTGCGCTCAAATCAAATGTCCTAGAACCAAATTTCCACATGTAACTACTAGATTGTGATACAATACACTAATGGTTGAAGTTTGGTTGACTTCTGCGCAGCGGTTTGGGAGTGAACATCAAAATTACATTTCTCGGCCATATCGCATAGATCTCACTGTGAAAAGGCTTAAATGACTTTTTTTAATTAAGTTTGAAGATTGCGCTCAAATCAAATGTCCTAGAACTAAATTTCCAAATGTAACTACTAGATTGTGATAAAATACACTATTGGGTGAAGTTTGGTTGACTTCTGCGCAGCGGTTTGGGAGTTAACATCAAAATTACATTTCTCGGCCATATCGCATAGATCTCACTGTGAAAAGGCTTAAATGGCTTTTTTGACCTAAGTTTGAGGATTGCGCTCAAATCAAATGTCCTATAACCAAATTTCCACATATAACTACTAGATTGTGATACAATACACTAATGGGTGAAGTTTGGTTGACTTCTGCGCAGCGGTTTGGGAGTTAACATCAAAATTACATTTCTCGGCCATATCGCATAGATCTCACTGTGAAAAGGCTTAAATGACTTTTTTAATTAAGTTTGATGATTGCGTTCAAACAAAATGTCCTAGAACAAAATTTTTAAATGTAACTACTAGATTGTGATACAATACACTATTGGGTGAAGTTTGGTTGACTTCTGCGCAGCGGTTTGGGAGTTAACATCAAAATTACATTTCTCGGCCATATCGCATAGATCTCACTGTGAAAAGGCTTAAATGGCTTTTTTGACCTAAGTTTGAGGATTGCGCTCAAATCAAATGTCCTAGAACCAAATTTCCACATGTAACTACTAGATTGTGATACAATACACTAATGGGTGAAGTTTGGTTGACTTCTGCGCAGCGGTTTGGGAGTTAACATCAAAATTACATTTCTCGGCCATATCGCATAGATCTCACTGTGAAAAGGCTTAAATGGCTTTTTTGACCTAAGTTTGAGGATTGCCCTCAAATCAAATGTCCTAGAACCAAATTTCCACATGTAACTACTAGATTGTGATACAATACACTAATGGGTGAAGTTTGGTTGACTTCTGCGCAGCGGTTTGGGAGTTAACATCAAAATTACATTTCTCGGCCATATCGCATAGATCTCACTGTGAAAAGGCTTAAATGACTTTTTTAATTAAGTTTGATGATTGCGCTCAAACAAAATGTCCTAGAACAAAATTTTCAAATGTAACTACTAGATTGTGATACAATACACTATTGGGTGAAGTTTGGTTGACTTCTGCGCAGCGGTTTGGGTTTTAACATCAAAATTACATTTCTCGGCCATATCGCATAGATCTCACTGTGAAAAGGCTTAAATGGCTTTTTTGACCTAAGTTTGAGGATTGCGCTCAAATCAAATGTCCTAGAACCAAATTTCCACATGTAACTACTAGATTGTGATACAATACACTAATGGTTGAAGTTTGGTTGACTTCTGCGCAGCGGTTTGGGAGTGAACATCAAAATTACATTTCTCGGCCATATCGCATAGATCTCACTGTGAAAAGGCTTAAATGACTTTTTTTAATTAAGTTTGAAGATTGCGCTCAAATCAAATGTCCTAGAACTAAATTTCCAAATGTAACTACTAGATTGTGATAAAATACACTATTGGGTGAAGTTTGGTTGACTTCTGCGCAGCGGTTTGGGAGTTAACATCAAAATTACATTTCTCGGCCATATCGCATAGATCTCACTGTGAAAAGGCTTAAATGGCTTTTTTGACCTAAGTTTGAGGATTGCGCTCAAATCAAATGTCCTATAACCAAATTTCCACATATAACTACTAGATTGTGATACAATACACTAATGGGTGAAGTTTGGTTGACTTCTGCGCAGCGGTTTGGGAGTTAACATCAAAATTACATTTCTCGGCCATATCGCATAGATCTCACTGTGAAAAGGCTTAAATGACTTTTTTAATTAAGTTTGATGATTGCGTTCAAACAAAATGTCCTAGAACAAAATTTTTAAATGTAACTACTAGATTGTGATACAATACACTATTGGGTGAAGTTTGGTTGACTTCTGCGCAGCGGTTTGGGAGTTAACATCAAAATTACATTTCTCGGCCATATCGCATAGATCTCACTGTGAAAAGGCTTAAATGGCTTTTTTGACCTAAGTTTGAGGATTGCGCTCAAATCAAATGTCCTAGAACCAAATTTCCACATGTAACTACTAGATTGTGATACAATACACTAATGGGTGAAGTTTGGTTGACTTCTGCGCAGCGGTTTGGGAGTTAACATCAAAATTACATTTCTCGGCCATATCGCATAGATCTCACTGTGAAAAGGCTTAAATGGCTTTTTTGACCTAAGTTTGAGGATTGCCCTCAAATCAAATGTCCTAGAACCAAATTTCCACATGTAACTACTAGATTGTGATACAATACACTAATGGGTGAAGTTTGGTTGACTTCTGCGCAGCGGTTTGGGAGTTAACATCAAAATTACATTTCTCGGCCATATCGCATAGATCTCACTGTGAAAAGGCTTAAATGACTTTTTTAATTAAGTTTGATGATTGCGCTCAAACAAAATGTCCTAGAACAAAATTTTCAAATGTAACTACTAGATTGTGATACAATACACTATTGGGTGAAGTTTGGTTGACTTCTGCGCAGCGGTTTGGGTTTTAACATCAAAATTACATTTCTCGGCCATATCGCATAGATCTCACTGTGAAAAGGCTTAAATGGCTTTTTTGACCTAAGTTTGAGGATTGCGCTCAAATCAAATGTCCTAGAACCAAATTTCCACATGTAACTACTAGATTGTGATACAATACACTAATGGTTGAAGTTTGGTTGACTTCTGCGCAGCGGTTTGGGAGTGAACATCAAAATTACATTTCTCGGCCATATCGCATAGATCTCACTGTGAAAAGGCTTAAATGACTTTTTTTAATTAAGTTTGAAGATTGCGCTCAAATCAAATGTCCTAGAACTAAATTTCCAAATGTAACTACTAGATTGTGATAAAATACACTATTGGGTGAAGTTTGGTTGACTTCTGCGCAGCGGTTTGGGAGTTAACATCAAAATTACATTTCTCGGCCATATCGCATAGATCTCACTGTGAAAAGGCTTAAATGGCTTTTTTGACCTAAGTTTGAGGATTGCGCTCAAATCAAATGTCCTATAACCAAATTTCCACATATAACTACTAGATTGTGATACAATACACTAATGGGTGAAGTTTGGTTGACTTCTGCGCAGCGGTTTGGGAGTTAACATCAAAATTACATTTCTCGGCCATATCGCATAGATCTCACTGTGAAAAGGCTTAAATGACTTTTTTAATTAAGTTTGATGATTGCGTTCAAACAAAATGTCCTAGAACAAAATTTTTAAATGTAACTACTAGATTGTGATACAATACACTATTGGGTGAAGTTTGGTTGACTTCTGCGCAGCGGTTTGGGAGTTAACATCAAAATTACATTTCTCGGCCATATCGCATAGATCTCACTGTGAAAAGGCTTAAATGGCTTTTTTGACCTAAGTTTGAGGATTGCGCTCAAATCAAATGTCCTAGAACCAAATTTCCACATGTAACTACTAGATTGTGATACAATACACTAATGGGTGAAGTTTGGTTTACTTCTGCGCAGCGGTTTGGGAGTTAACATCAAAATTACATTTCTCGGCCATATCGCATAGATCTCACTGTGAAAAGGCTTAAATGGCTTTTTTGACCTAAGTTTGAGGATTGCCCTCAAATCAAATGTCCTAGAACCAAATTTCCACATGTAACTACTAGATTGTGATACAATACACTAATGGGTGAAGTTTGGTTGACTTCTGCGCAGCGGTTTGGGAGTTAACATCAAAATTACATTTCTCGGCCATATCGCATAGATCTCACTGTGAAAAGGCTTAAATGACTTTTTTAATTAAGTTTGATGATTGCGCTCAAACAAAATGTCCTAGAACAAAATTTTCAAATGTAACTACTAGATTGTGATACAATACACTATTGGGTGAAGTTTGGTTGACTTCTGCGCAGCGGTTTGGGTTTTAACATCAAAATTACATTTCTCGGCCATATCGCATAGATCTCACTGTGAAAAGGCTTAAATGGCTTTTTTGACCTAAGTTTGAGGATTGCGCTCAAATCAAATGTCCTAGAACCAAATTTCCACATGTAACTACTAGATTGTGATACAATACACTAATGGTTGAAGTTTGGTTGACTTCTGCGCAGCGGTTTGGGAGTGAACATCAAAATTACATTTCTCGGCCATATCGCATAGATCTCACTGTGAAAAGGCTTAAATGACTTTTTTTAATTAAGTTTGAAGATTGCGCTCAAATCAAATGTCCTAGAACTAAATTTCCAAATGTAACTACTAGATTGTGATAAAATACACTATTGGGTGAAGTTTGGTTGACTTCTGCGCAGCGGTTTGGGAGTTAACATCAAAATTACATTTCTCGGCCATATCGCATAGATCTCACTGTGAAAAGGCTTAAATGGCTTTTTTGACCTAAGTTTGAGGATTGCGCTCAAATCAAATGTCCTATAACCAAATTTCCACATATAACTACTAGATTGTGATACAATACACTAATGGGTGAAGTTTGGTTGACTTCTGCGCAGCGGTTTGGGAGTTAACATCAAAATTACATTTCTCGGCCATATCGCATAGATCTCACTGTGAAAAGGCTTAAATGACTTTTTTAATTAAGTTTGATGATTGCGTTCAAACAAAATGTCCTAGAACAAAATTTTTTAAATGTAACTACTAGATTGTGATACAATACACTATTGGGTGAAGTTTGGTTGACTTCTGCGCAGCGGTTTGGGAGTTAACATCAAAATTACATTTCTCGGCCATATCGCATAGATCTCACTGTGAAAAGGCTTAAATGGCTTTTTTGACCTAAGTTTGAGGATTGCGCTCAAATCAAATGTCCTAGAACCAAATTTCCACATGTAACTACTAGATTGTGATACAATACACTAATGGGTGAAGTTTGGTTTACTTCTGCGCAGCGGTTTGGGAGTTAACATCAAAATTACATTTCTCGGCCATATCGCATAGATCTCACTGTGAAAAGGCTTAAATGGCTTTTTTGACCTAAGTTTAATGATTGCGCTCAAACCAAATGTCCTAGAACGAAATTTTCAAATGTAACTACTAGAATGTGATACAATACACTATTGGGTGAAGTTTGGTTGACTTCTGCGCAGCGGTTTGGGAGTTAACATCAAAATTACATTTCTCGGCCATATCGCATAGATCTCACTGTGAAAAGGCTTAAATGACTTTTTTAATTAAGTTTGATGATTGCGTTCAAACAAAATGTCCTAGAACAAAATTTTTAAATGTAACTACTAGATTGTGATACAATACACTATTGGGTGAAGTTTGGTTGACTTCTGCGCAGCGGTTTGGGAGTTAACATCAAAATTACATTTCTCGGCCATATCGCATAGATCTCACTGTGAAAAGGCTTAAATGGCTTTTTTGACCTAAGTTTGAGGATTGCGCTCAAATCAAATGTCCTAGAACCAAATTTCCACATGTAACTACTAGATTGTGATACAATACACTAATGGGTGAAGTTTGGTTTACTTCTGCGCAGCGGTTTGGGAGTTAACATCAAAATTACATTTCTCGGCCATATCGCATAGATCTCACTGTGAAAAGGCTTAAATGGCTTTTTTGACCTAAGTTTAATGATTGCGCTCAAACCAAATGTCCTAGAACGAAATTTTCAAATGTAACTACTAGAATGTGATACAATACACTATTGGGTGAAGTTTGGTTGACTTCTGCGCAGCGGTTTGGGAGTTAACATCAAAATTACATTTCTCGGCCATATCGCATAGATCTCACTGTGAAAAGGCTTAAATGACTTTTTTAATTAAGTTTGATGATTGCGTTCAAACAAAATGTCCTAGAACAAAATTTTTAAATGTAACTACTAGATTGTGATACAATACACTATTGGGTGAAGTTTGGTTGACTTCTGCGCAGCGGTTTGGGAGTTAACATCAAAATTACATTTCTCGGCCATATCGCATAGATCTCACTGTGAAAAGGCTTAAATGGCTTTTTTGACCTAAGTTTGAGGATAGCGCTCAAATCAAATGTCCTAGAACCAAATTTCCACATGTAACTACTAGATTGTGATACAATACACTAATGGGTGAAGTTTGGTTTACTTCTGCGCAGCGGCTTGGGAGTTAACATCAAAATTACATTTCTCGGCCATATCGCATAGATCTCACTGTGAAAAGGCTTAAATGGCTTTTTTGACCTAAGTTTGAGGATTGCGCTCAAATCAAATGTCCTAGAACCAAATTTCCACATGTAACTACTAGATTGTGATACAATACACTAATGGTTGAAGTTTGGTTGACTTCTGCGCAGCGGTTTGGGAGTGAACATCAAAATTACATTTCTCGGCCATATCGCATAGATCTCACTGTGAAAAGGCTTAAATGACTTTTTTTAATTAAGTTTGAAGATTGCGCTCAAATCAAATGTCCTAGAACTAAATTTCCAAATGTAACTACTAGATTGTGATAAAATACACTATTGGGTGAAGTTTGGTTGACTTCTGCGCAGCGGTTTGGGAGTTAACATCAAAATTACATTTCTCGGCCATATCGCATAGATCTCACTGTGAAAAGGCTTAAATGGCTTTTTTGACCTAAGTTTGAGGATTGCGCTCAAATCAAATGTCCTATAACCAAATTTCCACATATAACTACTAGATTGTGATACAATACACTAATGGGTGAAGTTTGGTTGACTTCTGCGCAGCGGTTTGGGAGTTAACATCAAAATTACATTTCTCGGCCATATCGCATAGATCTCACTGTGAAAAGGCTTAAATGACTTTTTTAATTAAGTTTGATGATTGCGTTCAAACAAAATGTCCTAGAACAAAATTTTTTAAATGTAACTACTAGATTGTGATACAATACACTATTGGGTGAAGTTTGGTTGACTTCTGCGCAGCGGTTTGGGAGTTAACATCAAAATTACATTTCTCGGCCATATCGCATAGATCTCACTGTGAAAAGGCTTAAATGGCTTTTTTGACCTAAGTTTGAGGATTGCGCTCAAATCAAATGTCCTAGAACCAAATTTCCACATGTAACTACTAGATTGTGATACAATACACTAATGGGTGAAGTTTGGTTTACTTCTGCGCAGCGGTTTGGGAGTTAACATCAAAATTACATTTCTCGGCCATATCGCATAGATCTCACTGTGAAAAGGCTTAAATGGCTTTTTTGACCTAAGTTTAATGATTGCGCTCAAACCAAATGTCCTAGAACGAAATTTTCAAATGTAACTACTAGAATGTGATACAATACACTATTGGGTGAAGTTTGGTTGACTTCTGCGCAGCGGTTTGGGAGTTAACATCAAAATTACATTTCTCGGCCATATCGCATAGATCTCACTGTGAAAAGGCTTAAATGACTTTTTTAATTAAGTTTGATGATTGCGTTCAAACAAAATGTCCTAGAACAAAATTTTTAAATGTAACTACTAGATTGTGATACAATACACTATTGGGTGAAGTTTGGTTGACTTCTGCGCAGCGGTTTGGGAGTTAACATCAAAATTACATTTCTCGGCCATATCGCATAGATCTCACTGTGAAAAGGCTTAAATGGCTTTTTTGACCTAAGTTTGAGGATTGCGCTCAAATCAAATGTCCTAGAACCAAATTTCCACATGTAACTACTAGATTGTGATACAATACACTAATGGGTGAAGTTTGGTTTACTTCTGCGCAGCGGTTTGGGAGTTAACATCAAAATTACATTTCTCGGCCATATCGCATAGATCTCACTGTGAAAAGGCTTAAATGGCTTTTTTGACCTAAGTTTAATGATTGCGCTCAAACCAAATGTCCTAGAACGAAATTTTCAAATGTAACTACTAGAATGTGATACAATACACTATTGGGTGAAGTTTGGTTGACTTCTGCGCAGCGGTTTGGGAGTTAACATCAAAATTACATTTCTCGGCCATATCGCATAGATCTCACTGTGAAAAGGCTTAAATGACTTTTTTAATTAAGTTTGATGATTGCGTTCAAACAAAATGTCCTAGAACAAAATTTTTAAATGTAACTACTAGATTGTGATACAATACACTATTGGGTGAAGTTTGGTTGACTTCTGCGCAGCGGTTTGGGAGTTAACATCAAAATTACATTTCTCGGCCATATCGCATAGATCTCACTGTGAAAAGGCTTAAATGGCTTTTTTGACCTAAGTTTGAGGATAGCGCTCAAATCAAATGTCCTAGAACCAAATTTCCACATGTAACTACTAGATTGTGATACAATACACTAATGGGTGAAGTTTGGTTTACTTCTGCGCAGCGGCTTGGGAGTTAACATCAAAATTACATTTCTCGGCCATATCGCATAGATCTCACTGTGAAAAGGCTTAAATGGCTTTTTTGACCTAAGTTTAATGACTGCGCTCAAACCAAATGTCCTAGAACGAAATTTTCAAATGTAACTACTAGAATGTGATACAATACACTATTGGGTGAAGTTTGGTTGACTTCTGCGCAGCGGTTTGGGAGTTAACATCAAAATTACATTTCTCGGCCATATCGCATAGATCTCACTGTGAAAAGGCTTAAATGACTTTTTTAATTAAGTTTGATGATTGCGTTCAAACAAAATGTCCTAGAACAAAATTTTCAAATGTAACTACTAGATTGTGATACAATACACTATTGGGTGAAGTTTGGTTGACTTCTGCGCAGCGGTTTGGGAGTTAACATCAAAATTACATTTCTCGGCCATATCGCATAGATCTCACTGTGAAAAGGCTTAAATGGCTTTTTTGACCTAAGTTTGAGGATTGCGCTCAAATCAAATGTCCTAGAACCAAATTTCCACATATAACTACTAGATTGTGATACAATACACTAATGGGTGAAGTTTGGTTGACTTCTGCGCAGCGGTTTGGGAGTTAACATCAAAATTACATTTCTCGGCCATATCGCATAGATCTCACTGTGAAAAGGCTTAAATGACTTTTTTTAATTAAGTTTGATGATTGCGTTCAAACAAAATGTCCTAGAACAAAATTTTTTAAATGTAACTACTAGATTTTGATACAATACACTATTGGGTGAAGTTTGGTTGACTTCTGCGCAGCGGTTTGGGAGTTAACATCAAAATTACATTTCTCGGCCATATCGCATAGATCTCACTGTGAAAAGGCTTAAATGGCTTTTTTGACCTAAGTTTGAGGATTGCGCTCAAATCAAATGTCCTAGAACCAAATTTCCACATGTAACTACTAGATTGTGATACAATACACTAATGGGTGAAGTTTGGTTTACTTCTGCGCAGCGGTTTGGGAGTTAACATCAAAATTACATTTCTCGGCCATATCGCATAGATCTCACTGTGAAAAGGCTTAAATGGCTTTTTTGACCTAAGTTTAATGATTGCGCTCAAACCAAATGTCCTAGAACGAAATTTTCAAATGTAACTACTAGAATGTGATACAATACACTATTGGGTGAAGTTTGGTTGACTTCTGCGCAGCGGTTTGGGAGTTAACATCAAAATTACATTTCTCGGCCATATCGCATAGATCTCACTGTGAAAAGGCTTAAATGACTTTTTTAATTAAGTTTGATGATTGCGTTCAAACAAAATGTCCTAGAACAAAATTTTCAAATGTAACTACTAGATTGTGATACAATACACTATTGGGTGAAGTTTGGTTGACTTCTGCGCAGCGGTTTGGGAGTTAACATCAAAATTACATTTCTCGGCCATATCGCATAGATCTCACTGTGAAAAGGCTTAAATGGCTTTTTTGACCTAAGTTTGAGGATTGCGCTCAAATCAAATGTCCTAGAACCAAATTTCCACATGTAACTACTAGATTGTGATACAATACACTAATGGTTGAAGTTTGGTTGACTTCTGCGCAGCGGTTTGGGAGTGAACATCAAAATTACATTTCTCGGCCATATCGCATAGATCTCACTGTGAAAAGGCTTAAATGACTTTTTTTAATTAAGTTTGAAGATTGCGCTCAAACCAAATGTCCTAAAACTAAATTTCCAAATGTAACTACTAGATTGTGATAAAATACACTATTGGGTGAAGTTTGGTTGACTTCTGCGCAGCGGTTTGGGAGTTAACATCAAAATTACATTTCTCGGCCATATCGCATAGATCTCACTGTGAAAAGGCTTAAATGACTTTTTTTAATTAAGTTTGAAGATTGCGCTCAAACCAAATGTCCTAGAACTAAATTTCCAAATGTAACTACTAGATTATGATAAAATACACTATTGGGTGAAGTTTGGTTGACTTCTGCGCAGCGGTTTGGGAGTGAACATCAAAATTACATTTCTCGGCCATATCGCATAGATCTCACTGTGAAAAGGCTTAAATGACTTTTTTTAAATTAAGTTTGAAGATTGCGCTCAAACCAAATGTCCTAGAACTAAATTTCTAAATGTAACTACTAGATTGTGATAAAATACACTATTGGGTGAAGTTTGGTTGACTTCTGCGCAGCGGTTTGGGAGTTAACATCAAAATTACATTTCTCAGCCATATCGCATAGATCTCACTGTGAAAAGGCTTAAATGACTTTTTTAATTAAGTTTGAAGATTGCGCTCAAACCAAATGTCCTAAAACTAAATTTCCAAATGTAACTACTAGATTGTGATAAAATACACTATTGGGTGAAGTTTGGTTGACTTCTGCGCAGCGGTTTGGGAGTTAACATCAAAATTACATTTCTCAGCCATATCGCTTAGATCTCACTGTGAAAAGGCTTAAATGGCTTTTTTGACCTAAGTTTGATGATTGCGCTCAAACCAAATGTCCTAGAACTAAATTTCCAAATGTAACTACTAGATTGTGATAAAATACACTATTGGGTGAAGTTTGGTTGACTTCTGCGCAGCGGTTTGGGAGTTAACATCAAAATTACATTTCTCGGCCATATCGCATAGATCTCACTGTGAAAAGGCTTAAATGACTTTTTTTAATTAAGTTTGAAGATTGCGCTCAAACCAAATGTCCTAAAACTAAATTTACAAATGTAACTACTAGATTGTGATACAATACACTATTGGATGAAGTTTGGTTGACTTCTGCGCAGCGGTTTGGGAGTGAACATCAAAATTACATTTCTCGGCCATATCGCATAGATCTCACTGTGAAAAGGCTTAAATGACTTTTTTTTAATTAAGTTTGAAGATTGCGCTCAAACCAAATGTCCTAGAACTAAATTTCCAAATGTAACTACTAGATTGTGATAAAATACACTATTGGGTGAAGTTTGGTTGACTTCTGCGCAGCGGTTTGGGAGTTAACATCAAAATTACATTTCTCGGCCATATCGCATAGATCTCACTGTGAAAAGGCTTAAATGACTTTTTTTAATTAAGTTTGAAGATTGCGCTCAAACCAAATATCCTAAAACTAAATTTCCAAATGTAACTACTAGATTGTGATAAAATACACTATTGGGTGAAGTTTGGTTGACTTCTGCGCAGCGGTTTGGGAGTTAACATCAAAATTACATTTCTCGGCCATATCGCATAGATCTCACTGTGAAAAGGCTTAAATGGCTTTTTTGACCTAAGTTTGAGGATTGCGCTCAAATCAAATGTCCTAGAACCAAATATCCACATGTAACTACTAGATTGTGATACAATACACTAATGGGTGAAGTTTGGTTGACTTATGCGCAGCGGTTTGGGAGAAACATCAAAATTACATTTCTCGGCCATATCGCATAGATCTCACTGTGAAAAGGCTTAAATGACTTTTTTTAATTAAGTTTGAAGATTGCGCTCAAACCAAATGTCCTAAAACTAAATTTCCAAATGTAACTACTAGATTGTGATAAAATACACTATTGGGTGAAGTTTGGTTGACTTCTGCGCAGCGGTTTGGGAGTTAACATCAAAATTACATTTCTCGGCCATATCGCATAGATCTCACTGTGAAAAGGCTTAAAGGACTTTTTTTAAATTAAGTTTGAAGATTGCGCTCAAACCAAATGTCCTAGAACTAAATTTCCAAATGTAACTACTAGATTATGATAAAATACACTATTGGGTGAAGTTTGGTTGACTTCTGCGCAGCGGTTTGGGAGTTAACATCAAAATTACATTTCTCGGCCATATCGCATAGATCTCACTGTGAAAAGGCTTAAATGACTTTTTTTAATTAAGTTTGAAGATTGCGCTCAAACCAAATGTCCTAGAACTAAATTTCCAAATGTAACTACTAGATTATAATAAAATACACTATTGGGTGAAGTTTGGTTGACTTCTGCGCAGCGGTTTGGGAGTTAACATCAAAATTACATTTCTCGGCCATATCGCATAGATCTCACTGTGAAAAGGCTTAAATGACTTTTTTTAATTAAGTTTGAAGATTGCGCTCAAACCAAATGTCCTAGAACTAAATTTCCAAATGTAACTACTAGATTATGATAAAATACACTATTGGGTGAAGTTTGGTTGACTTCTGCGCAGCGGTTTGGGAGTGAACATCAAAATTACATTTCTCGGCCATATCGCATAGATCTCACTGTGAAAAGGCTTAAATGGCTTTTTTGACCTAAGTTTGAGGATTGCGCTCAAATCAAATGTCCTAGAACCAAATTTCCACATGTAACTACTAGATTGTGATACAATACACTATTGGGTGAAGTTTGGTTTACTTCTGCGCAGCGGTTTGGGAGTGAACAACAAAATTACATTTCTCGGCCATATCGCATAGATCTCACTGTGAAAAGGCTTAAATGGCTTTTTTGACCTAAGTTTGAGGATTGCGCTCAAATCAAATGTCCTAGAACCAAATTTCCACATGTAACTACTAGATTGTGATACAATACACTAATGGGTGAAGTTTGGTTGACTTCTGCGCAGCGGTTTGGGAGTGAACATCAAAATTACATTTCTCGGCCATATCGCATAGATCTCACTGTGAAAAGGCTTAAATGACTTTTTTTAATTAAGTTTGAAGATTGCGCTCAAACCAAATGTCCTAAAACTAAATTTCCAAATGTAACTACTAGATTGTGATAAAATACACTATTGGGTGAAGTTTGGTTGACTTCTGCGCAGCGGTTTGGGAGTTAACATCAAAATTACATTTCTCGGCCATATCGCATAGATCTCACTGTGAAAAGGCTTAAATGACTTTTTTTAATTAAGTTTGAAGATTGCGCTCAAACCAAATGTCCTAGAACTAAATTTCCAAATGTAACTACTAGATTATGATAAAATACACTATTGGGTGAAGTTTGGTTGACTTCTGCGCAGCGGTTTGGGAGTGAACATCAAAATTACATTTCTCGGCCATATCGCATAGATCTCACTGTGAAAAGGCTTAAATGACTTTTTTTAAATTAAGTTTGAAGATTGCGCTCAAACCAAATGTCCTAGAACTAAATTTCTAAATGTAACTACTAGATTGTGATAAAATACACTATTGGGTGAAGTTTGGTTGACTTCTGCGCAGCGGTTTGGGAGTTAACATCAAAATTACATTTCTCAGCCATATCGCATAGATCTCACTGTGAAAAGGCTTAAATGACTTTTTTAATTAAGTTTGAAGATTGCGCTCAAACCAAATGTCCTAAAACTAAATTTCCAAATGTAACTACTAGATTGTGATAAAATACACTATTGGGTGAAGTTTGGTTGACTTCTGCGCAGCGGTTTGGGAGTTAACATCAAAATTACATTTCTCAGCCATATCGCTTAGATCTCACTGTGAAAAGGCTTAAATGGCTTTTTTGACCTAAGTTTGATGATTGCGCTCAAACCAAATGTCCTAGAACTAAATTTCCAAATGTAACTACTAGATTGTGATAAAATACACTATTGGGTGAAGTTTGGTTGACTTCTGCGCAGCGGTTTGGGAGTTAACATCAAAATTACATTTCTCGGCCATATCGCATAGATCTCACTGTGAAAAGGCTTAAATGACTTTTTTTAATTAAGTTTGAAGATTGCGCTCAAACCAAATGTCCTAAAACTAAATTTACAAATGTAACTACTAGATTGTGATACAATACACTATTGGATGAAGTTTGGTTGACTTCTGCGCAGCGGTTTGGGAGTGAACATCAAAATTACATTTCTCGGCCATATCGCATAGATCTCACTGTGAAAAGGCTTAAATGACTTTTTTTTAATTAAGTTTGAAGATTGCGCTCAAACCAAATGTCCTAGAACTAAATTTCCAAATGTAACTACTAGATTGTGATAAAATACACTATTGGGTGAAGTTTGGTTGACTTCTGCGCAGCGGTTTGGGAGTTAACATCAAAATTACATTTCTCGGCCATATCGCATAGATCTCACTGTGAAAAGGCTTAAATGACTTTTTTTAATTAAGTTTGAAGATTGCGCTCAAACCAAATATCCTAAAACTAAATTTCCAAATGTAACTACTAGATTGTGATAAAATACACTATTGGGTGAAGTTTGGTTGACTTCTGCGCAGCGGTTTGGGAGTTAACATCAAAATTACATTTCTCGGCCATATCGCATAGATCTCACTGTGAAAAGGCTTAAATGGCTTTTTTGACCTAAGTTTGAGGATTGCGCTCAAATCAAATGTCCTAGAACCAAATATCCACATGTAACTACTAGATTGTGATACAATACACTAATGGGTGAAGTTTGGTTGACTTATGCGCAGCGGTTTGGGAGAAACATCAAAATTACATTTCTCGGCCATATCGCATAGATCTCACTGTGAAAAGGCTTAAATGACTTTTTTTAATTAAGTTTGAAGATTGCGCTCAAACCAAATGTCCTAAAACTAAATTTCCAAATGTAACTACTAGATTGTGATAAAATACACTATTGGGTGAAGTTTGGTTGACTTCTGCGCAGCGGTTTGGGAGTTAACATCAAAATTACATTTCTCGGCCATATCGCATAGATCTCACTGTGAAAAGGCTTAAATGACTTTTTTTAAATTAAGTTTGAAGATTGCGCTCAAACCAAATGTCCTAGAACTAAATTTCCAAATGTAACTACTAGATTATGATAAAATACACTATTGGGTGAAGTTTGGTTGACTTCTGCGCAGCGGTTTGGGAGTTAACATCAAAATTACATTTCTCGGCCATATCGCATAGATCTCACTGTGAAAAGGCTTAAATGACTTTTTTTAATTAAGTTTGAAGATTGCGCTCAAACCAAATGTCCTAAAACTAAATTTCCAAATGTAACTACTAGATTGTGATAAAATACACTATTGGGTGAAGTTTGGTTGACTTCTGCGCAGCGGTTTGGGAGTTAACATCAAAATTACATTTCTCGGCCATATCGCATAGATCTCACTGTGAAAAGGCTTAAATGACTTTTTTTAATTAAGTTTGAAGATTGCGCTCAAACCAAATGTCCTAGAACTAAATTTCCAAATGTAACTACTAGATTATGATAAAATACACTATTGGGTGAAGTTTGGTTGACTTCTGCGCAGCGGTTTGGGAGTGAACATCAAAATTACATTTCTCGGCCATATCGCATAGATCTCACTGTGAAAAGGCTTAAATGGCTTTTTTGACCTAAGTTTGAGGATTGCGCTCAAATCAAATGTCCTAGAACCAAATTTCCACATGTAACTACTAGATTGTGATACAATACACTATTGGGTGAAGTTTGGTTTACTTCTGCGCAGCGGTTTGGGAGTGAACAACAAAATTACATTTCTCGGCCATATCGCATAGATCTCACTGTGAAAAGGCTTAAATGGCTTTTTTGACCTAAGTTTGAGGATTGCGCTCAAATCAAATGTCCTAGAACCAAATTTCCACATGTAACTACTAGATTGTGATACAATACACTAATGGGTGAAGTTTGGTTGACTTCTGCGCAGCGGTTTGGGAGTGAACATCAAAATTACATTTCTCGGCCATATCGCATAGATCTCACTGTGAAAAGGCTTAAATGACTTTTTTTAATTAAGTTTGAAGATTGCGCTCAAACCAAATGTCCTAGAACTAAATTTCCAAATGTAACTACTAGATTATAATAAAATACACTATTGGGTGAAGTTTGGTTGACTTCTGCGCAGCGGTTTGGGAGTTAACATCAAAATTACATTTCTCGGCCATATCGCATAGATCTCACTGTGAAAAGGCTTAAATGACTTTTTTTAATTAAGTTTGAAGATTGCGCTCAAACCAAATGTCCTAGAACTAAATTTCCAAATGTAACTACTAGATTATGATAAAATACACTATTGGGTGAAGTTTGGTTGACTTCTGCGCAGCGGTTTGGGAGTGAACATCAAAATTACATTTCTCGGCCATATCGCATAGATCTCACTGTGAAAAGGCTTAAATGGCTTTTTTGACCTAAGTTTGAGGATTGCGCTCAAATCAAATGTCCTAGAACCAAATTTCCACATGTAACTACTAGATTGTGATACAATACACTATTGGGTGAAGTTTGGTTTACTTCTGCGCAGCGGTTTGGGAGTGAACAACAAAATTACATTTCTCGGCCATATCGCATAGATCTCACTGTGAAAAGGCTTAAATGGCTTTTTTGACCTAAGTTTGAGGATTGCGCTCAAATCAAATGTCCTAGAACCAAATTTCCACATGTAACTACTAGATTGTGATACAATACACTAATGGGTGAAGTTTGGTTGACTTCTGCGCAGCGGTTTGGGAGTGAACATCAAAATTACATTTCTCGGCCATATCGCATAGATCTCACTGTGAAAAGGCTTAAATGACTTTTTTTAATTAAGTTTGAAGATTGCGCTCAAACCAAATGTCCTAAAACTAAATTTCCAAATGTAACTACTAGATTGTGATAAAATACACTATTGGGTGAAGTTTGGTTGACTTCTGCGCAGCGGTTTGGGAGTTAACATCAAAATTACATTTCTCGGCCATATCGCATAGATCTCACTGTGAAAAGGCTTAAATGACTTTTTTTAATTAAGTTTGAAGATTGCGCTCAAACCAAATGTCCTAGAACTAAATTTCCAAATGTAACTACTAGATTATGATAAAATACACTATTGGGTGAAGTTTGGTTGACTTCTGCGCAGCGGTTTGGGAGTGAACATCAAAATTACATTTCTCGGCCATATCGCATAGATCTCACTGTGAAAAGGCTTAAATGACTTTTTTTAAATTAAGTTTGAAGATTGCGCTCAAACCAAATGTCCTAGAACTAAATTTCTAAATGTAACTACTAGATTGTGATAAAATACACTATTGGGTGAAGTTTGGTTGACTTCTGCGCAGCGGTTTGGGAGTTAACATCAAAATTACATTTCTCAGCCATATCGCATAGATCTCACTGTGAAAAGGCTTAAATGACTTTTTTAATTAAGTTTGAAGATTGCGCTCAAACCAAATGTCCTAAAACTAAATTTCCAAATGTAACTACTAGATTGTGATAAAATACACTATTGGGTGAAGTTTGGTTGATTTCTGCGCAGCGGTTTGGGAGTTAACATCAAAATTACATTTCTCAGCCATATCGCTTAGATCTCACTGTGAAAAGGCTTAAATGGCTTTTTTGACCTAAGTTTGATGATTGCGCTCAAACCAAATGTCCTAGAACTAAATTTCCAAATGTAACTACTAGATTGTGATAAAATACACTATTGGGTGAAGTTTGGTTGACTTCTGCGCAGCGGTTTGGGAGTTAACATCAAAATTACATTTCTCGGCCATATCGCATAGATCTCACTGTGAAAAGGCTTAAATGACTTTTTTTAATTAAGTTTGAAGATTGCGCTCAAACCAAATGTCCTAAAACTAAATTTACAAATGTAACTACTAGATTGTGATACAATACACTATTGGATGAAGTTTGGTTGACTTCTGCGCAGCGGTTTGGGAGTGAACATCAAAATTACATTTCTCGGCCATATCGCATAGATCTCACTGTGAAAAGGCTTAAATGACTTTTTTTTAATTAAGTTTGAAGATTGCGCTCAAACCAAATGTCCTAGAACTAAATTTCCAAATGTAACTACTAGATTGTGATAAAATACACTATTGGGTGAAGTTTGGTTGACTTCTGCGCAGCGGTTTGGGAGTTAACATCAAAATTACATTTCTCGGCCATATCGCATAGATCTCACTGTGAAAAGGCTTAAATGACTTTTTTTAAATTAAGTTTGAAGATTGCGCTCAAACCAAATGTCCTAGAACTAAATTTCCAAATGTAACTACTAGATTATGATAAAATACACTATTGGGTGAAGTTTGGTTGACTTCTGCGCAGCGGTTTGGGAGTTAACATCAAAATTACATTTCTCGGCCATATCGCATAGATCTCACTGTGAAAAGGCTTAAATGACTTTTTTTAATTAAGTTTGAAGATTGCGCTCAAACCAAATGTCCTAAAACTAAATTTCCAAATGTAACTACTAGATTGTGATAAAATACACTATTGGGTGAAGTTTGGTTGACTTCTGCGCAGCGGTTTGGGAGTTAACATCAAAATTACATTTCTCGGCCATATCGCATAGATCTCACTGTGAAAAGGCTTAAATGACTTTTTTTAATTAAGTTTGAAGATTGCGCTCAAACCAAATGTCCTAGAACTAAATTTCCAAATGTAACTACTAGATTATGATAAAATACACTATTGGGTGAAGTTTGGTTGACTTCTGCGCAGCGGTTTGGGAGTGAACATCAAAATTACATTTCTCGGCCATATCGCATAGATCTCACTGTGAAAAGGCTTAAATGGCTTTTTTGACCTAAGTTTGAGGATTGCGCTCAAATCAAATGTCCTAGAACCAAATTTCCACATGTAACTACTAGATTGTGATACAATACACTATTGGGTGAAGTTTGGTTTACTTCTGCGCAGCGGTTTGGGAGTGAACAACAAAATTACATTTCTCGGCCATATCGCATAGATCTCACTGTGAAAAGGCTTAAATGGCTTTTTTGACCTAAGTTTGAGGATTGCGCTCAAATCAAATGTCCTAGAACCAAATTTCCACATGTAACTACTAGATTGTGATACAATACACTAATGGGTGAAGTTTGGTTGACTTCTGCGCAGCGGTTTGGGAGTGAACATCAAAATTACATTTCTCGGCCATATCGCATAGATCTCACTGTGAAAAGGCTTAAATGACTTTTTTTAATTAAGTTTGAAGATTGCGCTCAAACCAAATGTCCTAAAACTAAATTTCCAAATGTAACTACTAGATTGTGATAAAATACACTATTGGGTGAAGTTTGGTTGACTTCTGCGCAGCGGTTTGGGAGTTAACATCAAAATTACATTTCTCGGCCATATCGCATAGATCTCACTGTGAAAAGGCTTAAATGACTTTTTTTAATTAAGTTTGAAGATTGCGCTCAAACCAAATGTCCTAGAACTAAATTTCCAAATGTAACTACTAGATTATGATAAAATACACTATTGGGTGAAGTTTGGTTGACTTCTGCGCAGCGGTTTGGGAGTGAACATCAAAATTACATTTCTCGGCCATATCGCATAGATCTCACTGTGAAAAGGCTTAAATGACTTTTTTTAAATTAAGTTTGAAGATTGCGCTCAAACCAAATGTCCTAGAACTAAATTTCTAAATGTAACTACTAGATTGTGATAAAATACACTATTGGGTGAAGTTTGGTTGACTTCTGCGCAGCGGTTTGGGAGTTAACATCAAAATTACATTTCTCAGCCATATCGCATAGATCTCACTGTGAAAAGGCTTAAATGACTTTTTTAATTAAGTTTGAAGATTGCGCTCAAACCAAATGTCCTAAAACTAAATTTCCAAATGTAACTACTAGATTGTGATAAAATACACTATTGGGTGAAGTTTGGTTGACTTCTGCGCAGCGGTTTGGGAGTTAACATCAAAATTACATTTCTCAGCCATATCGCTTAGATCTCACTGTGAAAAGGCTTAAATGGCTTTTTTGACCTAAGTTTGATGATTGCGCTCAAACCAAATGTCCTAGAACTAAATTTCCAAATGTAACTACTAGATTGTGATAAAATACACTATTGGGTGAAGTTTGGTTGACTTCTGCGCAGCGGTTTGGGAGTTAACATCAAAATTACATTTCTCGGCCATATCGCATAGATCTCACTGTGAAAAGGCTTAAATGACTTTTTTTAATTAAGTTTGAAGATTGCGCTCAAACCAAATGTCCTAAAACTAAATTTACAAATGTAACTACTAGATTGTGATACAATACACTATTGGATGAAGTTTGGTTGACTTCTGCGCAGCGGTTTGGGAGTGAACATCAAAATTACATTTCTCGGCCATATCGCATAGATCTCACTGTGAAAAGGCTTAAATGACTTTTTTTTAATTAAGTTTGAAGATTGCGCTCAAACCAAATGTCCTAGAACTAAATTTCCAAATGTAACTACTAGATTGTGATAAAATACACTATTGGGTGAAGTTTGGTTGACTTCTGCGCAGCGGTTTGGGAGTTAACATCAAAATTACATTTCTCGGCCATATCGCATAGATCTCACTGTGAAAAGGCTTAAATGACTTTTTTTAATTAAGTTTGAAGATTGCGCTCAAACCAAATATCCTAAAACTAAATTTCCAAATGTAACTACTAGATTGTGATAAAATACACTATTGGGTGAAGTTTGGTTGACTTCTGCGCAGCGGTTTGGGAGTTAACATCAAAATTACATTTCTCGGCCATATCGCATAGATCTCACTGTGAAAAGGCTTAAATGGCTTTTTTGACCTAAGTTTGAGGATTGCGCTCAAATCAAATGTCCTAGAACCAAATATCCACATGTAACTACTAGATTGTGATACAATACACTAATGGGTGAAGTTTGGTTGACTTATGCGCAGCGGTTTGGCAGAAACATCAAAATTACATTTCTCGGCCATATCGCATAGATCTCACTGTGAAAAGGCTTAAATGACTTTTTTTAATTAAGTTTGAAGATTGCGCTCAAACCAAATGTCCTAAAACTAAATTTCCAAATGTAACTACTAGATTGTGATAAAATACACTATTGGGTGAAGTTTGGTTGACTTCTGCGCAGCGGTTTGGGAGTTAACATCAAAATTACATTTCTCGGCCATATCGCATAGATCTCACTGTGAAAAGGCTTAAATGACTTTTTTTAAATTAAGTTTGAAGATTGCGCTCAAACCAAATGTCCTAGAACTAAATTTCCAAATGTAACTACTAGATTATGATAAAATACACTATTGGGTGAAGTTTGGTTGACTTCTGCGCAGCGGTTTGGGAGTTAACATCAAAATTACATTTCTCGGCCATATCGCATAGATCTCACTGTGAAAAGGCTTAAATGACTTTTTTTAATTAAGTTTGAAGATTGCGCTCAAACCAAATGTCCTAAAACTAAATTTCCAAATGTAACTACTAGATTGTGATAAAATACACTATTGGGTGAAGTTTGGTTGACTTCTGCGCAGCGGTTTGGGAGTTAACATCAAAATTACATTTCTCGGCCATATCGCATAGATCTCACTGTGAAAAGGCTTAAATGACTTTTTTTAATTAAGTTTGAAGATTGCGCTCAAACCAAATGTCCTAGAACTAAATTTCCAAATGTAACTACTAGATTGTGATAAAATACACTATTGGGTGAAGTTTGGTTGACTTCTGCGCAGCGGTTTGGGAGTTAACATCAAAATTACATTTCTCGGCCATATCGCATAGATCTCACTGTGAAAAGGCTTAAATGATTTTTTTTAATTAAGTTTGAAGATTGCGCTCAAACCAAATGTCCTAGAACTAAATTTCCAAATGTAACTACTAGATTATGATAAAATACACTATTGGGTGAAGTTTGGTTGACTTCTGCGCAGCGGTTTGGGAGTTAACATGAACATTACATTTCTCGGCCATATCGCATAGATCTCACTGTGAAAAGGCTTAAATGGCTTTTTTGACCTAAGTTTGAGGATTGAGCTCAAATCAAATGTCCTAGAACCAAATTTCCACATGTAACTACTAGATTGTGATACAATACACTAATGGGTGAAGTTTGGTTGACTTCTGCGCAGCGGTTTGGGAGTTAACATCAAAATTACATTTCTCGGCCATATCGCATAGATCTCACTGTGAAAAGGCTTAAATGACTTTTTTTAATTAAGTTTGAAGATTGCGCTCAAACCAAATGTCCTAGAACTAAATTTCCAAATGTAACTACTAGATTATAATAAAATACACTATTGGGTGAAGTTTGGTTGACTTCTGCGCAGCGGTTTGGGAGTTAACATCAAAATTACATTTCTCAGCCATATCGCATAGATCTCACTGTGAAAAGGCTTAAATGACTTTTTTTAATTAAGTTTGAAGATTGCGCTCAAACCAAATGTCCTAGAACTAAATTTCTAAATGTAACTACTAGATTGTGATAAAATACACTATTGGGTGAAGTTTGGTTGACTTCTGCGCAGCGGTTTGGGAGTTAACATCAAAATTACATTTCTCAGCCATATCGCATAGATCTCACTGTGAAAAGGCTTAAATGACTTTTTTTAATTAAGTTTGAAGATTGCGCTCAAACCAAATGTCCTAAAACTAAATTTCCAAATGTAACTACTAGATTGTGATAAAATACACTATTGGGTGAAGTTTGGTTGACTTCTGCGCAGCGGTTTGGGAGTTAACATCAAAATTACATTTCTCAGCCATATCGCTTAGATCTCACTGTGAAAAGGCTTAAATGGCTTTTTTGACCTAAGTTTGATGATTGCGCTCAAACCAAATGTCCTAGAACTAAATTTCCAAATGTAACTACTAGATTGTGATAAAATACACTATTGGGTGAAGTTTGGTTGACTTCTGCGCAGCGGTTTGGGAGTTAACATCAAAATTACATTTCTCGGCCATATCGCATAGATCTCACTGTGAAAAGGCTTAAATGGCTTTTTTGACCTAAGTTTGAGAATTGCGCTCAAATCAAATGTTCTAGAACCAAATATCCACATGTAACTACTAGATTGTGATACAATGCACTAATGGGTGAAGTTTGGTTGACTTCTGCGCAGCGGTTTGGGAGTTAACATCAAAATTACATTTCTCGGCCATATCGCATAGATCTCACTGTGAAAAGGCTTAAATGACTTTTTTTAATTAAGTTTGAAGATTGCGCTCAAACCAAATGTCCTAAAACTAAGTTTACAAATGTAACTACTAGATTGTGATACAATACACTATTGGATGAAGTTTGGTTGACTTCTGCGCAGCGGTTTGGGAGTGAACATCAAAATTACATTTCTCGGCCATATCGCATAGATCTCACTGTGAAAAGGCTTAAATGACTTTTTTTAATTAAGTTTGAAGATTGCGCTCAAACCAAATGTCCTAGAACTAAATTTCCAAATGTAACTACTAGATTGTGATAAAATACACTATTGGGTGAAGTTTGGTTGACTTCTGCGCAGCGGTTTGGGAGTTAACATCAAAATTACATTTCTCGGCCATATCGCATAGATCTCACTGTGAAAAGGCTTAAATGACTTTTTTTAATTAAGTTTGAAGATTGCGCTCAAACCAAATATCCTAAAACTAAATTTCCAAATGTAACTACTAGATTGTGATAAAATACACTATTGGGTGAAGTTTGGTTGACTTCTGCGCAGCGGTTTGGGAGTTAACATCAAAATTACATTTCTCGGCCATATCGCATAGATCTCACTGTGAAAAGGCTTAAATGGCTTTTTTGACCTAAGTTTGAGGATTGCGCTCAAATCAAATGTCCTAGAACCAAATATCCACATGTAACTACTAGATTGTGATACAATACACTAATGGGTGAAGTTTGGTTGACTTATGCGCAGCGGTTTGGGAGTGAACATCAAAATTACATTTCTCGGCCATATCGCATAGATCTCACTGTGAAAAGGCTTAAATGACTTTTTTTAATTAAGTTTGAAGATTGCGCTCAAACCAAATGTCCTAAAACTAAATTTCCAAATGTAACTACTAGATTGTGATAAAATACACTATTGGGTGAAGTTTGGTTGACTTCTGCGCAGCGGTTTGGGAGTTAACATCAAAATTACATTTCTCGGCCATATCGCATAGATCTCACTGTGAAAAGGCTTAAATGACTTTTTTTAATTAAGTTTGAAGATTGCGCTCAAACCAAATGTCCTAAAACTAAATTTCCAAATGTAACTACTAGATTGTGATAAAATACACTATTTGGTGAAGTTTGGTTGACTTCTGCGCAGCGGTTTGCGAGTTAACATCAAAATTACATTTCTCGGCCATATCGCATAGATCTCACTGTGAAAAGGCTTAAATGGCTTTTTTGACCTAAGTTTGAGGATTGCGCTCAAATCAAATGTCCTAGAACCAAATTTCCACATGTAACTACTAGATTGTGATACAATACACTATTGGGTGAAGTTTGGTTGACTTCTGCGCAGCGGTTTGGGAGTTAACATCAAAATTACATTTCTCGGCCATATCGCATAGATCTCACTGTGAAAAGGCTTAAATGGCTTTTTTGACCTAAGTTTGAGAATTGCGCTCAAATCAAATGTCCTAAAACCAAATTTCCACATGTAACTACTAAATTGTGATACAATACACTATTGGGTGAAGTTTGGTTGACTTCTGCGCAGCAGTTTGGGAGTTAACATCAAAATTACATTTCTCGGCCATACCGCATAGATCTCACTGTGAAAAGGCTTAAATGACTTTTTTTAATTAAGTTTGAAGATTGCGCTCAAACCAAATGTCCTAGAACAAAATTTCCAAATGTAACTACTAGATTGTGATAAAATACACTATTGGGTGAAGTTTGGTTGACTTCTGCGCAGCGGTTTGGGAGTTAACATCAAAATTACATTTCTCGGCCATATCGCATAGATCTCACTGTGAAAAGGCTTAAATGGCTTTTTTGACCTAAGTTTGAGAATTGCGCTCAAATCAAATGTCCTAAAACCGAATTTCCACATGTAACTACTAAATTGTGATACAATACACTATTGGGTGAAGTTTGGTTGACTTCTGCGCAGCGGTTTGGGAGTTAATATCAAAATTACATTTCTCGGCCATATCGCATAGATCTCACTGTGAAAAGGCTTAAATGACTTTTTTTAATTAAGTTTGAAGATTGCGCTCAAACCAAATGTCCTAGAACTAAATTTCCAAATGTAACTACTAGAGTATGATAAAATACACTATTGGGTGAAGTTTGGTTTACTTCTGCGCAGCGGTTTGGGAGTGAACATCAAAATTACATTTCTCGGCCATATCGCATAGATCTCACTGTGAAAAGGCTTAAATGACTTTTTTTAATTAAGTTTGAAGATTGCGCTCAAACCAAATGTCCTAAAACTAAATTTCCAAATGTAACTACTAGATTGTGATAAAATACACTATTGGGTGAAGTTTGGTTGACTTCTGCGCAGCGGTTTGGGAGTTAACATCAAAATTACATTTCTCGGCCATATCGCATAGATCTCACTGTGAAAAGGCTTAAATGACTTTTTTTAATTAAGTTTGAAGATTGCGCTCAAACCAAATGTCCTAGAACTAAATTTCCAAATGTAACTACTAGATTGTGATAAAATACACTATTGGGTGAATTTTGGTTGACTTCTGCGTAGCGGTTTGGGAGTTAACATCAAAATTACATTTCTCGGCCATATCGCATAGATCTCACTGTGAAAAGGCTTAAATGGCTTTTTTGACCTAAGTTTGAGAATTGCGCTCAAATCAAATGTCCTAGAACCAAATTTCCACATGTAACTGCTAAATTGTGATACTATACACTATTGGGTGAAGTTTGGTTGACTTCTGCGCAGCGGTAGGGAGTTAACATCAAAATTACATTTCTCGGCCATATCGCATAGATCTCACTGTGAAAAGGCTTAAATGGCTTTTTTGACCTAAGTTTGAGGATTGCGCTCAAATCAAATGTCCTAGAACCAAATTTCCACATGTAACTACTAGATTGTGATACAATACACTATTGGGTGAAGTTTGGTTTACTTCTGCGCAGCGGTTTGGGAGTTAACATCAAAATTACATTTCTCGGCCATATCGCATAGATCTCACTGTGAAAAGGCTTAAATGACTTTTTTTAATTAATTTGAAGATTGCGCTCAAACCAAATGTCCTAGAACTAAATTTCTAAATGTAACTACTAGATTGTGATAAAATACACTATTGGGTGAAGTTTGGTTGACTTCTGCGCAGCGGTTTGGGAGTTAACATCAAAATTACATTTCTCGGCCATATCGCATAGATCTCACTGTGAAAAGGCTTAAATGACTTTTTTTAATAAAGTTTGAAGATTGCGCTCAAACCAAATGTCCTAGAACTAAATTTCTAAATGTAACTACTAGATTGTGATAAAATACACTATTGGGTGAAGTTTGGTTGACTTCTGCGCAGCGGTGTGGGAGTTAACATCAAAATTACATTTCTCAGCCATATCGCATAGATCTCACTGTGAAAAGGCTTAAATGGCTTTTTTGACCTAAGTTTGAGAATTGCGCTCAAATCAAATGTCCTAGAACCAAATTTCCACATGTAACTGCTAAATTGTGATACAATACACTATTGGGTGAAGTTTGGTTGACTTCTGCGCAGCGGTAGGGAGTTAACATCAAAATTACATTTCTCGGCCATATCGCATAGATCTCACTGTGAAAAGGCTTAAATGGCTTTTTTGACCTAAGTTTGAGGATTGCGCTCAAATCAAATGTCCTAGAACCAAATTTCCACATGTAACTACTAGATTGTGATACAATACACTAATGGGTGAAGTTTGGTTTACTTCTGCGCAGCGGTTTGGGAGTTAACATCAAAATTACATTTCTCGGCCATATCGCATAGATCTCACTGTGAAAAGGCTTAAATGGCTTTTTTGACCTAAGTTTGATGATTGCGCTCAAACCAAATGTCCTAGAACTAAATTTCTAAATGTAACTACTAGATTGTGATAAAATACACTATTGGGTGAAGTTTGGTTGACTTCTGCGCAGCGGTTTGGGAGTTAACATCAAAATTACATTTCTCGGCCATATCGCATAGATCTCACTGTGAAAAGGCTTAAATGACTTTTTTTAATTAAGTTTGAAGATTGCGCTCAAACCAAATGTCCTAGAACTAAATTTCCAAATGTAACTACTAGATTATAATAAAATACACTATTGGGTGAAGTTTGGTTTACTTCTGCGCAGCGGTTTGGGAGTTAACATCAAAATTACATTTCTCGGCCATATCGCATAGATCTCACTGTGAAAAGGCTTAAATGGCTTTTTTGACCTAAGTTTGAGGATTGCGCTCAAACCAAATGTCCTAGAACTAAATTTCCAAATGTAACTACTAGATTGTGATACAATACACTATTGGGTGAAGTTTGGTTGACTTCTGCGCAGCGGTTTGGGAGTTAACATAAAAATTACATTTCTCAGCCATATCGCATAGATCTCACTGTGAAAAGGCTTAAATGACTTTTTTTAATTAAGTTTGAAGATTGCGCTCAAACCAAATGTCCTAAAACTAAATTTCCAAATGTAACTACTAGATTGTGATAAAATACACTATTGGGTGAAGTTTGGTTGACTTCTGCGCAGCGGTTTGGGAGTTAACATCAAAATTACATTTCTCGGCCATATCGCATAGATCTCACTGTGAAAAGGCTTAAATGACTTTTTTTAATTAAGTTTGAAGATTGCGCTCAAACCAAATGTCCTAGAACTAAATTTCCAAATGTAACTACTAGATTATGATAAAATACACTATTGGGTGAAGTTTGGTTGACTTCTGCGCAGCGGTTTGGGAGTGAACATCAAAATTACATTTCTCGGCCATATCGCATAGATCTCACTGTGAAAAGGCTTAAATGACTTTTTTTAAATTAAGTTTGAAGATTGCGCTCAAACCAAATGTCCTAGAACTAAATTTCTAAATGTAACTACTAGATTGTGATAAAATACACTATTGGGTGAAGTTTGGTTGACTTCTGCGCAGCGGTTTGGGAGTTAACATCAAAATTACATTTCTCAGCCATATCGCATAGATCTCACTGTGAAAAGGCTTAAATGACTTTTTTTAATTAAGTTTGAAGATTGCGCTCAAACCAAATGTCCTAAAACTAAATTTCCAAATGTAACTACTAGATTGTGATAAAATACACTATTGGGTGAAGTTTGGTTGACTTCTGCGCAGCGGTTTGGGAGTTAACATCAAAATTACATTTCTCAGCCATATCGCTTAGATCTCACTGTGAAAAGGCTTAAATGGCTTTTTTGACCTAAGTTTGATGATTGCGCTCAAACCAAATGTCCTAGAACTAAATTTCCAAATGTAACTACTAGATTGTGATAAAATACACTATTGGGTGAAGTTTGGTTGACTTCTGCGCAGCGGTTTGGGAGTTAACATCAAAATTACATTTCTCGGCCATATCGCATAGATCTCACTGTGAAAAGGCTTAAATGACTTTTTTTAATTAAGTTTGAAGATTGCGCTCAAACCAAATGTCCTAAAACTAAATTTACAAATGTAACTACTAGATTGTGATACAATACACTATTGGATGAAGTTTGGTTGACTTCTGCGCAGCGGTTTGGGAGTGAACATCAAAATTACATTTCTCGGCCATATCGCATAGATCTCACTGTGAAAAGGCTTAAATGACTTTTTTTTAATTAAGTTTGAAGATTGCGCTCAAACCAAATGTCCTAGAACTAAATTTCCAAATGTAACTACTAGATTGTGATAAAATACACTATTGGGTGAAATTTGGTTGACTTCTGCGCAGCGGTTTGGGAGTTAACATCAAAATTACATTTCTCGGCCATATCGCATAGATCTCACTGTGAAAAGGCTTAAATGACTTTTTTTAATTAAGTTTGAAGATTGCGCTCAAACCAAATATCCTAAAACTAAATTTCCAAATGTAACTACTAGATTGTGATAAAATACACTATTGGGTGAAGTTTGGTTGACTTCTGCGCAGCGGTTTGGGAGTTAACATCAAAATTACATTTCTCGGCCATATCGCATAGATCTCACTGTGAAAAGGCTTAAATGGCTTTTTTGACCTAAGTTTGAGGATTGCGCTCAAATCAAATGTCCTAGAACCAAATATCCACATGTAACTACTAGATTGTGATACAATACACTAATGGGTGAAGTTTGGTTGACTTATGCGCAGCGGTTTGGGAGAAACATCAAAATTACATTTCTCGGCCATATCGCATAGATCTCACTGTGAAAAGGCTTAAATGACTTTTTTTAATTAAGTTTGAAGATTGCGCTCAAACCAAATGTCCTAAAACTAAATTTCCAAATGTAACTACTAGATTGTGATAAAATACACTATTGGGTGAAGTTTGGTTGACTTCTGCGCAGCGGTTTGGGAGTTAACATCAAAATTACATTTCTCGGCCATATCGCATAGATCTCACTGTGAAAAGGCTTAAATGACTTTTTTTAAATTAAGTTTGAAGATTGCGCTCAAACCAAATGTCCTAGAACTAAATTTCCAAATGTAACTACTAGATTATGATAAAATACACTATTGGGTGAAGTTTGGTTGACTTCTGCGCAGCGGTTTGGGAGTTAACATCAAAATTACATTTCTCGGCCATATCGCATAGATCTCACTGTGAAAAGGCTTAAATGACTTTTTTTAATTAAGTTTGAAGATTGCGCTCAAACCAAATGTCCTAAAACTAAATTTCCAAATGTAACTACTAGATTGTGATAAAATACACTATTGGGTGAAGTTTGGTTGACTTCTGCGCAGCGGTTTGGGAGTTAACATCAAAATTACATTTCTCGGCCATATCGCATAGATCTCACTGTGAAAAGGCTTAAATGACTTTTTTTAATTAAGTTTGAAGATTGCGCTCAAACCAAATGTCCTAGAACTAAATTTCCAAATGTAACTACTAGATTGTGATAAAATACACTATTGGGTGAAGTTTGGTTGACTTCTGCGCAGCGGTTTGGGAGTTAACATCAAAATTACATTTCTCGGCCATATCGCATAGATCTCACTGTGAAAAGGCTTAAATGATTTTTTTTAATTAAGTTTGAAGATTGCGCTCAAACCAAATGTCCTAAAACTAAATTTCCAAATGTAACTACTAGATTGTGATAAAATACACAATTGGGTGAAGTTTGGTTGACTTCTGCGCAGCGGTTTGGGAGTTAACATCAAAATTACATTTCTCGGCCATATCGCATAGATCTCACTGTGAAAAGGCTTAAATGGCTTTTTTGACCTAAGTTTGAGGATTGCGCTCAAATCAAATGTTCTAGAACCAAATATCCACATGTAACTACTAGATTATGATAAAATACACTATTGGGTGAAGTTTGGTTGACTTCTGCGCAGCGGTTTGGGAGTTAACATCAAAATTACATTTCTCGGCCATATCGCATAGATCTCACTGTGAAAAGGCTTAAATGACTTTTTTTAATTAAGTTTGAAGATTGCGCTCAAACCAAATGTCCTAAAACTAAATTTCCAAATGTAACTACTAGATTGTGATAAAATACACTATTGGGTGAAGTTTGGTTGACTTCTGCGCAGCGGTTTGGGACTTAACATCAAAATTACATTTCTCGGCCATATCGCATAGATCTCACTGTGAAAAGGCTTAAATGACTTTTTTTTAATTAAGTTTGAAGATTGCGCTCAAACCAAATGTCCTAGAACTAAATTTCCAAATGTAACTACTAGATTATGATAAAATACACTATTGGGTGAAGTTTGGTTGACTTCTGCGCAGCGGTTTGGGAGTTAACATGAACATTACATTTCTCGGCCATATCGCATAGATCTCACTGTGAAAAGGCTTAAATGACTTTTTTTAATTAAGTTTGAAGATTGCGCTCAAACCAAATGTCCTAGAACTAAATTTCCAAATGTAACTACTAGATTATAATAAAATACACTATTGGGTGAAGTTTGGTTTACTTCTGCGCAGCGGTTTGGGAGTTAACATCAAAATTACATTTCTCAGCCATATCGCATAGATCTCACTGTGAAAAGGCTTAAATGGCTTTTTTGACCTAAGTTTGAAGATTGCGCTCAAACCAAATGTCCTAGAACTAAATTTCCAAATGTAACTACTAGATTATGATAAAATACACTATTGGGTGAAGTTTGGTTGACTTCTGCGCAGCGGTTTGGGAGTTAACATGAACATTACATTTCTCGGCCATATCGCATAGATCTCACTGTGAAAAGGCTTAAATGGCTTTTTTGACCTAAGTTTGAGGATTGAGCTCAAATCAAATGTCCAATAACCAAATTTCCACATGTAACTACTAGATTGTGATACAATACACTAATGGGTGAAGTTTGGTTTACTTCTGCGCAGCGGTTTGGGAGTGAACATCAAAATTACATTTCTCGGCCATATCGCATAGATCTCACTGTGAAAAGGCTTAAATGACTTTTTTTAATTAAGTTTGAAGATTGCGCTCAAACCAAATGTCCTAAAACTAAATTTCCAAATGTAACTACTAGATTGTGATAAAATACACTATTGGGTGAAGTTTGGTTGACTTCTGCGCAGCGGTTTGGGAGTTAACATCAAAATTACATTTCTCGGCCATATCGCATAGATCTCACTGTGAAAAGGCTTAAATGGCTTTTTTGACCTAAGTTTGAGAATTGCGCTCAAATCAAATGTCCTAGAACCAAATTTCCACATGTAACTACTAGATTGTGATACAATACACTATTGGGTGAAGTTTGGTTGACTACTGCGCAGCGGTTTGGGAGTGAACATCAAAATTACATTTCTCGGCCATATCGCATAGATCTCACTGTGAAAAGGCTTAAATGACTTTTTTTAAATTAAGTTTGAAGATTGCGCTCAAACCAAATGTCCTAGAACTAAATTTCTAAATGTAACTACTAGATTGTGATAAAATACACTATTGGGTGAAGTTTGGTTGACTTCTGCGCAGCGGTTTGGGAGTTAACATCAAAATTACATTTCTCAGCCATATCGCATAGATCTCACTGTGAAAAGGCTTAAATGACTTTTTTTAATTAAGTTTGAAGATTGCGCTCAAACCAAATGTCCTAAAACTAAATTTCCAAATGTAACTACTAGATTGTGATAAAATACACTATTGGGTGAAGTTTGGTTGACTTCTGCGCAGCGGTTTGGGAGTTAACATCAAAATTACATTTCTCAGCCATATCGCTTAGATCTCACTGTGAAAAGGCTTAAATGGCTTTTTTGACCTAAGTTTGATGATTGCGCTCAAACCAAATGTCCTAGAACTAAATTTCCAAATGTAACTACTAGATTGTGATAAAATACACTATTGGGTGAAGTTTGGTTGACTTCTGCGCAGCGGTTTGGGAGTTAACATCAAAATTACATTTCTCGGCCATATCGCATAGATCTCACTGTGAAAAGGCTTAAATGGCTTTTTTGACCTAAGTTTGAGGATTGCGCTCAAATCAAATGTTCTAGAACCAAATATCCACATGTAACTACTAGATTGTGATACAATGCACTAATGGGTGAAGTTTGGTTGACTTCTGCGCAGCGGTTTGGGAGTTAACATCAAAATTACATTTCTCGGCCATATCGCATAGATCTCACTGTGAAAAGGCTTAAATGACTTTTTTTAATTAAGTTTGAAGATTGCGCTCAAACCAAATGTCCTAAAACTAAATTTACAAATGTAACTACTAGATTGTGATACAATACACTATTGGATGAAGTTTGGTTGACTTCTGCGCAGCGGTTTGGGAGTGAACATCAAAATTACATTTCTCGGCCATATCGCATAGATCTCACTGTGAAAAGGCTTAAATGGCTTTTTTGACCTAAGTTTGAGGATTGCGCTCAAATCAAATGTCCTATAACTAAATTTCCAAATGTAACTACTAGATTGTGATAAAATACACTATTGGGTGAAGTTTGGTTGACTTCTGCGCAGCGGTTTGGGAGTTAACATCAAAATTACATTTCTCGGCCATATTGCATTGATCTCAATGTGAAAAGGCTTAAATGACTTTTTTTAATTAAGTTTGAAGATTGCGCTCAAATCAAATGTCCTAGAACCAAATTTCCACATGTAACTACTAGATTGTGATACAATACACTATTGGGTGAAGTTTGGTTTACTTCTGCGCAGCGGTTTGGGAGTTAACATCAAATTTACATTTCTCGGCCATATCGCATAGATCTCACTGTGAAAAGGCTTAAATGGCTTTTTTGACCTAAGTTTGAGGATTGCGCTCAAATCAAATGTCCTAGAACCAAATTTACACATGTAACTACTAGATTGTGATACAATACACTAATGGGTGAAGTTTGGTTTACTTCTGCGCAGCGGTTTGGGAGTTAACATCAAAATTACATTTCTCGGCCATATCGCATAGATCTCACTGTGAAAAGGCTTAAATGACTTTTTTTAATTAAGTTTGAAGACTGCGCTCAAACCAAATGTCCTAGAACTAAATTTCCAAATGTAACTACTAGATTATGATAAAATACACTATTGGGTGAAGTTTGGTTTACTTCTGCGCAGCGGTTTGGGAGTTAACATCAAAATTACATTTCTCGGCCATATCGCATAGATCTCACTGTGAAAAGGCTTAAATGGCTTTTTTGACCTAAGTTTGAGGACTGCGCTCAAATCAAATGTCCTAGAACTAAATTTCCAAATGTAACTACTAGATTGTGATAAAATACACTATTGGGTGAAGTTTGGTTGACTTCTGCACAGCGGTTTGGGAGTTAACATCAAAATTACATTTCTCGGCCATATCGCATAGATCTCACTGTGAAAAGGCTTAAATGACTTTTTTGACCTAAGTTTGAGGATTGCGCTCAAATCAAATGTCCTAGAACTAAATTTCCAAATGTAACTACTAGATTGTGATAAAATACACTATTGGGTGAAGTTTGGTTGACTTCTGCGCAGCGGTTTGGGAGTTAACATCAAAATTACATTTCTCGGCCATATCGCATAGATCTCACTGTGAAAAGGCTTAAATGACTTTTTTTAATTAAGTTTGAAGACTGCGCTCAAACCAAATGTCCTAGAACTAAATTTCCAAATGTAACTACTAGATTATGATAAAATACACTATTGGGTGAAGTTTGGTTTACTTCTGCGCAGCGGTTTGGGAGTTAACATCAAAATTACATTTCTCGGCCATATCGCATAGATCTCACTGTGAAAAAGCTTAAATGGCTTTTTTGACCTAAGTTTGATGATTGCTCTCAAACCAAATGTCCTAGAACTAAATTTCCAAATGTAACTACTAGATTATGATAAAATACACTATTGGGTGAAGTTTGGTTGACTTCTGCGCAGCGGTTTGGGAGTTAACATCAAAATTACATTTCTCGGCCATATCACATAGATCTCACTGTGAAAAGGCTTAAATGGCTTTTTTGACCTAAGTTTGATGATTGCGCTCAAATCAAATGTCCTAGAACCAAATTTCCACATGTAACTACTAGATTGTGATACAATACACTAATGGGTGAAGTTTGGTTGACTTCTGCGCAGCGGTTTGGGAGTGAACATCAAAATTACATTTCTCGGCCATATTGCATAGATCTCAATGTGAAAAGGCTTAAATGACTTTTTTTAATTAAGTTTGATGATTGCGCTCAAATCAAATGTCCTAGAACCAAATTTCCACATGTAACTATTAAATTGTGATACAATACACTATTGGGTGAAGTTTAGTTGACTTCTGCGCAGCGGTTTGGGAGTTAACATCAAAATTACATTTCTCGGCCATATTGCATAGATCTCAATGTGAAAAGGCTTAAATGACTTTTTTTAATTAAGTTTGAAGATTGCGCTCAAATCAAATGTCCTAGAACCAAATTTCCACATGTAACTACTAGATTGTGATACAATACACTATTGGGTGAAGTTTGGTTTACTTCTGCGCAGCGGTTTGGGAGTTAACATCAAAATTACATTTCTCGGCCATATCGCATAGATCTCACTGTGAAAAGGCTTAAATGGCTTTTTTGACCTAAGTTTGAGGATTGCGCTCAAATCAAATGTCCTAGAACCAAATTTACACATGTAACTACTAGATTGTGATACAATACACTAATGGGTGAAGTTTGGTTGACTTCTGCGCAGCGGTTTGGGAGTTAACATCAAAATTACATTTCTCGGCCATATCGCATAGATCTCACTGTGAAAAGGCTTAAATGACTTTTTTTAATTAAGTTTGAAGACTGCGCTCAAACCAAATGTCCTAAAACTAAATTTCCAAATGTAACTACTAGATTGTGATAAAATACACTATTGGGTGAAGTTTGGTTGACTTCTGCGCAGCGGTTTGGGAGTTAACATCAAAATTACATTTCTCGGCCATATCGCATAGATCTCACTGTGAAAAGGCTTAAATGGCTTTTTTGACCTAAGTTTGAGAATTGCGCTCAAATCAAATGTCCTAGAACCAAATTTCCACATGTAACTACTAAATTGTGATACAATACACTATTGGGTGAAGTTTGGTTGACTTCTGCGCAGCGGTTTGGGAGTTAACATCAAAATTACATTTCTCGGCCATATCGCATAGATCTCACTGTGAAAAGGCTTAAATGACTTTTTTTAATTAAGTTTGAAGATTGCGCTCAAACCAAATGTCCTAAAACTAAATTTCCAAATGTAACTACTAGATTGCGATAAAATACACTATTGGGTGAAGTTTGGTTGACTTCTGCGCAGCGGTTTGGGAGTTAACATCAAAATTACATTTCTCGGCCATATCGCATAGCTCTCACTGTGAAAAGGCTTAAATGACTTTTTTTAATTAAGTTTGAAGATTGCGCTCAAACCAAATGTCCTAGAACTAAATTTCCAAATGTAACTACTAGATTATGATAAAATACACTATTGGGTGAAGTTTGGTTGACTTCTGCGCAGCGGTTTGAAGTTAACATCAAAATTACATTTCTCGGCCATATCGCATAGATCTCACTGTGAAAAGGCTTAAATGACTTTTTTTAATTAAGTGTGAAGATTGCGCTCAAACCAAATGTCCTAGAACTAAATTTCCAAATGTAACTACTAGATTATGATAAAATCCACTATTGGGTTAAGTTTGGTTTACTTCTGCGCAGCGGTTTGGGAGTTAACATCAAAATTACATTTCTCGGCCATATCGCATAGATCTCACTGTGAAAAGGCTTAAATGGCTTTTTTGACCTAAGTTTGAGGACTGCGCTCAAATCAAATGTCCTAGAACTAAATTTCCAAATGTAACTACTAGATTGTGATAAATTACACTATTGGGTGAAGTTTGGTTGACTTCTGCGCAGCGGTTTGGGAGTTAACATCAAAATTACATTTCTCGGCCATATCGCATAGATCTCACTGTGAAAAGGCTTAAATGACTTTTTTGACCTAAGTTTGAGGATTGCGCTCAAATCAAATGTCCTAGAACTAAATTTCCAAATGTAACTACTAGATTGTGATAAAATACACTATTGGGTGAAGTTTGGTTGACTTCTGCGCAGCGGTTTGGGAGTTAACATCAAAATTACATTTCTCGGCCATATCGCATAGATCTCACTGTGAAAAGGCTTAAATGGCTTTTTTGACCTAAGTTTGAGGACTGCGCTCAAATCAAATGTCCTAGAACTAAATTTCCAAATGTAACTACTAGATTGTGATAAAATACACTATTGGGTGAAGTTTGGTTGACTTCTGCGCAGCGGTTTGGGAGTTAACATCAAAATTACATTTCTCGGCCATATCGCATAGATCTCACTGTGAAAAGGCTTAAATGACTTTTTTTAATTAAGTTTGAAGATTGCGCTCAAACCAAATGTCCTAGAACTAAATTTCCAAATGTAACTACTAGATTATGATAAAATACACTATTGGGTGAAGTTTGGTTTACTTCTGCGCAGCGGTTTGGGAGTTAACATCAAAATTACATTTCTCGGCCATATCGCATAGATCTCACTGTGAAAAAGCTTAAATGGCTTTTTTGACCTAAGTTTGATGATTGCTCTCAAACCAAATGTCCTACAACTAAATTTCCAAATGTAACTACTAGATTATGATAAAATACACTATTGGGTGAAGTTTGGTTTACTTCTGCGCAGCGGTTTGGGAGTTAACATCAAAATTACATTTCTCGGCCATATCGCATAGATCTCATTGTGAAAAGGCTTAAATGGCTTTTTTGACCTAAGTTTGAGGATTGCGCTCAAATCAAATGTCCTAGAACCAAATTTCCACATGTAACTACTAGATTGTGATACAATACACTAATGGGTGAAGTTTGGTTGACTTCTGCGCAGCGGTTTGGGAGTGAACATCAAAATTACATTTCTCGGCCATATCGCATAGATCTCACTGTGAAAAGGCTTAAATGGCTTTTTTGACCTAAGTTTGATGATTGCGCTCAAATCAAATGTCCTAGAACCAAATTTCCACATGTAACTATTAAATTGTAATACAATACACTATTGGGTGAAGTTTAGTTGACTTCTGCGCAGCGGTTTGGGAGTTAACATCAAAATTACATTTCTCGGCCATATTGCATAGATCTCAATGTGAAAAGGCTTAAATGACTTTTTTTAATTAAGTTTGAAGATTGCGCTCAAACCAAATGTCCTAGAACTAAATTTCCAAATGTAACTACTAGATTATAATAAAATACACTATTGGGTGAAGTTTGGTTTACTTCTGCGCAGCGGTTTGGGAGTTAACATCAAAATTACATTTCTCAGCCATATCGCATAGATCTCACTGTGAAAAGGCTTAAATGGCTTTTTTGACCTAAGTTTGAAGATTGCGCTCAAACCAAATGTCCTAGAACTAAATTTCCAAATGTAACTACTAGATTATGATAAAATACACTATTGGGTGAAGTTTGGTTGACTTCTGCGCAGCGGTTTGGGAGTTAACATGAACATTACATTTCTCGGCCATATCGCATAGATCTCACTGTGAAAAGGCTTAAATGGCTTTTTTGACCTAAGTTTGAGGATTGAGCTCAAATCAAATGTCCAATAACCAAATTTCCACATGTAACTACTAGATTGTGATACAATACACTAATGGGTGAAGTTTGGTTTACTTCTGCGCAGCGGTTTGGGAGTGAACATCAAAATTACATTTCTCGGCCATATCGCATAGATCTCACTGTGAAAAGGCTTAAATGACTTTTTTTAATTAAGTTTGAAGATTGCGCTCAAACCAAATGTCCTAAAACTAAATTTCCAAATGTAACTACTAGATTGTGATAAAATACACTATTGGGTGAAGTTTGGTTGACTTCTGCGCAGCGGTTTGGGAGTTAACATCAAAATTACATTTCTCGGCCATATCGCATAGATCTCACTGTGAAAAGGCTTAAATGGCTTTTTTGACCTAAGTTTGAGAATTGCGCTCAAATCAAATGTCCTAGAACCAAATTTCCACATGTAACTACTAGATTGTGATACAATACACTATTGGGTGAAGTTTGGTTGACTTCTGCGCAGCGGTTTGGGAGTGAACATCAAAATTACATTTCTCGGCCATATCGCATAGATCTCACTGTGAAAAGGCTTAAATGACTTTTTTTAAATTAAGTTTGAAGATTGCGCTCAAACCAAATGTCCTAGAACTAAATTTCTAAATGTAACTACTAGATTGTGATAAAATACACTATTGGGTGAAGTTTGGTTGACTTCTGCGCAGCGGTTTGGGAGTTAACATCAAAATTACATTTCTCAGCCATATCGCATAGATCTCACTGTGAAAAGGCTTAAATGACTTTTTTTAATTAAGTTTGAAGATTGCGCTCAAACCAAATGTCCTAAAACTAAATTTCCAAATGTAACTACTAGATTGTGATAAAATACACTATTGGGTGAAGTTTGGTTGACTTCTGCACAGCGGTTTGGGAGTTAACATCAAAATTACATTTCTCAGCCATATCGCTTAGATCTCACTGTGAAAAGGCTTAAATGGCTTTTTTGACCTAAGTTTGATGATTGCGCTCAAACCAAATGTCCTAGAACTAAATTTCCAAATGTAACTACTAGATTGTGATAAAATACACTATTGGGTGAAGTTTGGTTGACTTCTGCGCAGCGGTTTGGGAGTTAACATCAAAATTACATTTCTCGGCCATATCGCATAGATCTCACTGTGAAAAGGCTTAAATGGCTTTTTTGACCTAAGTTTGAGGATTGCGCTCAAATCAAATGTTCTAGAACCAAATATCCACATGTAACTACTAGATTGTGATACAATGCACTAATGGGTGAAGTTTGGTTGACTTCTGCGCAGCGGTTTGGGAGTTAACATCAAAATTACATTTCTCGGCCATATCGCATAGATCTCACTGTGAAAAGGCTTAAATGACTTTTTTTAATTAAGTTTGAAGATTGCGCTCAAACCAAATGTCCTAAAACTAAATTTACAAATGTAACTACTAGATTGTGATACAATACACTATTGGATGAAGTTTGGTTGACTTCTGCGCAGCGGTTTGGGAGTGAACATCAAAATTACATTTCTCGGCCATATCGCATAGATCTCACTGTGAAAAGGCTTAAATGACTTTTTTGACCTAAGTTTGAGGATTGCGCTCAAATCAAATGTCCTAGAACTAAATTTCCAAATGTAACTACTAGATTGTGATAAAATACACTATTGGGTGAAGTTTGGTTGACTTCTGCGCAGCGGTTTGGGAGTTAACATCAAAATTACATTTCTCGGCCATATCGCATAGATCTCACTGTGAAAAGGCTTAAATGGCTTTTTTGACCTGTTTGAGGATTGCGCTCAAATCAAATGTCTTATAACCAAATTTCTACATGTAACTACTAGATTGTGATACAATACACTAATGGGTGAAGTTTGGTTGACTTCTGCGCAGCGGTTTGGGAGTTAACATCAAAATTACATTTCTCGGCCATATCGCATAGATCTCACTGTGAAAAGGCTTAAATGACTTTTTTAATTAAGTTTGATGATTGCGTTCAAACAAAATGTCCTAGAACAAAATTTTCAAATGTAACTACTAGATTGTGATACAATACACTATTGGGTGAAGTTTGGTTGACTTCTGCGCAGCGGTTTGGGAGTTAACATCAAAATTACATTTCTCGGCCATATCGCATAGATCTCACTGTGAAAAGGCTTAAATGACTTTTTTAATTAAGTTTGATGATTGCGTTCAAACAAAATGTCCTAGAACAAAATTTTCAAATGTAACTACTAGATTGTGATACAATACACTATTGGGTGAAGTTTTGTTGACTTCTGCGCAGCGGTTTGGGAGTTAACATCAAAATTACATTTCTCGGCCATATCGCATAGATCTCACTGTGAAAAGGCTTAAATGGCTTTTTTGACCTAAGTTTGAGGATTGCGCTCAAATCAAATGTCCTAGAACCAAATTTCCACATGTAACTACTAGATTGTGATACAATACACTAATGGGTGAAGTTTGGTTTACTTCTGCGCAGCGGTTTGGGAGTTAACATCAAAATTACATTTCTCGGCCATATCGCATAGATCTCACTGTGAAAAGGCTTAAATGACTTTTTTAATTAAGTTTGATGATTGCGTTCAAACAAAATGTCCTAGAACAAAATTTTCAAATGTAACTACTAGATTGTGATACAATACACTATTGGGTGAAGTTTGGTTGACTTCTGCGCAGCAGTTTGGGAGTTAACATCAAAATTACATTTCTCGGCCATATCGCATAGATCTCACTGTGAAAAGGCTTAAATGACTTTTTTAATTAAGTTTGATGATTGCGTTCAAACAAAATGTCCTAGAACAAAATTTTCAAATGTAACTACTAGATTGTGATACAATACACTATTGGGTGAAGTTTGTTTGACTTCTGCGCAGCGGTTTGGGAGTTAACATCAAAATTACATTTCTCGGCCATATCGCATAGATCTCACTGTGAAAAGGCTTAAATGGCTTTTTTGACCTAAGTTTGAGGATTGCGCTCAAATCAAATGTCCTAGAACCAAATTTCCACATGTAACTACTAGATTGTGATACAATACACTAATGGGTGAAGTTTGGTTTACTTCTGCGCAGCGGTTTGGGAGTGAACATCAAAATTACATTTCTCGGCCATATCGCATAGATCTCACTGTGAAAAGGCTTAAATGACTTTTTTTAATTAAGTTTGAAGATTGCGCTCAAATCAAATGTCCTAGAACTAAATTTCTAAATGTAACTACTAGATTGTGATAAAATACACTATTGGGTGAAGTTTGGTTGACTTCTGCGCAGCGGTTTGGGAGTTAACATCAAAATTACATTTCTCGGCCATATCGCATAGATCTCACTGTGAAAAGGCTTAAATGGCTTTTTTGACCTGTTTGAGGATTGCGCTCAAATCAAATGTCTTATAACCAAATTTCCACATGTAACTACTAGATTGTGATACAATACACTAATGGGTGAAGTTTGGTTGACTTCTGCGCAGCGGTTTGGGAGTTAACATCAAAATTACATTTCTCGGCCATATCGCATAGATCTCACTGTGAAAAGGCTTAAATGACTTTTTTAATTAAGTTTGATGATTGCGTTCAAACAAAATGTCCTAGAACAAAATTTTCAAATGTAACTACTAGATTGTGATACAATACACTATTGGGTGAAGTTTGGATGACTTCTGCGCAGCGGTTTGGGAGTTAACATCAAAATTACATTTCTCGGCCATATCGCATAGATCTCACTGTGAAAAGGCTTAAATGACTTTTTTAATTAAGTTTGATGATTGCGTTCAAACAAAATGTCCTAGAACAAAATTTTCAAATGTAACTACTAGATTGTGATACAATACACTATTGGGTGAAGTTTTGTTGACTTCTGCGCAGCGGTTTGGGAGTGAACATCAAAATTACATTTCTCGGCCATATCGCATAGATCTCACTGTGAAAAGGCTTAAATGACTTTTTTAATTAAGTTTGATGATTGCGTTCAAACAAAATGTCCTAGAACAAAATTTTCAAATGTAACTACTAGATTGTGATACAATACACTATTGGGTGAAGTTTGGTTGACTTCTGCGCAGCGGTTTGGGAGTTAACATCAAAATTACATTTCTCGGCCATATCGCATAGATCTCACTGTGAAAAAGCTTAAATGACTTTTTTAATTAAGTTTAATGATTGCGCTCAAACCAAATGTCCTAGAACGAAATTTTCACATGTAACTACTAGAATGTGATACAATACACTATTGGGTGAAGTTTAGTTGACTTCTGCGCAGCGGTTTGGGAGTTAACATCAAAATTACATTTCTCGGCCATATCGCATAGATCTCACTGTGAAAAGGCTTAAATGGCTTTTTTGACCTAAGTTTGAGGATTGCGCTCAAATCAAATGTCCTAGAACCAAATTTCCACATGTAACTACTAGATTGTGATACAATACACTAATGGGTGAAGTTTGGTTTACTTCTGCGCAGCGGTTTGGGAGTTAACATCAAAATTACATTTCTCGGCCATATCGCATAGATCTCACTGTGAAAAGGCTTAAATGGCTTTTTTGACCTAAGTTTAATAATTGCGCTCAAACCAAATGTCCTAGAACGAAATTTTCAAATGTAACTACTAGAATGTGATACAATACACTATTGGGTGAAGTTTGGTTTACTTCTGCGCAGCGGTTTGGGAGTTAACATCAAAATTACATTTCTCGGCCATATCGCATAGATCTCACTGTGAAAAGGCTTAAATGGCTTTTTTGACCTAAGTTTGAGGATTGCGCTCAAATCAAATGTCCTAGAACCAAATTTCCACATGTAACTACTAGATTGTGATACAATACACTAATGGGTGAAGTTTGGTTGACTTCTGCGCAGCGGTTTGGGAGTTAACATCAAAATTACATTTCTCGGCCATATCGCATAGATCTCACTGTGAAAAGGCTTAAATGACTTTTTTAATTAAGTTTGATGATTGCGCTCAAACAAAATTTCTTAGAACAAAATTTTCAAATGTAACTACTAGATTGTGATACAATACACTATTGGGTGAAGTTTGGTTGACGTCTGCGCAGCGGTTTGGGAGTTAACATCAAAAATACATTTCTCGGCCATATCGCATAGATCTCACTGTGAAAAGGCTTAAATGACTTTTATAATTAAGTTTGATGATTGCGTTCAAACAAAATGTCCTAGAACAAAATTTTCAAATGTAACTACTAGATTGTGATACAATACACTATTGGGTGAAGTTTGGTTGACTTCTGCGCAGCGGTTTGGGAGTTAACATCAAAATTACATTTCTCGGCCATATCGCATAGATCTCACTGTGAAAAGGCTTAAATGACTTTTTTAATTAAGTTTAATGATTGCGCTCAAACCAAATGTCCTAGAACGAAATTTTCAAATGTAACTACTAGAATGTGATACAATACACTATTGGGTGAAGTTTAGTTGACTTCTGCGCAGCGGTTTGGGAGTTAACATCAAAATTACATTTCTCGGCCATATCGCATAGATCTCACTGTGAAAAGGCTTAAATGGCTTTTTTGACCTAAGTTTGAGGATTGCGCTCAAATCAAATGTCCTAGAACCAAATTTCCGCATGTAATTACTAGATTGTGATACAATACACTAATGGGTGAAGTTTGGTTTACTTCTGCGCAGCGGTTTGGGAGTTAACATCAAAATTACATTTCTCGGCCATATCGCATAGATCTCACTGTGAAAAGGCTTAAATGGCTTTTTTGACCTAAGTTTAATAATTGCGCTCAAACCAAATGTCCTAGAACGAAATTTTCAAATGTAACTACTAGAATGTGATACAATACACTATTGGGTGAAGTTTGGTTGACTTCTGCGCAGCGGTTTGGGAGTTAACATCAAAATTACATTTCTCGGCCATATCGCATAGATCTCACTGTGAAAAGGCTTAAATGGCTTTTTTGACCTAAGTTTGAGGATTGCGCTCAAATCAAATGTCCTAGAACCAAATTTCCACATGTAACTACTAGATTGTGATACAATACACTAATGGGTGAAGTTTGGTTGACTTCTGCGCAGCGGTATGGGAGTTAACATCAAAATTACATTTCTCGGCCATATCGCATAGATCTCACTGTGAAAAGGCTTAAATGACTTTTTTAATTAAGTTTGATGATTGCGCTCAAACAAAATGTCCTAGAACAAAATTTTCAAATG